>NC_073635.1:90580000-90880000 GCF_029407905.1 Bubalus kerabau | reverse complement strand
GGGTACCCAAGGCCGGAGCGCCAGGAGTGGGGCCGGGCTGTGCGGGCCGAGACCGTGTGAGAGCTGAGCCACAGGACGGAGGCGCGGGGCGAGCAGGCGCCCCCGAGGAGGGACGAGACGGCACCGTGGTGCCCACGGCCCACACCACCGCGAAGCCACTGGGGCCCAGCACCAAGCTCAAACAGCTGAGCTTCCTGCAGGCGCTCCCTTCAGAGTCGAGAAGACACCTGTGGGCCCTGGCAGAAACCAGTTATTGATAATTACCATGGTGACGATGATGCTTTGCTTCCTCCAACCTGCCCCCAGGACCAGGCAGTGAGAGCCAGCAGGGACACGTCGGGGCCTGAGACAGAAGCAAGAACACGCACCTCTGGACATGTGCGTGTGTGTGTGTTCAGTAGTTTTTCTGGAACATTAGAAGTCTTTGAGAAAGATACTGAAAAATTGAAAAGCAAGTACATTGAAACTCACAATATTATCAGTTTAAAAATTTTATTTATATCAAAAAAATTTATGTGATTTAACCATATTGAATTTAATGGAATGGAAATAAGGGCACTGATAATATTTTCAAAATGCACTTCTAAAACAATGAACCATTAACTGAAAAATGACACAGCCGTGTTTATGGGAACATGTGGGAAATCCAAGAAATAGAGTGGACACGTCAGCATTCACACCAGCATCGCTCACAACAGCTGAAGAGCAGACGCAGCCCAGGTGTCCCTCAACTGAGAAGACTCAAACAAAACGTGGTCCATATGCTCAGTGAATGATTGCCTTTCTAAAGGTGTCACGTGGAGAACAAGTGACCTTAATACCGAGCGGACAACGTGGACCCGTCAGGAACAGGACGCCTCCCCAGCAGAGGCACGGCGCTTTCTCCTCACGTGAAACATGGCAGCAGCTCATCCACCCCCCACGGACCTGCAGCCACTGCAAGACCGGAAAGACGCCGAACTGGATTCCGACTCAGCTCGGCCACTTCTGCCTCTGACCCCAGGCAAGACGCCCACCCTCTCTGAGCCTCACACGCCCTGTCTGCAAAATGGGAATAAAGCAATAGTGTGATGAAAGCGCTCAGAATGCAACAGACTCTCAAGAGGAGGCTGGGTCCCCCACCTCCCGGGGGACGCTGTGGTCCTCGGACACCACGGACCTGGGATTTCCAGCACCAACACAATGCTCAGCGATTCTCAAGTCCTCTCCAGTTTACAAAGATGCACTCGATTCGCACACAGGGTCCTGGGCTGTTCACCCGTGAAGTCCCTCTGCAATGCCGTGGTCCCTGACCAGCAGGCGGCAGATGGGGGTGCCAGCCTCCCGTGGGGAGCCTGCTGGGTGGAGGGAGGGCAGCAGCCTGGAGAAGGGGCAGCAGCTCGGGCCCGCGTCCGCCTCTGCGTCCCCCCACATTGCGGCAGCGCCAGGCCACCCGCCTCACGCTTGGAAACCACATGCGCATCGAGCCAAGGCCAGCAAGTCATCTGTTCTGTTCAATCCCTGGACGGCATGAGCTCATTCTCAGCACCAGAACACCGGCCTCCACGCCTCGGGGCCCGAGGGATGGAGGGTGTCCAGGCCCTGCTCAGCTCCATCCTCGATGATCACAGAGCGTCTGGCAGCGAGAGCAACCATAACTAATTGGTTGTTTCCCTTGCCTCTTTCGATAAAAAGCAGGAGAAGGAGATGTGATTTCACGTGGAACATGAATCACACACATCCCAGAGCTCAACACCCTGGCCGGGAGGAAGGCCTTGCTCTGTATTCTGGAGTGAGTGCCGCCCCCACCGAGCACAGAGCCTTGGTTCTCACTCACCCGGGATGGTTACCTGGAAGCCGGCCGTTTGGAGACCAGTTACCCCACCCTGCTCAGCTCCCGGGAAATGTCCTCATCAAGCAAACAGGCTGCTTGCAAGCTTGGGCTTCACGAGTTGCAGAGGGAAGGGGTGGGGAGTGGTGACTAAATACCAGGGTGCCACCCGGGAGACATGCCCTGGACAGAGGACAGACAGGCCTCCCCAGGGGACACAGCGCCACCTGTGAAGATGGGTGTGGCTGGCCTGTACCATGGAGTCACCTCCACGTCCAAGCCCCAAGATCCTTGTGACTTTCAGGGAGGGGAGCAGACACCAAGGCTCTCCTCCTGCTCGCAGATGGCCAGGATGGGTTGGGGGAGCGTGCGCAGCCTCACATCCCCGGCCAGCACCCACCTGCCCTGATCGGGAGGGCCCACCTCCAGGTCTGAGGTTCCCTGAGCACCAAACACCAGCAAATCCCACAGTACACCGCCAGGGATGGAGCGGCCAAGGTGGGCACCATGAACTGTGGAGTCTAATGGGACCAGATTCACCACCTGGAATTCGTTTTACAGATGCAACAGCCTACAGATCTATTCTTGGCTTCCAAACAGAAATTCCAACAAGAATGTTCTTGCTCTCCACTAAGCATCAAATAAAGAACTGTTCGGGAAGCAGGCCCACTCTGAGGATGAGTGGTCCTCAGGGAGGCACCTGCAGGCCCACTCCGCAGGTGTTCTGGGTGAGCACTGACCCCCGGGGCTTCGTGAATGGGGGACCTCACTGTGAGGGGGTCAGGCCTGTGAACCAGCTTTCCTGTTACCAGGAGTCATGGCTCCAGTCACCAGCCATAGTGGGCTAAACGCTACCTGAGGACACACCACATTGTCTGATAGTACGGCGGCCTCTTCTCAGAGAGGATAGCGCCATCTGTGTTGAGAAAAATACCCCAGACTTGGAGATCTGGCCAGAGAGCGTGAGGTGAGACCCCACGGTCAGCCTGTCCCTTTGCCCAGCCCCCCAGGCCTTCACCTGGGCCCAGCGCCCTGTGGGTCACAGAGTCGGGCTGCAGAGTCACTGTGGGCTCAGAGCTTTAGTGGCAAAGGGGCAAATAACTTCCTCCCACAAGACACTGAGGGACACACACCAGCTTGTATCCAGCCCTGCAGCCCTGCACACATACCCCTCAGCGGCTGTGGACACCCAGGTGCTTAAAAAGCTCTTGGAACAACTTAACTCTCTGATTCCCTTGTTAATGAGAGAATAAATATTTGACACTTGTTCATTCTGCATCTGCGTGAGAGTCAGGTTTTGAAATTTTTAAAACTACAGCGTGTCACGCCCACAGAGAGACAAACCGCACCGGAGGCAGCCTGGGGTCAGGAGCCTGCAGAGATGGGCCTTCCGGCTCTGCTGACCTCAGGAAACGAACCCAAGTTCACGCACTGGTGTCTTGGCTGCATGGGGACGGCCTCACAGGTCACCGCTCGCCTGGCCTGTTCTTGAAGGTGATACCAACTCCACAAATGTTAAAGCAGCTGGTCAACCCCAGGGGCTCCCGTGGCTACTGGAAACGTTTTTGATCCTCCTCAGAGGAAGATTTCTAGGTGTCTTCAAGCTCTCACCGAACCAGGTTTTTTTTCACTAACTAAAGCAAAGTTTGTCGGTTTGTTTAAAGGTCGAGGTTCAGACCAGCTCATCTAGGAAACAGTCCTTTGTCTGCATCTCACCTGTGTTCATAATCCCAGATTCAGTTTCTGTCAGCAGGTGGTGGGCTCAAAACTGAGGCTGCACACGACTCCGGGGTCCTCAGGCAGCCTCCCCCATGACGCTGTTAGACGAGCCTTGAAAGGCAGATCAGCCCGAGACACCCAAGCGTCACCCTCCCTGCTTCCTATAGCTGCACAAGTTCTGGCCACGAAGGACCGACCTGGGTCCCCACAAGGGGAGACGCTGGCGTGAGTCGGGAGGAGGCTCGGGCCACAGCTCATCAGACGGTCAGCAGGGAGGAGCCACCTAGGACCCCGCCTGGCCCACCCGCCTGGGCACTGAGGGTACCCGTCACCCAAGAGGGGGACGAGCTCAGGGGATGCCACTGCTGTCTTGTCATGACCCCTCCTTTCTGTCAGCTGAACCATCAGTGACACGGCAGGCCTGGCACCTGGCCGGGTGCCCATCCCTGGCCTCAGCAGAGACCAAGTCGTTCGACTTTTCAAAGAGCCTGATGCTGTTACAGACAGAGCCACCCAGTAATTCGGCCCAACAGACAGGCAGCCCTGAGCACCTCTGAGGCTGGGCGCGACTGCCTGGAGACACTGGCTCAGGCAACACCACATGCTCAGCCTCCTCGACACCAGGGAGGAGCCTCCTCCAAGCATGAAGCCTGGGAGGGTCTCACAGCCTGGCCTCCACATCTGCAGAGGCCCCTCTCTCTGCACCCGGGCCTCCCCAGCAGCAGGGGCTCCAACATTCGATACTCACGGGCTTGTTGTAGCAGTAACTCGTGCTTGCAGCAAAAGACAGAACAGGCGCAGAGATGCAAGAACACGGTAAAAACAGGCCATCCCCTGCACCCTGCACAGGCAGCTGCGGTCAGCCACACGTTCCCGGCACCTGGCAGCCCACGGGCCCATGGAGGCCGCATCCCCTCACCAACGGGCTCCGTGCCGCTGCAGCTGTGCGTGCGCATCCAGTGACCTGGGCAGCAAGTGGAGGTCAGGCCACCACGTGTCACTACACTCCAGGGAGATGCCAGCTCCAAGCCCTGCTGCCCAGCATGCTGAAAGCCGTGGGAACTTGATGTTTCAGCAAACGGCAACTGATGGTCAGTCTTACACGGAGACTTGGGGAGTCACAGAAGCAGAAGGTGGGAGGCTAACAGGGAGGGTCCCAGGCCCCGCAGAGCCCGCGACTCAGGCCTGATGGAGGGGGCCCTGTGTCCCCAGCTCAGCCCCCTTGGAGGGGGCTCTGCGTCCGATAGAGGGGGCTCTGTGTCCCCAGCTCAGCCCCGATGGAGGGGGCCCTGTGTCCACAGCTCAGCCCCGATGGAGGGGGCCCTGTGTCCACAGCTCACCACCGATGGAGAGGGCTCTGTGTCCGCAGCCGACTCTCGGCACCTCACGCCCGCACCCACCTCCCTTGCCCCTTTCTGCCCTGTCCAGGCCCTTCCTGCTGGCTGCTTCCCGCCAAAAGAAGCCACCACTGACCCTCCCAGGAACAGTCTTCTCACGGTTGTTCTGCCTCAACTTAAAATCAGCTTGCAGTGTGTTCAGACCTATTTGGTTAAGAAAATCTGCTTGGGAGATGAGTAGATATGAAAAGGAGACTTCGATCGGGCTTTGCAAAATCCGAGTCTTTGTCCCAATGATAAGGTTAAAAGTCCTCCTGGAGCTCTACAGGGGAGCGAGCAGGGGCTCTGCCCTGAACCCCGAGCCCCACGGCCCTGCCAGTGCCAGTGCCTGGGAAGGAAGCCCCATGAACTGTGACTTCACGAGGAGGTCGCTGCAGCAAAGGAGACCTTTGCGTCTGGGTTTCAGATCTTTAGAATACAGTCTAAGCCAGCTTACGTAGTTTTCTAACAAATACCTTATCAGCCAGAAAGGAAAAACAATGTTCTGAACAGAAGCTAGTGATCCGCAAATTCTAAAAATGTAAACTTTCCTGTCGTGGCATGTTTATCTCCACCTCCGGTACAACGGCCCTTCTGTTAACGGACACAAGGGGCATCTGTGGCATTCCGTCTGCCCGGCAACCTTGCCCTTCCAGGGAGCTCTGCGTGCCTGCGGGGCAGCTGAGCACACGGTGCCAGGGCCACTCGGGCCAAGCAGACACACCCCCGGAGCTCTGGCCGGGCCCCTGAAGCCGCGCGGCTCTTCGGGTTTCAGGACAGCACCGTCTTGCTGCTCCCGGAAGACACGTCACCGGCTGGCATGAGGGGTCCGGCACCGCCAGAGCGTGAGGTCAGTGCCGGCCGGCTGGCATGAGGCGGTCTGGCACCGCCAGAGCGCGAGGTCAGCACCGGTTGGCTGGCACGAGGGGGTCTGGCACCGCCAGAGCGCGAGGTCAGCGCCGGCCAGGACTTCTCAGGCACCCAACCAATGGGCTCCACACACAGCCACACTGGCCCTGGTGGGCACGCCTCTGAATCCGATGGTCCCAGCAGTTGGCCCAGGGGGCCGCCCCGGGCCCACGCTGCATCCCAAACAGGTGCAGAGCATGTGCTCCAGCCCATGAGGCCTGCGGGTTGGGGAGCTGCCTCGCTCCTGAGCGCAGCACGGTTGCCGTCCGAGAGCCACGGCCTCCTCATACTCAGCCCCACGAGGCGCCTCTGGCGAGCGACGCCCCGCGCGGCTCTTGTGCTAGAGCTGAGTGCGCAGACGCCCCGGGCTGAACCAGCATCTGCTGAGCAGCAGCAGCCCCTGCAGCCAGACACACCAACAAGGAGACCGCAGCCCCTTCTCTCCCACGACCCTTATCTGTGCTGCATCCCAGATAAGGAAACCGGGTAGAGAAAGGTGACCGCCAAAGGCTCCCTGGGGGTGTGAACTGCATCTGGGCCCAGAGCCCCGCACCCCCGTCTGCCCTCAGCAGGCCCAGCCTCAGGCCGAGGCGCTAGTTTCAGAGAAGCAGGGTTGACCAGGCTACTTCAGCAGCCTCACCTGGGGATGGCTGTTGTTTCCAGCAAGATCCTACAGCATTCCACAAAACCACACAGAGTTTGGCACAAAATCACTTGTAAGTCACAGGCTGCCAGGGAACCCCCAATGGGGCAGAGTAGGGGGAGCAACCACCCTGGTCTGCCTGGGCTGAGGGGGTCCTGGGACCCAGGGCTGAGCCGGGAGCAGCCCAGGAAACCCTGAAGGACTGTCCACAGCAGCACTTTCACCTCAGTGGGGCCGGGCCACGTTGACTCACGATGGTAAGCAGCATCTTTCAAACTTTTGGAGCATAACCCACAGCAATAAATACATTTTACTTCAGGATCCAACACATACTCTGAGAAATACAGTGGAAATAAAAACTCACCTCTGATAAAACTCTGCTACCCTCTACCCTCAGTTCAGTTCAGTTCAGTCACTCAGTCGTGTCCGACTCTTTGCAACCCCATGAATCGCAGCACACCAGGCCTCCCTGTCCATCACCAACTCCTGGAGTTCAGCCAAACTCACGTGCATCGAGTCACTGATGACATCTAACCATCTCATCCTCTGTTGTCCCCTTCTCCTCCTGCCCCCAATCCCTCCCAGCATCAGGGTCTTTTCCAATGAGTCAACTCTTCGCATGAGGTGGCCAAAGTATTGGAGTTTCAGCTTCAGCATCAGTCCTTCCAATGAACACTCAGGACTGATCTCCTTTAGGATGGACTGGTTGGATCTCCTTGCAGTCCAAGGGACTCTCAAGAGTCTTCTCCAACACCACAGTTCAAAAGCATCAATTCTTCAGCGCTCAGCTTTCTTCACAGTCCAACTCTCACATCCATACATGACTCCTAGAAAAACCATAGCCTTGACTAGATGGACCTTTGTTGGCAAAGTAATGTCTCTGCTTTTTAATATGCTATCTAGGTTGGTCATAACTTTCCTTCCAAGGAGTAAGCATCTTTTAATTTCATGGCTGCAATCACCATCTGCAGTGATTTTGAAGTGAAGTGAAATGAAGTGAAGTTGCTCAGTCGTGTCTGACTCTTTGCGACCCCATGGACTATAGCCTACCAGGCTCCTCCATCCATGGGATTCTCCAGGCAAGAGTACTGGATGGGTTGCCATTTCCTTCTTCAGGGGATCTTCCTGACCCAGGGATCGAACCCGGGTCTCCCACATTCCAAAAAAATAATTGGAGCCCAAAAAAATAAAGTCTGACACTGTTTCCGCTATTTCCCCATCTATTTCCCATGAAGTGATGGGACCAGATGCCATGATCTTCGTTTTCTGAATGTTGAGCTTTAAGCCAACTTTTTCACTCTCCTCTTTCACTTTCATCAAGAGGCTTTTTAGTTCCTCTTCACTTTCTGCCATAAGGGTGGTGTCATCTGCATATCTGAGGTTATTGATATTTCTCCCAGCAATCTTGATTCCAGCTTGTGCTTCTTCCAGCCCAGCGTTTCTCACGATGTACTCTGCATAGAAATTAAATAAGCAGGGTGACAATATACAGCCTTGACGTCTTCCTTTTCCTATTTCTACCCTACATCATTAAAAACTGCAGGTTAACAAAACACTGAAACTAGGGCCTGAACGCAGGTCTCCTGCATCGCAGGCAGATTCTCTACCATCTGAGCCACCAGGGAAGCCCCAAGTACCTACCAGTGAGTGCGAAACATGGTTTGGGGAAAAAAAAAAATTCTTCATTAAACTATGTCTGGAGGGTTCTGTTCTGGACAAGACAGTGTTATATGGACCAGACTCAACTTCCTGTCTGATTTACCAGGCAGAGTCTGAAACAACTGCAGAACCAGACAAATGTAGGAAATGATGGTATTCCAGACAATGCCATCAGGCAACGAGAGTGACCCTGCGGGACGGAACACAGGTGAGGTGGGCCCAGACCTCTCCCGCTGTATGGAGGGGACCCCAGCCACTCACTCCCTCCCGGGAGACCGCTGCCCAGAGACGGAGCTTCTGAGACCTCTTTGGCTGAATTGCTACAATCTCGGGTAGACTCCCAAGACTGGGAAAGAACAACCTGAAATGATCAGAGGCGCCAACCCCGAGGTTCTCACAGGGCCTGGAAAGTTCCAATCCATTCCGCCAGAGAGGGACTCTTCTGCTCACAGGCTTTGGAGAGTCCCTGGTGGAGGGGCCTGCCGCGGGTCTGCAGCAGGAGGGCATTTAGCTCTGCTCCTGTCTCAGGCGAAGCTCCAGAGACAGAAACAAACGTTGGAGATGAAGCAGACCCTGCACTGATGGATGGATATGACGCTGCAAAAGAAGAGACTGGGGGACTTGAAGGCCCAACAACAGAAAATATCAAAATCATACAGAGAGAAAAAATGTAAAAAAGAGCATTTAGTAAGTTCTGGGAAAACTTAAGTAGCCATATGTATGTGCCACTGGAGTTCCCAGAAGAGAGGAGAGGTTTGAGGGACATGAAACAGCATCTGAAAAATAATGGCCAAATTTTTTTCCAAATTCGATGAAAACTGTGAGCTCACAGATCCAAGAAGCTCTGGGACCTCCCATAACAGAAGTGCCACCAATTAATTAAAGATCTGGTGTAAATCGCGACTAAAGGATTTCCCGCCTCACCCAGATTTTTGACAGCAGTGCTTCTCAGGACAAGCGGGAAGATGAACGTGGTCGATATTCTGTGTAAGCGCCTGCCATTCCAAGCCCGCTTTGACTCACTGCTCTTGGAGTCTGGCTGAGGTGGGCAGCTGAGAACAGCGCAGACACAGGGGCAGACGTGCGGGCTATTGAATTGTTAATTCTCTCTGTAGAGGTTCGGGGGAACATCCCTTTCGCTGAAAGTAACATATTCACGTTCACTGCTGCTGTTAAGTCGCTTAAGTCTGACTCTGTGCGACCCCATAGACAGCAGCCCACCAGGCTCCCCCGTCCCTGGGATTCTCCAGGTAAGAACACTGGAGTGGGTTGCCATTTCCTTCTCCAATGCACGAAAGTGAAAAGCGAAAGTGAAGTCGCTCAGTCGAGTCCGACCCTCAGCGACCCCGTGGACTGCAGCCCACGAGGCTCCTCCTTCCATGGGATTTTCCAGGCGAGAGTACTGGAGTGGGCTGTCATTGCCTTCTATCCCCCCTTCAAACCTTTGACCTCAAGAAATCTGCCATCAGCGGCGCTCACCGTCCCGCCAGGGAAGGTGGGGTGGGCGCAGGTGCGGACTGGAGGTCGGGGTGGGGGTGCCTCGCCGCCCCTTCACTGCCCCGCGCGGGCGCGTGCTCCGGTCAGGACCCCCGAGGCGGCGCCGGCCGGCTACCTGCCCCGGTCCCCCGAGGGGGCTGCTCTGCTTTGGTTTTGCTTGTTTGTGTGTGTGTGTGTTTATTGTGACTTTGCGAAATATTCCAGGACGAGAGACACAAAGTCTTGGTCTCCCAGAACGAGAGAACGCAGCTTTTGGTTTAAGCAGCTACTGGGAGCCCTCGAGGTTTTCCAACGTCATCACCGTAAAAACAGAAACTACAGAAGGACACCATCTAATCTCGCTCCCTGGACCCCAGTGGGGCTCGCTTTGCCTTCAGTTTGTCTCTCCTTTGGTGGGTACATAGTCTTGAGAATACGCGCCTCGGAATGAAGTCTTCAGAAAGGACGCGGAGATCTGGGGCGCGGTCGGGGAACGGGGTGGAAAGAGGTTGGAGGCTGGTAAATGTACGTCTGTACCTGACAGGCTGGACTCGCGTGACCTCCTCTCCGCGTTCGCACCGCCCGGTTACATAAACTTAACCCGCGACTGGGAAGAAGCTCGCGGGCGCGGGGGCGGGGGAAGAGGGGACTCCCCGCCTTCGTCCCGAAGACCCGCTGCCCCTCTGGGCTTTGATCTTCCTGAGAAAACCGGCTCGGCCCGGCGGCGGAGAGGCAGGCGCGCCCCGCCCGCCCCGCGCGGCCCCGAGGCCGGTCCTGCCGCGCGCCCCGCCCCCGCCGCCGCCCCCGCCCAGCCCCGCGCGAGCGCCGCGGTGCCGCCGCCGGGATGTGACCTTCAGAGCCGCCCGCACAGGATGACCAGAGCCACTGCCCCTCGGCGCCCGCGCCTCGCCACGGCCCCCCGGGCGCTCTGACCGCGCGCGCCCGGCCCCCGGCCCCGGTTCCAGTGCTGGCCCTCGGCCCCGGCCCCGACCCGCCCCGCCCCGCCCCGCCATGCCGCCCGGACCCGCCGCCGCCCTGGGCACCGCGCTGCTGCTGCTCCTGCTGGCCTCCGAGTCGGCGCACAGTGAGTACCGCGCGGGGCCGCGGGGCGCGCCGGGCCGGGAGCCCCCCCAGCACCCCGCCCCCCCGGAGGGCGAGGGGCGCCTCGGCGCGGCACCCCGCGCGCCCCGCGGCCCCGCGCGCCCCGGCCCCGGCGCCGCCGCGCTGACGGCGCCTCTCCGCTCTCTCCCCGCTCCTCCCGCCCGCCCGGGAAGCCGTGATGCTGCGGGCGCGCGAGGCGGCGCAGTTCCTGAGGCCCAGGCAGCGCCGCGCCTACCAGGTCTTCGAGGAGGCCAAGCAGGGCCACCTGGAGAGGGAGTGCGTGGAGGAGCTGTGCAGCCGGGAGGAGGCCCGCGAGGTGTTCGAGAACGACCCCGAGACGGTGAGCGCGGGGCCGCGCGGGGCGGCGAGGCGTGCACCCGGAGCCTTGGGGCGGCGAGCGGAGCGTCGGGGCAGGCGGGTCCCCTCGACCCCCGCTCCCGCGGCACCACCCTTCGGGGGACCCCGGTCCGCGCGCGCACGGGCGGGAGCCGGGGGTCTGCGGCAAACCTTTCTGCGGACACACCGACCCTTATACAGGGAGGCGGGCAGCGGTGGCGGAAGGGCAGGGTGCTGTGTGCCGCCCCGGCCACCCTCAGGCCTCCTCCTTTCGAGCCCCTGTTCTCCCGGTGATGCCAGGTGCCCCTCCAGCGGAGGAGCGGCGGCCGATGCCCGCGGGGGGTCCTGTGGACGCCCGCAGCCACTTCCCGCGGCAGGCCTCGGAAGGCAGCCGCCTTGAAGGAAACTGCAACTCTGACAGCTCAACCAGAAAGCAGTAGGGTCCGGCTTAAAACGTAAACGAAATAAATGGTTGGAGAGCCGGAACAGTTTCCTGCCTCCCTGCCCCCTTGGCCAGATTAGAGGTGGGGGTGGGGCTGTCCACAGATCCCTGTCTAGAGGCGGGAGCCTTAGCTTCAAAGACGGAGGGCTGGACGAGCCGGAAGGCAGCAGGTCCCAGGCTGGGAGGACTGGGAGGACGGAGCAGGGCTGGCACACGCGGGAGGGCGGGCCAGGCGGCCACAAGGTGCGCCCTGGGAACCGCGGAGACTGCAGGAGCCTAAGGTGCTGGCTCAGGACAAGTTTCTATTAATAACGTCGTGAAGAATGTGGGGCGACAGGCAGCCGGCCTCGGGGAGTGGCCCTGGGTGCACTGTGCCATCTTAGGTGGGGCAGAGGCTGGGGTGTGTGCCCGGAAGCCCCCCGCGGGGAAGCAGGGCTGATAGAGGGGTGGGCTCACCCTGCCTCGCTCCACACCCTGAGGTCAGGATGATTTCACAGCTGGTTTTGGTTCTACTGGAATAGTTCTTTTAAAGAATTCTTCTGGGGTGGAATAAGCGTCTTGTGCAGTGAACAAATGAGTGTGAAGGATGCAGGCTTTTACGTGACTCGCGTTTCTGACTGGCTGGCTTGACCCACCCTGTGGTCCCCTATGTGAAACAAGCTTGATGGCGACGACCGAGCTGTGCCCTTCCTTGGCCTTGGCACAGCCCGCAGCTGCGGTGGCTGAGCTGTGACCGGTGACTCTCGGTGTCCGCAGCCGTGCGCGTTAACCCGCTGTGAGCAGCAGCTCTGCCCCGCCCCATCTCTTCTGCCTGTCCTCCCGTCTCTTTGATGATGATGAGTCCTGCTGGCCCCAGGGAGCTTGCTCCGCGGAGCGTTTCTGAAGGTCCCACACAGGCTGTGTGCTGGCTGCCTGGGTTGCTGCCCGGCTGCGGGGTGTGTGATAAGTGTGTTCCTACCAGTCCCAGGCCCAGCCTGGAACACTGGCTGCCACAGAGCAGGGGATGGGGCTTGCAGGTGACCAGGCTTGAGGGCAGTGAGGCCGCCGCCTGCACCAGCCCCGCCCCGCCCAGGCCCTGCTCCTGCAGGACAGAGAGGCCTTGGGCTGGACACACTGCACACTGGTCTCCGCGCACCCTTCCCAGAGCCTACCCCGCCCCACTGCAGCTGTTCTTAGGTTTGTGATAACCCTGTCTGTGCTTAGTCGCTCAGTCTTGTCTGACTCTGTGTGATCCCGTGGACTGTAGCCCACCAGGCTCCTCTGTCCATAGGAGTCTCCAGGCAAGAACACTGGAGTGGGCGGCCATGCCCTCCTCTAGAACCTTGTCTGCAGTGGATGAAACGAGGGCAAGGACAGCGGTGCTCACAGCAGCGACTTTAACACGGGGCCTTGCACCCCCTGGCGCCCTGCCCTCCCTTCCCGGGGGGTTGCCTCCCACACCCGCCCCATCCACCCCATCAGGAACGCGTGGGCTCCTTGCACATCAAAGCCGCGTGTGAGTTTTCAGAATCCTGTCCTGCTTCCTGACCCATCCTCGAATCACAGTCACACCTTTCCCTTTATTACCAGCTTCCCGGGCGGACCGGCTCCTTCTGCGTTCACCGAGGGGCGGTGGCTTCTGGAGGAGCCAGTTCGGGTCGGGTCGGGGGTTGGGGCTGGTGCTTAGGGGACTTCCTCGTGTCCAATTCTGCTCTGGTCGACCAGATGCCCCTCCAGGCGTCCACGCCATCTTTTCCCTCACTTTGAGGAGGTTCTGGATTCCAGGACTGGGGGAGACCCTGCAAACACAACTCACTGCTAATAAACCTTTGGAAAAGCAGCGCGTTGGGTGAGGCGGTCCTGTGACCTCACCCATGGGCCCCCGGCTCCTGAGAGTCTGGGCTCTCCTGAGAAGCATCACTTCCTTGCCCTCAGATTCCTGGCTCTTTGTGATCGTGTGTGGGTGTGACCCCGACGAGGCCCTGGCCTTAGTTCAGGAAGTCGCAGGAGCCCCGTGCATCCCAACGTGTGACGGGGAGGCCGCGGCCTCTGGGCTGAGAGCGCTGCCAGATCAAGGGGCCGCTGCCGGGACAGCCTGTCCTCACCCGCCAGCCACGGCAGGACTTCCTCCGTGCGGCTGCCCCGTCGCAGCCACACACGCCTGCATGAGCGTTTCCCACGGGCCCTTTGCTTCTGGCAGAGGGGCAGCATGTCCCGTGTCTCCAGGGCTGCGGGTGGGGCAGAAGGTGGGGGTGGCCGCCCTGTGCCCGGGCTGGGTGGGGGCTCCGGCACCTGGAGCCGGCTCTCTGGGCCACGTGCCTGCCCTGGAATCCCTGGAGGCGGTGCCCTCTGTGCTGGGTGTGTTCTGGGTGCTTCCTGCCCGGGCAGATTGTTCCACCCTGGGCCGCCTTCCTGTCTGTGGATGGGCCCCTCCTCTGAGCAGGTAGCTGTGGGCACCTTCCTGATTCCAGGGGCTGTGGAGCCCTGGAGAGGAAGGCGCCTGGGGCCTTCCTGATGCGTCCAGTGCTTCCCAGGCTTCCCTCCAGGCACGAATAGTCTCCTCCACATTCTTCCAGCCTCAAGAGTGTTCCACCCTGCCCTCCCCTGGAGCCCTGTGATTAGACTCCCTTCTTATCTTGTTTTCCTCTCTTGTTACTGTGTCTTCCCAGCACTGTCCTCCTCCTGGGGTCTTGTTCAGAGGACTCTGGGTGCTGGGCGCCCTGCTGGCCTCCCCGAGTTCTCCCGAAAGCTCACCAGCCCGGCAGTCACCTTCCTATTTAGGTCCTTCAATGCAAGCGGGCACCAGAGCCCGTACCAGTGCCCTTGGCTTCAGGAAAGGATTCTGGATGAAAGACTCACCCAGCCTGACCCACGGCCCAGGCCCGGTTCGCCACCTCCCAGCACAGGGGCCACCTGAGGCCTGCAGGTCGGAGGGGGCTCCAAGGTCTTGGTCCTCCAGCCCTCGTTTGTTTGAGATACAGACAGTGATGCTCACACGTCGCAGACTCGGTGCTCACAGGTCCACAGACTCAGTGCTCACATGTCGCAGACTCAGTCCTCACAGGTCCACAGACTCAGTGCTCACACGTCCGCAGACAGTGGTGCTCACACATCGCAGACTCAGTCCTCACAGGTCACAGACTCGGTGCTCACACGTCCACAGACAGTGATGCTCACACGTCCACAGACTCGGTCCTCACAGGTCCGCAGACTCGGTGCTCACAGGTCCGCAGACTCAGCGCTCACACGTCTGCAGACAGTGATGCTTGTAGGGGGACACCCCTAGGGAGGGGACAACCCCTTCCTCAAGTCTCCCCTTGTTGCAGTGGCCTGAGGGGTCTCAGGGGCACAGAAATGGGGTCCTTGTCACCCCCAGTGACCTCCAGGACAGCCGAGGCCCACCTGCCCCCCACGCCCCACCCCACCGTGACAGCATCTCCCTAACATTCACTCACTCAGATGCTCAGGCACACTTCCCTCTGCCCCCTGAGGCTCCGTCAAGGATGGGACCAGGCCCCACCGGTGCAGACTCAGCCCCAGCTCCTGTCTGTCCAGGAAACCCCCTGCTCACTGCAGCCAGGCGTCCCCCAGGGCCCAGTCCCTCCCAGGCTTCCCCCACTGGAAGCCAGCAGGGGCGGGTTCTCTGAGTTGTCTGGCCTGATGCATTTTCTCCGGAGTTGACTCCGCACGACCCAGAGGCCTGCAGACTGCTGGTTAGACGGGTGGCACGCAGGGCCCCCACATGGGCCAGCCTCTCCCCCGACGGCCTTGGGGGAGGGACAGCTCTGTCTGGCCCCCGTTTGCTGCCCCTGAGCCCTCATACATGCTACTCCCGGGGGGGTCAGCCCAGTTCGGAGCTGGGCCCTGCGGCCTAATGACAGGACAGGCCCCTAAATGATGCGTCGTCCGCGCCCATGGGCTCAGCGTCTGTGGAAAAACAAAAGATGTTCTGAAGGACACCGCAGGTCTGCCTGTGGGACTTAGGGAGAAAATGCCCTTTAAGGAGCTGATGCTCACAGCCTGGTTCCTGAGGTGCCGAGTGGCGGGGCTGGGACGCTGTGCACCCAGCGGGGCTGTTGCTTTACTCCAGCTCTGCCCGTGCGTGTGGGATGCGCTGTGTCTGCTGGGCTCAGAGGTCGGAGCTGTTTCTGGGCTGCAGACTTTGGTGTGGCTTGAGAGTTAGTGTAGATATCGGGGCCCCTGGCGCTGTGGTGGTGATTCAGTCCAGTGATCCCTGCAGCCCCCGTGCGCGTGCCTGAAGCTGCGGCCCTGGGAGCGCAGGTCGTCCCGCTGGGGTAATTCTTAAGGAGGCGTTGGCTGTGGGATGACCCCAAGCCCTCACGCTTTGTGCCCGCGCCCAGCTCCTGAGACCACGAGGCCTCACCCCTGCCCAGCCATCCCTGCTGGCTCCTGCCCTGCCCTTCTGCTCCGTGGGCTCCTGGTGGAGGCCCCCTGCTCACCAGGAGCTGGTGGGCCTGTCATTCTCCCTCCCCCACTCCCACGCTGTCCAAGCCCCCAAGGCCCGCCACCATGTGTGGGCAGGGACAGGTCAGAGGGGGCAGGAGCGTCGCTCAGACTTGGAGGAAGATGCGTTGTTCTCTGTCACTCTGTAACGTGTCAGCAGGAGCTACTCTTCTGGGGCCGCAGGAGGTTCCACGCCTGCTTTTTTCAGCTCCTGCCAGCATGTTCACAGCTGCCAGAAAGAGCACCTGGCCAACAGCGGGGTCACTCCTGTGTCTCCAGAGGGTATGGCGAGGCCCGGCCCCCGGGGAGGCTGAGGACCTGGAGAAGCTTAGGACCCAGTGCAGCCCAGTGGCTTCCTGTCCTGCTGGTGGGCACCCTAGCCACTCAGGTGAGCATCATAGCTGCATTTGGCCTTGAGAACAAAGGCGTCTCCAAGCAAAGCTGTGGATGATCAGCCAGTGCCCTGAAGGGGAGTGCCCGCAGCCCTGAGGGGCCTCCACCAGGAGAGCACAGGAGAAGGAAAGAAAGGCCTTCGCGTTGCCCATTTCCCAGAACATTCTCACCGACTCATGAAATCTTCACTTTGCAGGCATGACACATCTATTTGCGCTCATTTTTCAAGTTCAGTCAGCCGGTGCTTTCGCCTCATTCAGTTCAGCTCGGTTCAGTCGCTCAGTCGTGTCTGACTCTTTGCGACCCCACGAATCGCAGCACGCCAGGCCTCCCTGTCCATCACCAGCTCCCGGAGTTCACTCAAACTCACATCCATCGACTCAGTGAAGCCATCCAGCCATCTCATCCTGTCGTCCCCTTCTCCTCCTGCCCCCAATCCCTCCCAGCATCAGAGTCTTTTCCAGTGAGTCAACTCTTCTCATGAGGTGGCCAAAGTATTGGAGTTTCAGCTTCCTTCGATCCTTCCTTCAGTCCTTCCAATGAACACTCAGGACTGATCTCCTTTACGATGGACTGGTCGGCCTCATTAGGGTGGTTTAAATAAGACAGTGTGTTTCTCTCTCATGTAAAAGGTAGAAGGCAGGCTGCCCAGGGCTGCTCAACGGTGGGGGCCCAGGGACTTACATGACTTATTTGTGCTCCACTGCACGAGTGTATGGCCTTTGTCGCCCAGGCCTCCTCGCACAGTGGGCAAGATGCTGGAGAACCAGCCATCACATCTGCATTCCAGCAAGGAGGCCAGAGAACCAAAGTACCCCACTCTCTCTTTACTGTTTCGCTCCCTGTGTGTATCCCATTGGCTAGGACTTAGTCACACGGACACGCCTAGTTGCAAGGGCGGCTGGGAAGTGTAGTCCTGCAGCTGGCTGCACTGTTGCTTAACTGAATCCAGAGTTCTATTACTGGGGATGAAGGGAGAATTGGATGCTGGACAGCAGCTACAAATCTCTGCTGTGGGGGAGCAGTATTTGGAAACAAACCTGTTTTATGAGGTCCATTTCCAAGAGTATTTTCGTGCCTGGCAGGAGACACTGTACTGAGCCACGCCAGGAGGTTTTGCACAACACGCTTCGCACGCAGGTCTTTCAGCTGCACTCTCACAACCTGTGCTGGGAGGGACCAGCCCCCTCCAGTCCCTGGCTCATGCCCCACCCTGGGCCTCGGGTCTCCCATCCGCCGGAGCCTGCAGCTGCCTCAGGGCCCCGCAGATGCCCGGGCCTGCCAGAAGCTGAGCTGCTGCGGGTCACCGGGGCAGTGGGGACTCATAGGGGGCGGTGCGAAGGGATGTGCCGGGGGCAGGGGCGGACTGCTGGAAAGCTCTCAGTAGCGAGGGGCACTGGGATCTCCACGCCCCAAGGGTCACTGCCACCTGCCCCAGGCCCTGAGCATAGCATCCACGGCAGCTTGTCCTGACACTGATGTGACCGGGACCCGGAGAACCCTGCCCGGCCCCTGTCATGTGGGGCCAGGCTGGGTGGGAGGGGATGGCTGTGGGGATGGAGGGGTGTTGCCGCCCTGGGAGTCACACGCACGCACACACGTGCCGAGCTGCTGCAGGCCCCGGGTCACCCGTGCCTCTGGCTGGTGACATCAGGGCTTTGTTCCAGGACCTCCCTGCAGCCTGTGCGTCAGTGTCTGAGGACGGAGGGGACGCAGTGCCCTCACAGGGTGCCTGGGGGCCCACCTGGGGTCCTCCAGGAGAGCAGGGCCTAGGGCACCTGGGAGGCCCGTGGCCTGAGACGTAGCGTCCGCGTTTCCTTCGGTTTCACAGAGTCCTCCGCGCCTAGTTGGGAGAATCTCAGGAGAGGAATTGGGGGAAGGAAGGGAAGAAGGCTTTTGTCTGAACTCTGCCAGGAAGATGTGTGGAGCCCTGCGGGGTCAGCGGGCACCGAGGGAGTCTGGGTGCCTGCCTGCAGGGGGGGCTGTGCTGAGCTTCACGCTCTCGGGGCCCAGCGCCTGGGCAGCAGCAGCCTCTGGACGAGACCGGGGTGCTGGCCAGGCCGGGCCTTGGCGGGCCCTGCCCCCGAATCCCGGGGAGGACGCCTGTGTCCGCTCTGTCGATGAGCGAACTGTTGTGACACCCAGCTCTCCACTCTGCTTTCACAAAGAGTAGAGATCTTTGGAACTAAAATTGTGGACAGCTACAGGTTAAAGAAAGCAATAAATTCTCAGTTCACTGTTTGAGAAACAACTGGATTTGTTGCAGTGTGATGTGAGAGTCCTGTCATGTTGGGTAACCCAGGTAAAGGTCCCGGACACTCCAGACAAAAGCATTCAGGCACCACCGACACGGTGTGTCTGGAGGGCAGTGTCTGCAGAGGTCAACGGAGCTGGGGGTGGGTGTCCCCGGCTCATTTGCGCTCAGGGCGGGGAGCATGCGTGGCTGGTGGAAGGGAGGGCTGCATGGGGGTGGGAGTCCCAGCCTCACCTGGGCCCTGCGGGGATGTGAACGGCTCTCCTTTCCCCTTCGGGGGATGGCTCATGAGGAGCAGAGGGAGAGGAGGCTCGGATGTGCTGTGCCGTGGCACTCGACATGGCCAAAGCCCACGGCAGCCTCGCTGCAGACCTCTGCTCTCTCTCTAACCCCAGACAGATGCCACGACCCACAGATCCCGGGAGACCCCGAGAGTGCTCATCACAGGGGCCCAAACCTGCCTGTCTGTCTGTTCCCAGAGCGAACTGGTGTAGGACTGAAATTGGGAGGAGAAAACGCAGCCCGATTTGTCGGGAGAGGGCCTGGGAGCCAAAGGGGGGCAGGCCCCTCCCCCCAACCCCGCCCGCCTCTTGATCACGTGTGCACGGATGTCACCTTCGCCGGTGCTTCAGAAGCCCTGGACTTGGTCCGATCTTTGCTTTTAAAATAACATTTTATAAGAAGCACCCCTACCAGAACGTTATTTCTAAAAGCATGAACTGACTGCATCTGCCCAAGGCACCCCCACCCAGCCCCCAGGCCCGGGGGCCCAGCCGGGTGGTGGAGGTGACGCTCAGGGTCATGGGGAAGCAGGGCTGTGGCTGACCTGAAGTCTCAGCTTACTCATCTGTGATAATGGGCTGATGAGAGCGACCTTCCTGGGAGGGTGGGCGGGAGGATTAGACACCAGCAAGCTGGCAACATCAGGTCACTTGGTTTCCTCGGGGAGGGGATTTAGGACCAAACGGCTCCACCATCAGCCCTGAGGGGCGGCAGAGGCAGGGGCGGGCTGCTGTGACCCCGCCCCGTGGCAGCTGGAGACCAGAGTTGCTGCCCAGCTCCAACCCTGTAATTCGCAGTCGTGGCTGAAAGGACCTCCCCTTCACACCCTCTGTCCTCTTCTGGCATGGTTTACAAACACAGGAGCTACTGGGAGTCCTCCCACCGGAGTCTGAGGCTGGGTTCTTTCCAACGTGTTTCTTATCCTCCTGAAAGACACTTTACCCACGTGGTGTAGCTGCTGTTGGTGGCACTGGGCTGCTGGTTACGGCCAGCTGCTCTCAGCATGCAAGCACCCTGCAGAAGCCCTGGGCCGCTTGGGCCTCCCCTCCCCTGCCCTGCCCTCCCCTGCCCTCCCTTCCCCTCCCCTCTCCTCCCCTGCCCTGCCCTCCCCTCCCCTCTCCTCTCCCCTCCCCTGCCCTCCCCTCCCCTCTCCTCTCCCCTCCCCTGCCCTGCCCTCCCCTCCCCTCTCCTCCCCTGCCCTGCCCTCCCCTCCCCTCTCCTCTCCCCTCCCCTGCCCTGCCCTCCCCTCCCCTCTCCTCCCCTGCCCTGCCCTCCCCTCCCCTCTCCTCTCCCCTCCCCTGCCCTCCCCTCCCCTCTCCTCTCCCCTCCCCTGCCCTCCCCTCCCCTCTCCTCTCCCCTCCCCCTTCCCCTCCCCTCTCCTCCCCTGCCCTGCCCTCCCCTCCCCTCTCCTCTCCCCTCCCCTGCCCTCCCCTCCCCTCTCCTCTCCCCTCCCCTGCCCTCCCCTCCCCTCTCCTCCCCTCCCCCTCCCTGCCATCTTAGAGGCAGAAAGCAGCTTTCTCACCCTCCCCCTCTGCAAGCACCTGCCTCCAGGGGGGAGGGGGGGTTCCCAGCCCAGCGGCCGTAGGGGTGCTCAGACGCCAGGCACTCTAACAGTTAACCGCTGCCTTTCTTTTTCTCTTTCCACAGGAGTACTTTTATCCAAGGTACTTGGGTAAGTGGAAATCACAGCCTCCTTTAGTCGGGGAGACATTACGTGTTGGAGGAGAGGTTGCTAAGACCTTGTCACCAAGTTGTTCCTGGAGGGACAGAGCTCTGTGACAGTGAGATGGGACCTCCGGGCTCACGGAGCAAAGCGTGGCCTATGTCCCTAACCCTAACCCTGCAGCCAGCGTCGCTGTTGGCAAACCTCCGCTCCACTCTGACCCCCAGCTCAGCTGGTTAACGGGGGAATACGATTGATTTAGTCTCAGGACTCCCTGCTGTGATGTTACTAAAGACCCCGGGGAGCTCTTGTCTGTGTGGGGTGTAGCTATTGACACCATAAGACTAGCTAAAGCTGAGAACATTAGAGATGATTTTGCTTAACTCGAACGACAAGATTGTGCAAGCAAGCCGCCTTGGCTGTCAAGCAGCGACGTCTCTGTGAGTGTTGAGGGGGAGGGGGGCTGGAAAGCCCCTCTGGACTTTGGGGGAACAAGAGGAAGACGGCCCGTCTCTCTGGGGCGATCTGGAAGTCCCCAGGGACCTGCTCCTCGGTCAGTGCCGTTTTGAGGCTTGCTGGGGCGTCTGTACTCACAGCGAGAGAGGCATCCGGGGCTCTCCCTTCTGATTGTGTAGGATGCATTTGGGTCACTTTTCTGCTGGCCTTGCAGCCTCTTAGAGGCGCTTCGCAGAGTGGACCGTGGTCGGCCCCAGGCAGCCCAGCCCGGGCCCCGTGTAGCCTTGCTCCTGGGTGTGTGGGTTTGTTTCCTCAGGAAAGGGTGACCGTGGTCCCCTGGGCCGCCTCTGGTCCTGTCCACTGCTCATGCCCACGTCCTCCACATTTGCTTGAGCAGCAGCAACCTCCTGAAAGGCCAGTGAAGTGGCTCAGCATCCATTGTGCCCAGATGCACGTGGTCGCTCCCCAGCCCCGGCCCCGTGTGGAGGCCCAGTCAACTGAGTAGTGGGGAGGAGGAGCTCGGTCTCCATCAAACCCAGGGCGCTGTTCCAAACAGGGTCAGGTTGAGATGGAGCTCAGGTCTCTGCCACAGTCAGAGAGCCTCCCAAGGGCCACCAGAGGGCCTTCTGTGCAATAGCAGGAGCCTCCCCCATCAAGGTTACAGGGGCTGGCGCCCCTTGGACAGAGCTCTGCCTGTTGGAAGCACCTGCTCATTTTTGGTGTTAAAATTCTGTGTCGGCATGAGCACGTCTGTCAGGGGGTGACACCCCCCTCCCTGTCTTGCAGAATGCATCAATAAACATGGATCTCCGTACCAAAAGAACCCAGCTTTCGTCACCTGTGTGCAAAGTAAGTGTGCTCCTGCCTCACAGCCCCTGAGTCTGGGATCTTGGGGTCTTGTGGTCATTCCCAGGGGCCCTGAGTGTCCCTGTGGCCTTCGGAGCCACAGCCTGAGGTCAGCCCCCTCTGCCCTGAGCCAAAGTGTGTGTGGCATGAAGTGCATACCTCTGCGAGGTGGAGGGAAGGCCCGTCTGGGCCCATCCTGGTCAGTAGAGTCCCCTTTCACCGCGGTCACTGGTTCTGAGAAATGTTCTCAGCCCACTTGGTGAGCAGCATGCCTGGTAAGCAAGGGGCACTGGCAAACTCCTGGGCTCTTTCCAGTTTTTTATTGTAACAAACAAACCAGAGTGGCCTCCTTGTCTCCTGAGCACCTCTGCTGGGTAAGTTCCTAGGAGTGGAAGTACGAAGGGAAAGCTATGTCCTTTCCCAGTTTTGACGCAGACCTGGCGCATTATCCCTGTAGAGGGCAGGAGTGCCCCCCAGTACCCGCACCAGCCAGTTGTACTTCTTTCTACTTTTTACCTCTTCCAGCAGAAAAGTGGGGAAACGGCCCTCAAGCCGTTCAGTTTAGTTCTTCTTACTCACGAGTGAAGCCAAGCTTCACGTGTTTCTTTCTCTGCGAATGGTTTGTTCACATTCTTTGCCTGCCTTTCTCCGTTTGTAGGAGCTGATGATAGATTTTGCAGGTTAGCCGTTTGTAGTAAAGGTAGCAAGATTCCCCCTCAGCTCATCATGCGTCTTTATTATTATTATTACTTTAAATTATCATACAGTAACACTGACATTTTTGGTGTCCTGTCACATGGCTTTCATCCACACGTACACACATCTCAGCTGAGCCTGACTCCAGGCCTGGCTCTGGCCTGAGAGTCCCGTGGAGCAGACACGTTATCTCTGCCCCCCTCAGCCTTTGGTGCAGCCGTCTGTGACCCGTCTGTCCCCACGAGGGCAGTGTCTCGGCGCTTGCTCCTCTGAGCATGCCCTGCCCAGGTCATAACTTGCCGTTGCCCTCACGCTTCTGGAAGGAGGAGCAGAAGCCACGAGACTGGCCCCCACTGACCACGGCAGGTGCCGAGCATTCCAGTGCACAGGGCGGCCTCCCCCCGCACCCTCCCCCCGCCGTCAGCGGGCAGATAACCACTCACCTCCCTCCTGTGGGGCTTGGGTCAGGACTCAGCCCAGAGCCTGTCCGCGGGCTGCCTGCGTCCACCGAATTCCTCAGAAGCTTGGGACACCCGCAAACACACTCCTCACTCTGCCCCAGAGATGAGCTTCCCAACGAGACAGCAAAGGAAAGCAGGTGGAATTCTTCCTACTGGGAGTTGTCCGCCGCCAGGAGAAGGCGGGGTTGCCCTCTCGGCCTGGGGACCCTGAGATTTGTAAGGGGTGGTGTTGGGCATTCTAGGCAAATTCCAGGCGAAGGTAATGAACTCGGGCTTGTCTTTCTGCAATAACTCAAGTCTAACCGAGTGTTTCGGGTGGGGACGCACCCTTGTCCAGCCGCCCCTCCCGTGGGGCCTCTGACATGCTGGGTGCTGCGGGGGGGCGGTGGGACCGTCCGGGTCGGGAGCTGCCTGGCCCCACGCACGTCCCCCGCTGCCCAGGGGTCCCAGGCACACTCCAAGCGAGCTGGACGCGGGCCTGCTGAGTGCTCGGGGAGCAGGGGCCACTGCTCGAGTCTCAGGGGAAGCTGGACAGGGAGGTGGGGACCTGTACCTGCCTCCTATGCCTGCCGGGGCCCTGTGACCTGCTCCATGGGAGGTCCGGCTCTGGGACCCTGCCAGGCCTGGCCTCTCCCCCACTTCCCCAGGGCACAACCCCAGCCTCTAGCCTGGTGGGTGGGCGGCCGCTCCCTCCAAGCTGACCTGAGTTTCCTGGGATCAGTCGGGGCCTGGCCGGCCTGGTCTCTGACGCCCTCCAAGGGAGGTGGGGTTCGGTGTGGCCAGCCAGGGCCAGCAGGGGGACCTCAGTGCCCCCGACCCGCCTCAGTGCTCTCCCAGCTCAGGGTCCCCTTCTCTTTGCTTTCCACTCAGAGCTGCCTGACCAGTGCTCTCCAGACCCCTGCAATAAGAAGGGGACCCACGTCTGCCAGGACCTCATGGGCAACTTCTACTGCCAGTGCAGAGACGGCTGGGCAGGACGACTTTGCGACAGGGGTAAGGCTGCGTTGCCTGGGGAGATGGGGGCGTCAGGACACCCCTCAGGGCCGCCCAAGGGCCTGGGCTGGCAGGGGACACAGCCACACCAGCCTGTCTGGCTGCGACAGGAGTGAGGAGACTTTGAGGGGATGCCAGCTGTGTGGGGACACAGGACCCTCGCTGGTCCTCTCCCAAGGAGCAGATGGGTGCCTGGGGCCCTCAGCCTCTCAAGTCCTCCCGGGGCGTGGACGTCTGGACAGCAGGTGTCCTGCTGCAGCCCCCGGCAGGGCTCCATCCAGCTTGAAAAGCCTCCATGCTGAGCCCCCAGCAGCGCCCAAGCCAGGCCAGCTCTTCCAGGGTGCCGGGGGGCGTGGGGGCACGCCCTCCCTGAGGCAGGCTACCCTACTGTCTGGGCCCCCACTGATCAGAAGGGAGTCGAGAACAGGTTCATCTCCACCCTCCTTGAGTTTGCAGCGTGCTGGGTCAGCAGAGAAGACGCAGGAGACCCCTGGGACCTGGTTAGAACCCTCGGGCACCCCTTCGCTGCAGAGGGAGCCCTGAGCCCCTCAGAGCCTGCTGTCCAGCCACAGAACTGGGTCCCTGTGCCCCCCACTCAGGACCTGAGGGTGGATTCCATGGGGCTGGGGCTGCAGACGCTGCCAAGTGTTCCAGGCGGTCGTGGGTCACCTCTGGCTCCGTGTCCTTTTCCCAGATGTCAATGAGTGCAGCCAGGAGAACGGGGGTTGCAGTCAAATATGCTACAACCAGCCGGGCAGCTTCCAGTGTGCCTGCCACGGGGGCTACACGCTCTCCCCAGACAGTCGGACCTGCCACGGTGAGCCTGACCCAGGACCCCCCCGCCTCTGTGCTAGCCTGTTCGCTTTTGCAGTTGCCAGAAGTTGGCAGGCTGAAGCCTCAGTCGCTTGGCTCCTCTGCAAGAGGCTGAGGCTGTGGCTGGCTCCTTGGCTCTGGAGGGAGGGCAGGAGGGCGTCCCGCAGACACAGCACATGCCCAGGCTTGTCCGTGGCCACGGGCCCCAGAGCCGGGACACAGGCTGATTCACTCAGATCTGTGGACGGAGCCAGCCCAGCTGGGAGGCCTGCCTGCTGCTCAGGGAGAGGGGGTGGGGTGGTCGCCGGGCCTCCTTCCTGGCCACGGAGCCTGTAGACGTTCCTTTGACCTCAGGGCCCCGGACGCCTTGTGGGGAGGTGCGGGCAGGACGCCTGGGGTCCCACTGCTCACTGCTACAGGATCAGAGCTCACAAATGGTAGAAAGGGAAGGTGCCTTTAATCAGAGTGCTGGCACTCTGAGGAGATGGTGGGCTCAGCAGCCCCCAAAACCACCTCCGAAGCCTCGGCTCAGCCTTGAGAGCTTTTAAAGGGACGCAGGAAGGAGCCTCATTAGCCACTGAGACTGGGGTCAGCGTCCTGCTCCCCGCACAGAGTGCAGGCCCCTCAGCTCTCCTCACGGCCCCTCCAGGCGCTGTCTTACTGTTCGGTCACACCGTCTTCGTGAGGTTACTGAAGGGGAAGCTGGGGGAGAGATCAGGTCATCTGTTGTTTATTTCTAGTTCTTTGATCTGCACAAAGAACCATTAAGTTAAGCAAGGTGCTGTGTGAAGGTGTGCTTTGGCCAGAGACAGGCGAGCAGGGCAGGGCCTGGTTAAAAGTTGGTTACAACGCAGTTTTGCTAAAGTGACGAGAAAGGGGGCTTCCTGCTGAGGGCAGAGTCCTGCAAAGGGCTGCTCGCAAGTTCGCACTTACCAGAACATCACTGCATCTCTGAGGGGTTGAGCTGAAGGTCTGTCTTCTGTAACTTCCTGCTGACACGGGCGTCATGCTCTCAGAGGGAATGATGTCTGTGTAGGCCTGGAACATCTCTTTGCTGACGGTTTCAGTTGCCTCCTTACACATACGGGCAGAACAAACGATTCCGATGCCCACAGAGACAGACTGTCGGGAGCGACAGTGTGAATCCCATTCTCTCAAGGCCGCAGGTTTAGTCCTGCTCGAGACTGAGCCGCTTCCGGCATCTGCAGTCTGCTCTTCGAGCAGTCTGCCTCTTGCCTGCGGCGGCAGTCACAGCCTCTGTAAACCTCCTCAGAAATGCTCATCCGACACTGAGTGTGACCATGGCCCTGATCAGAACTGCTCAGTTTCGTACTTATTGGTGGGGGGCGTGGGGGTGCTGCAGGACTGTGCTCGAGGCCTCCAGGATCCTACCTTACCACTCCCGCCCCACTGGCTTCCCAAGGCTCCAGTCACCAGCCTTCCTTTGAGAAAGGTCTGCTCTGGAGTGAAGCAGAAGGCAGCTACCCTGCCCCCCCGTTTCTGCAGTCAGTCTGGGGCTCCCCACAGCCAGCCCCCGGGGCACCCCAAGAAACCACTGCAGGCTGCCCGCTCCCCAGAGGCACCCCTCTCTCACCCCCACTCTCCCAGAGGCAACTCGCTTGCCCACCTCCCTCTCCCCATGAATTCCCATCTGTCACGGCAGCATGAGGGGTCAGGGCCCGGGGTCTGGAAGCCCCAGGGGGGCCCTGAGCACAGACGCGGGTCGGCTCTCTTATCTGGAGAAACCGCTTCCAGTCCATGCACATCGGTGCCTCCCGGGCCTGACGAGACGCGGGAGGCCTCCTCGTGTCCCGGTGGCGGGTCCCATCCCCTGCTCTTCGCAGCCATCTGCCTCCCCCTAAGAACGCACTTCCAGGCAGGCTGTGTCATAGGGCGGTCATTGTGGGGCGTGGAGGGTGGTGCTCAGGGACCCCAGGGCTTCTCCCCCCACTTCTCCGGGGGCCCTTCTCTACTCAGGCTCAGCCTCTCTTGTGCCCACGGCTGCCGGGGCCATCCCGAGGGCCCAGACTGCGGGGCTCAGATTCCAGGGGAGCCCTGTGCTGTTGGTGTGGGTGCCCCAGGCACCGTCGCCGCCCTGAGAAGCGCCCTCTTTGCAAAACCCCGAGGGCCGGCTTTGAACCTCTGGTCGACCTCGCAGACCACCCAGGGGTGAGGCAGCCTCCGGCTCTGAGTGAATCCCAGCAGCCCGCATCCCTGGCTGCAGGACAGCAGGGTGGGCCCTGTGCCTCCCGTTAGCAGGACTGGTCGCTACTTAGCCTGTCGGCACGGGCCCCGCCCCGACGCCGGTTTTGGGGTGTGCCTGCAGAGGCGGGCCCGACACCTCCTTTCTCCTGGTGTCACTGTTTCCTTAGCACCCCTGCAGTGAGGCACCGTCTCATCGTGTCCTCTGTGGTCAGCCCTGAGATGCTGAGAGCAAGGGGGTGGGGACCCTGCACCCGTGGGGCTGGGCTCCTGGGGTCTGCTCTGAAGCGCTGCCCAGCCTTTGCGGATGAGTCTCTGGGCACCTTCTTGGCTGCCGACAGAGGACCACCCAGAGGCCAGTCATTGCTCATCGTGAGCTTTCGTGGAGCCAGTTAGGTTGAGCAAGACTGCAGGGTGGGCTGTGAGCTTACCCTACGATTGTGGTGAAGTTTCGGCAGCCGAGGGCGGGGGCTGGCACTGCTGAGCCAGCACGGTGTGGGGTACCTGCCCGTGGCCCCCAGTGTGAGCGTGGTGCCTGCCCGCCTGGGGACTCTGCTTGGCACCTCCTGCCCCTGAATAGCTGGGGCTGGTCTGGACCCACTGCCAGCCCAGCCCACGTGGGCTCGGCCCAGCCTGGCTCCTGCAGTGCCTGCCAGCCCTGACAGTGGGGGCCCTGCGGGTTTACAGGCTTCCTGCGGGGAGCACGTGGATCATTCCCGCCGTCTCTGGGAGGAATCTTAGTTTCCACATCTGAAAGCCTATGTTTGCCGAGCTGCCCTTGTGACAAAGTCAGGAGCAGCTCTGAGTCTTTGCGGGCAGATCTTATTTGAAGTACCAGTTGCACTTTCTAGAAATTCCCTCTGTCTCCTCAGGAACCAGCTCTTGGCTGCAGGTTTCTCCTGCTGATACTGGTTTGTCCATGTGGCAGAGGGGAAGGAGCCTCAGGACGACCCCGGACGGTCACTGACCGTGGCTGTGGTGCTGGTTTTCCTCGGGCAGACCTCAGTGTGAGGCCCATGCAGTCCTCAGTGTGAGGCCCATGCAGACCTCAGTGTGAGGCCCATGCAGTCCTCAGTGTGAGGCCCATGCAGTCTTGATGGTCAGGGGCTCTGGGGGTGCGGGGTGGGACTTAGGGTTAAAAGGCCCCAGAGGTACTCTTTTACCTTCCTGGACTTTCAGCAACAACTCTGCACCAGGCCAGCCAGTGCCCCACAGAGACAGGAATCCGCCTTCTCAGCCAGGCCCCGATCAGAAACTCCCCACCCACCCCCAGCCCTGCTTCTGGGCTGGGGCTGAAAACCCCATGGTTAGAAGGAAGGGAAGAGACAGCAGAGGAGGAGGAGGGGGTAGGATGGACAGAGGGAGGGGGGCAAGGGGCAGAGGAGGGGGAGGAGAAGGCGGGGGGACGCTGCACTGACCCCGCCAGGCGAGGCTGGGCTCCCCCCGCAGAGCTGGCCGCCTCTCCACAGTTCCTGGCCAGCGGGCAGCAGCTCCTTCCAGGCCGGCCGCCAGCAGGCCTGGTGGACCTGATGCAGCTGGTTTTTCCTGCAGATGTAGACGAATGTGTGGATGCGGGCGCCTGCGGGGCGGCGCGGTGCCAGAATCTGCCGGGCTCCTACTCCTGCGTCTGCGACGAGGGCTACGTGTTCAGTTCACAGGAGAAGGGCTGCCAAGGTACCTACCTGAGGCCACATGGGACACACAGGCACACACAGGGCGCCATGCTCCAGGGAGCGCTGTGCCGCGTGCCCCCCAGAGGGGCTGAGCACCTGCACACACGCGACGTGGCCCCTGCCTCACCATACACGCGACGTGGCCCCTGCCTCACCTGCACACACGTGGCCCCTGCCTCACCTGCACACACGTGGCCCCTGCCTCACCTGCGCACACGTGACGTGGCCCCTGCCTCACCTGCACACACGTGGCCCCTGCCTCACCTGCACACACGTGGCCCCTGCCTCACCTGCACACACGTGACGTGGCCCCTGCCTCACCTGCACACACGTGGCCCCTGCCTCACCTGCACACACGTGGCCCCTGCCTCACCTGCACACGTGGCCCCTGCCTCACCTGCACGCACATGAAGTGGCCCCTGCCTCACCATGCATGCGATGTGGCCCCTGCTGCACCTGCACGTGTGATATAGTGCCTGCCTCTTGTGCAACTGGCCCCTCCCCAGAGACACAGGGAGGCGGCAGGCAGGGCCCCGGCTCTTGGGCAGCTGCCTTCCTCCTGCCCCCAGCGCACCTGGCCCAGCCATGTCCAGGGGCCCAGACAGCCACGCTGCCTCCCACTACCTTCCTGCCTGGGGCCCATGGCTGCCCCTCCACGAGGAAGGAGATGGGTGGTCCCAGCCTGCCTCCCCAACCCCCAGGCCATCCCGGCTCCCCCACCCTGGCCCCTGTCCTGGGCACAAGCCCACGCCCGACCGTGAGCCTGGTGTCCTGTGTGTGCCGCCCTGGCCCTGCTGATGGCCGCCATCCAGGTGTGCAGCCCTGTCCCCAGGAAGGAGCCGGGCGGGAGCCACGCACCTGGGCTGCCCGGGGCTCAACGCCAGGCCTCGCATCTGCCGAGATGTGATGGGGGCAGGCTCTGGCGGCCCTGCGGGCTCAGGGGCTTCCTTGTGGTCGCAGACATGGACGAGTGCATGGAGGAGCGCTGCGAGCAGGTCTGCGTCAACTTCCCCGGGAGCTACACCTGCCACTGCAACGGACGCGGGGGCCTGAAGCTGTCCCAGGACATGAACACATGCGAGGTAGTCCCGGGTGGCGCGTGGGGGCAGCAGGGCCCCGGGGTTTCAGCGCCCCCGCCTGACAGCTGCCACCCCCGCCCTGACAGGACATCCTGCCCTGTGTGCCCTTCAACGTGGCCAAGAGCGTGAACTCCCTGTACCTGGGCCGCATGTTCAGCGCGATGCCCGTGATCAAACTGCTCTTCAAACGGCTACAGCCCACGAGGTGAGAGGGCAGGAGGGCATCCAGCCCTGAGGGGACATGGGCATGAGGCTGCCTGGTCAGGGGACCTGCCGCCCAGCACAGCCACACGGGTCTCAGGGCTGGTGCCGGCCTTCCCTGCCCAGCGACTCACTGCCAGCATCAGCGTGAAGATGGCTCCTAGCCTGCCCACCTGGCGCTTCCTGAGGCCGGGCCATCCCATGCCGGGAAGGGCCACACGCCGCAGCTTACAGTGGCCGTTTTGTTCCCGCTGGCTCGCAGACTGGTGGCTGAGTTCGACTTCAGGACCTTCGACCCCGAGGGCATCCTGTTCTTCGCTGGAGGCCACCGGGACAGCACCTGGATTATGCTGGGCCTGCGGGCTGGCCGGCTGGAGCTGCAGCTCCGCTACCAGGGCGTGGGCCGCGTCACCAGCAGCGGGCCCGTCATCAACCACGGCTCGTGGCAGACAGTGAGTGGGGCCCCCGCAGCCCTGCCCAGGACCCCGCAATGCTCACGTACACTCCCTCAATGGTCAGCAGGCACAGCCCCAGCAGGGCGGCCCTGGCAGGAAGCCTGCGCCCTGACGGGCATTACTCGTCACAGCAGCTGAGCTGGGCTTCCGCTGCCGGGACCACAGTTCTCAGTGGACCGGCTCCACTGGGGCCGCCTGGCTGTCTGGAGGTGCTTCTGTCTGTCACACCTATGGGTGGGGGCTCCGGGCCGCTGGATTGAGGCCAGGAGGGCCACTGGGCCCCTGCAGCACACGGGGCTCCCGTTCCCAAGGACCCTCCGGTTCAGACCGTCAGCTGCCCTGAGGCTGAGAACGGGATGAGATCTGGGTGCCTGCCCCGCTGCCTCATGCTCTCAGTGGGGGTCAGGGTCGGCCGTGACTCACGACACCGTCCCGGGCTCTGCCTCCGGCCCTGCTCCCATCCTGCTGACCTCCAGGGCTCACACTTGGCTGCCTCTTGATGGAGGCACCCTGATTGCCCAGGGCCTGGCCTCCGGCCGTCAGCTCTGTGGGTGCCACGACGCCTGGAGCAAAGTGGCCTGTGACACGCGGGCTTCCTCCCAAACTGTTGGCACTGGGCTTTTAGAAGTAAGTGCTTGAAAGAGAAATGGGAAAAGCATTCTTTTTCCCTTTAGAAGTAAAGATAAAATGGGAAAAGTTGCCCTGGCCTCCATGAATAAAAGCGCTGTAGACATTTGCTAGTGTTTCCATCCCATCGGTGGGTCCAGCTCCTCCACTCCTAGACTCTTAAACCCCAGGCACCATCACGACAGCAGGAGGAGACCTTCTGCAAAAGGACAGATAAGATAGTCGCTCTGCAGGGAAGCTGTCCCGGGGGTTGAGGATGCTCCATGTGTGGGAGCCTGCTGCTCCAAGCTCGAGGTGCCTGAGCAGCGCCGGGACTCTGCCGGGGAGTGGGGCTGGGGGAGGCACGACCAGTGGGTGCGTGGCCCCAGCACCCCGCCCACCCCGAGATACACCCGGCCCTTGAGCCACAGGCCAGGCTCCATGACGATCTGCCTGCTCTCTGGTGCCCACCAGACCCCCCGCCCCCCACTTTGCCTCCTCAGCAAACTCAGACCCTGCACCTGGATGTTTCTCCACCTGAGCCAAAAAGGAAACCAGGGGCTTCTGGGGCTGAGGAAGATGCTCCGAGCACAGAGTGACAGGCTTTAAACTCTCCTACAAGGAGAGCAGGGGAGAGGGGGCAGTTTTACAGAGAATTCATATGCTCACTCAGCGTCCGGTCTGTGCCAGGCACTGCCTGGCTGCAGGAAATGCCAGGGTAGAAAGTGTGCTCCCGTCTAAACATGCTCAGCTGAGGGTAGAGAGGTGAAGGGCCAGGGTGGAGCAGAGAACCCCGGGCTGATGTGCGGGGGCAGTGACCCCAGGTTCCTGAAGCAGCTCCCTGGCTAAGGCTTGATGCAGGGCCAGAGATGGGGAGGGGAGGCTCCCTCGCAGGAAGGGGGATGAAGGGGTGGAGCCGATCCCTGGAGGAGTTGGTGGGGCCTGAGCCACACCGTGGATGCCAGGGAGGCGGTGTAGGTGGTGAGCCTGGACCCCCGAGGCTGGGGGTCTCCTGGCCCCATGTGGTGATGGGAATTGGTACGCCAGGTTGGGCCCCCCTTCAGAAGGTGCACGTCCACCCTTATGGCACCGTGCTCCTCAGATCTCTGTCGAGGAGCTTGAGCGGAACCTGGTGATCAAGGTGAACAAGGACGCCGTGATGAAGATCGCCGTGGCTGGGGACCTGTTCCAGCTGGACAGAGGACTGTACCATCTGAACCTGACCGTGGGGGGCATCCCCTTCCAGGAGAAAGACCTCGTGCATCCTGTAAGCACTCCCCTTCATCCCTGGGGTCTGAGCCCAGGGGGCTGAGGAGGACAGAGCCCACCGTCCTTAGTCCCTAGGGTCCGAGCCCTGGGTGGGTGAGGAGGACAATTAACCACACTGACCAGGACTAGCAAAGGGTGGGAAAAAGGCGAACGTCTCTAGGATATAACAAGCCGCAGCTGCAGCTATGTCGCCTATCTTGCTGTCTCTTTCTGTGAAACTCACTTGCGGTTTCGTCTGAATTGATCATGAAAATGTCTATTTTGGAGAGGAGACAAATCACAATGAAATTATTCTCTCACAAAAAGAACAATGAACTTACTTTTTAACACTTTTTTTGGGCAGTTCCCAAGAACATTTTGGGTTGTTGATCCTGTTGGGGTTCCCGCAGGGGAAGTAAGACCTAATGAGAGCTCGGTGTTGGTCGTTTCTCAGAGTCCTGTCCCTTCTCGCCCCCGGCGTGCTGGTGTCTATGCCAGAGCCCCTGGCTCCGAGCTGGGTTTCCACAGCGGGCAGGACGCGAGTCCACACGCTGAGGCTCCGAGTGGGGGCAGCGTCGCAGCGTGTCCCCCCGCCCCGAGGGCTGAGGGCTATCCGACACCCCGGAGTCCCTCCTGGTTTTCCAGAAGAGGCTGGGCTGGCCCGACCTGCTCAGAGCTGTGGCAGGTGCGGCTGAGCTGGAGCCGTGCTCTGGGGGCCTGGCGTGAGCACAGGCGTGTGCGCGTCCCCTCGCCCGTCCTTCCAGGCAGCAGTCGGCACCCCGAGCCTGCCAGCCGAGGGGGGACCAAGCGCAGGCGGTGGGGAGGGGGGCGGCCCTGAGTGGGTCCAGGGCGGACCGACCGCCCTCAGCAGAGTCCATGCCTGCGGGCAGTGGATTGCCACGAGCGTGACCAGCAGGGCGCCGTAGGACGGGCAGCAGCAGGGAGCCACTGGGGTCCCTGTCTCTCCAGATGAACCCGCGTCTGGACGGCTGCCTGAAGAGCTGGCACTGGCTGGATGGTGAGGACACCGCCATCCAGGAGACGGTCAAGGCGAACGTGAAGATGCAGTGCTTCTCTGTGACCGAGAGGGGGTCCTTCTTCCCCGGGAGTGGGTTTGCCTTCTTCCACCTGGATTACGGTGAGTCTCCACTCCTGCGAGGGGATGGCTGTGCTCGGCCTTCTGGCCCAAATTCCCCGAAGCAGCAGCAGCAGCCAGTCGCCCCGGGGCGAGCGCCTGAGGGATGGCCGGCCTGGGCGCTGGGTTGCAGGGAGAATGGGATGGCGGAGGGCCTGTGGCTGAGATGGGGGACACTGGGCTTGAAGCGGGAGCTTCCAGGAAGGTTCTGAGATGGGACACCCTTGAGCGCATCTGTGGTCACAGCGCTGTGGGCTGTGGGGAGGGGCCGAACCACCAGGAGTCCAGTGCTCCAGGCTCAGCAGGAAGAGATAGGAGGAGGCCCCTGACGGAAGGGCCCAAGGCCCCAGCTGCAACTGTGCCTCAGAGAACCGAGGCTTTTCCAGCAGCTGCGGAAGCTATAGAGGAGCTTTTCTGTGACCCCAGTAAGAGGGGAGCAGGTGGGGCGGGCAGCCGGGGGCCAGGGTGGCTGCAGGGGACGGCGGTCCGCCCAGAGTCCTTCCCGCTTCTGTAAAGCAGGGCCTTTAATTCCGCGACCGCTTCCCTTTTAGCATTAAGAGACAGTTTAAATCAGTCACCCTTGCACGCTGATGAGTGGGCACCTGGACATTAGCTTTACATCTGCCCTGAGGGGTTGGCCTGCACGGTGTGGGCCGTGGGGGTGGGGGGCACAGCGGTTCAGTTTGAGTCTGGACTCAGGATTTCCCTAGATTTCCTCGGGCAGGGCCAGAGTTAACCTCTGCCCCCAGGAGGGCACCACTGTGCCCGGAGGCGTCGCTGTGCCTGGGTGCGTGGCCCTGGTGGCCTTTGACGTGAGGATGTCAGGTGGCTCTGTGTCACGGCCTGGGAGACACCGCACATGGACCCATGAGCCTCTTTCCTCAGGCGGCAAGGTGTGCCTCACCCCACGCCCGGCATGCCCCCAGCGTCTGTTCCCAGACTCTGAGCCTGTCATGGTTGAAGGTGCACACGTGACCCTCACCACCCTGCGTGGCCCAATCGTAGGGACAGTCTATTCGGGTCAGAGATGGGACCTGCTCCCCCCTCCCCATTTCTGTCTTGGCTTTACCTGTCACGAGCGCCACCAGGTCACCCAAGGAGAAACCTTCACTCCTGACTGCAGCTCGTACGGAGCGCACGCCGCCCCTGCAGCCCTCGCTTCTGTGCGCGCAGACCCAGGGCGTCCTTGTGGCAGTGGGTGTCACACGCAACACGCTGGCGGCCTGGCCCCGCTGCCTGTGTGCCCGCCATGGAGGCAGCCACTTGGCTGCGGGGCTTATTAGATCTGCAGGTTGCAACAGCAGAGGCCACATGGCAGTCAGGACTGGCGCCTCTAGGGCGCCTCAGGCTGGCCGTCCTGTCCTCATGACGACACAGAAGGGGCGTGTCAGGAGTTACAGGCACCGTTCTCAGCGGCAGGTCAAAGATCTGGACTCTGTGGGTCTTAAAGCCCCAGATGCCATCAGGCAAGGGGCACGTGGGTAATCCCCCTCGGCACCCAAGGAAACCTCCCAGGGGAGCTGAGGCGCTGGCCCCTCAAACACGCTTCTGGCAGCCAGGCCCCTCTCCCCACCTCCGCCAGGGGACCCCGCAGAGATTACCACTCTCCCCACCTCTGCCAGGGGGACCCTGCAGAGATCGCCCCTCTCCCCACCTCTGTTGGGGGACCTCGCAGAGATCACCACTCTCCCTACCTCTGCCAGGGGGACCCTGCAGAGATCGCCCCTCTCCCCACCTCTGCCAGGGGGACCCCGCAGAGATCGCCCCTCTCCCCACCTCTGTTGGGGGACCCTGCAGAGATCGCCACTCTCCCCACCGTCAGGGATGCAGGGAAACTTGGCAACAGAGGAGAAGGCTGGGTTGGGGGTTTTGTTCGTTGCCTTTTCCAATTCTACGTGTGTTCAGCTCAGTGAACAGTTTTCAGAACTGATCGTTACGTCCCTCTCTGGGGTGGGGACCTGCACACGATTCAATGGGCTCTCGGTTCGCTGGTGGAAAAGACCAGTGCAGGGCAAGGCCTGACCTGAGTGGCCTTGCCGACCTGCTGCATCCCGAGAGGTGGAAACGCTTAGAAACCGAGGGGGCAAGGTTTCCTTCCGGCCCCTTCAGCAGCGGTGGCTCAGCTGGGAGGAGACGCGAGGTGGTGTTTGCGTCTGAGACCCGGACCCACCACGGCTACCAAGGGTGCTCTGGAGCATGACATACGTGACGCACGGCAGGCGGCTTGTCACGCACACACGTGCCTACAGAGTCCTGTAACACGTGTCCTCTAAGCAGCGCCGGCCCCGTGGAGCATCGATTAGAGCAGAAAAGCGCGGCCCGGGAAGGAAGATTGGATGCAGTGTCCGGCAGCTTTCACTGCCTTCCCAACCCTTCCCGGTCCTTCAGCTTGCTGGGCTGAGCCTGTGCGGTGGGTGGGCAGGCTGAGCCCCACCCCATTCCTGTCTTGGGGGCAGGGAGTCAGGTGCCCAGGGGATGGTCCCGGCCGGACTGGGTGGGGCGGTCGGTGGCCACTCAGAGGGGTTCTTGGGGAGTGAGCATGTGGCTATTCTCGGTGGGCTGGGGCCTCTGCAGTCCAATGCCGGGCTCCCTGTCAGTTCCTGACGGCTGGGCCACTGAGCCCTGAGCTACCGGCTTCCCGCTGCCTCTGCCGCCCAGGGCCCCGCGGGGCCCAGCCCGCCGCCTCTGCGCCACGCTGTCTGGACTGCCTGGTGATGCGTGGCCTTCCTTGCAGCGCGGACGTCCCCTACCGGCGGGACGAAGACCACCTGGGCAGTGGAGGCTGTGGCTCGGGTCCGCCCTGCTGCAGACACCGGGGTGCTGCTTGCGCTGGTGGGCGACCGCCAGGCCGTGGCCCTCTCCGTGGCGCTGGTTGACTACCACTCCACCAAAAAGCTCAAGAAGCAGGTACTGCTTGCTGCTGCCCCCCGCCCCCCAACCCTCGCTCTGAGACAGAGCCGCCGTGAAGCTCAGCCCCACCTCTCGCCCTCAGAGTTCCAGCGCCCACCTCTCAGCAGCGTCTCAATGGCCTCTGGTGGCTCAGGGCTGGTGCTGGAGCCCTGCAGGCTGGCTGTGCAGTGGGGAGACCGTCCTGCCACCCCCAGCGGTGTAGATAATTTGAATTAATCGCTTGTATTTAAGCCAAATGATTTTGCTCACAAATGACATGTGTGAGTGTACAAACAGGCCCAGACCCTCACCAGGCCTCTCCTGGAGGCAGGCAGGGCTCTGAGTATCCGCCCCTGGACAGGCCGCCGTCACCTCCATACAGTCCCTACCCCACCCCCGACCGTCACTGGTCACTGTGCTGGCTGTCTTCTCAGAGAACAGGCAAGAGTAGTGGAAATGGGTTTATTCTCCCGCCTGTCCCAAGAGGGGTGTGTTCCCCACGTCAGCCTACCTGCGGGAGCCATCAGCTCCCCTCTTACTGCGGCTGCAAGCTGATGGGCACAGATCCAGGCATGGCCCCTCTCTGCTGTTTCTGTGGCAGCGCCACATGCAAGGGGCAGCTCTGCCCTGAGTCCTGGCCACAGACACAGTGGGAGCCCTGGTCCCCTCTGCCCAGACCGATGCATGTGTGGCCCTGTGACCAGAGCGTGTTTCCTCCACGTCCCCCCCGGGGACATGCAGCTCTATATGCTAGTCCTCAATCATGTTGGAGGGGGTCCAGCTCCCCCTAATTCACACATGTAGAAACCATGTCCTTGTCACACTCTGGCCATAAGCGACCCTACCCACAGGAGACCCATGGACCTCGGCAGGACAGGAGGGCCCACGGGCATGTGGCCACCGGCCCGTCTGCCCCAGTCAGCTATGCCTCTCCCCACAGCTGGTCGTCCTGGCCGTGGAGGACGTCACCTTGGTCCTGATGGAGATCAAGGTCTGCGATGGCCAGGAGCACATGGTGACCATCTCTGTGAATAAGGACAGGGCCACCCTGGAGGTGGATGGCACCCAGGGCCAGAGCGAAGTGAGCCCAGCGGGGCTGCAGGAGCAGCTGGCCGTCCTCGGGAGACACCTGGAGGGCTCCGTGCTCACCTTCATCGGGGGGCTGCCAGGTAGGGGCCCCGACTCGCTCCCCCAGGCAGGGCTGGGCGCTCTGTAGGGAAGGGAGGCAGGAGGAGCCAGTCTGTGGCAGCAGCGTGTGGGGCCCAGCCCAGCCGCTGTGGGGTCAGGCTGACAGCACCTGGGGGGACACATCAGCCTGAAGCTGTTCCCCACCCCACACCTTCCAGGAACACCCCCATGGGTATCAGATGGTGGGTCTGGGCCACACGGGGAGCCAGGCGCTCCAGTGCCCCACCCCCGAGGCCTGGTGTCCAGCTGCCTGGGGAAGCAGGCCAGGTGAGCCTGCCCCCGCCACATCTGGAGGTGGTATCGCAGCAGAGTAGGGGAGATGGGAGAGGCTGGGCCTCCCACCACTCAGGCGGGTCTCCACTTGTCCCCGACAGAGGCGCGCTGTCTTGGCCGCCAGACTCCAACTGCGTTTAGTTTTAGTAAACAGAGCTTTGAAGAGGATAAGAGAGCCTGGAAGGCCTGGGCATGACTCATTCGGGATGAGATAATATTTAATGGATGTGACTGTCTGTGTGTCCTTCTGCGGGGTCGGGGTGCTGTGGTGCCGTGCCAAGCCTGGTGGCAGGCGTCTGCTGCCCGCCGGGGCTCGTGGCTGAGCTGCATGATGACGCTCTGCCAGAGACGCGGCGGGGCGCCCGGGCTCCGGGCGGCTCACCCGCTAAAACGCGCTTGCTCTTTCCCCGCGGCCCAGACGTGCCCGTGACCTCGGCTCCGGTCACGGCCTTCTACCGCGGCTGCATGACGCTGGAGGTCAACCGGAAGGCGCTGGACCTGGACGAAGCCGCCTACAAGCACGGCGACATCACGTCCCACTCCTGCCCTCCCGTTGAGCCCGCCGCCTAGGCTTCTGGGCCGCAGACGCCCCGCCCCACGCACGCCGCAGCCTCCTCTCCACCGGAAGGGTGGCGGCCGCGCCCGCGCCCGCGCTGGAGACACTGAACCCTCGCCCACCAAGGCCCTCGGGGCCTCCCTCCCCGTGTGTAACATACGTGTACATAGAGGACTAACCTCACCGCCGCCTGAGCGGACCCGGGAAAAGAATTCTGTTATTTTTATCACCAGATGCTTCTTTCTGACTTAAAACTATGGAAAAATAAAATATTTACAGAACCTTTCTAGCTCTGTGTTGGCGGTGTCCGCTCCTTGCTGCTTTGCAGCGGCCGTCACAGAGTCAGCGGCTGAGGGCACCCGTAAGTCCAGGGGCCGTCACCCCTGCTGCTGCTGCCCGAGGTTCCCCTGGTGGGGACGAGCTGCTTCACTGGAAGAGGCCGCGCCAGCGCCGGCGGGGCTGGAAGTACGGCAGGTCAGCACCGCCCGCTCCCCGACACGCCCCCCCACCCCCAGCCTCGGAGGCTCTCCGGTTAAACCGGGGGCCTATTTGCTCATTTTGAGGGGCCGGGCAGTGAGCCGGGTCTGCAGGAGGTCAAGTGGGCGGGGCCTCGCGCTCTGGCTCCAGGAGTAGCGGGCGGGGGGCAGCCACGGGGAACGCGTGGGACCCACGGGTCTCGGCAGACCGAGCAGCGGCAGCAGGACACGCCCAGGACTGCGGGCACCATCACAGCATAGGCTGCAGGGGCATCTCCAGCACCTGCTGGCTCCATCCCCAAACTGGATTGTTTTTTATAATAGACTTTTTTTCTCAAAAGTGAGTCTATTTTTTTCAGACACCAAACCCCAAAGTGTATCCTGAAGCAGGTAAGCAGGCAGCCAAGTGTCGGGGCGCCATCTGCTCGGGTCTTGCCTGCCACCCACGGCTTCCTGGAGCTGGCCAGCATGGCTCTGAGAAATGGGGGGCAAGCACAGTCCTGCCCATGCCCCACAGGGGACCCCCTGCTGCTCACCATCTGACCACAGGCGGCCTCAGGAGCCCAAAGCCACTCAGGCTGATCCACCTCTCAGCCCTGACACCACAGCATTCCCACCGAGCTCTCTGGTTTTCATCTACTCTGGAGACGGCTCTGGAATGTTCTGGAATGTTCCCCCAGTCAGCTGGGAGCCTGCACCTGGCCGCCCCCTCTCTCACAGAGGCCAGGACGGCCAGAGAGCAGTCAGGACACACACTGAGCTCCGGGACAAGACGCCACAGACACAGGTGGAGGCCAGCTCTCGGGGCCATCTGACCACTGTGGCTTCATCTTCCCTCCAGGGAGAGTGAGGCCCAATCTGTTTCCTAACGTGGTTTATACAGACTTCCACTGGGCTCCAAGGGTTGTTCTAACTACGGCCAAGAAAAGCTTATGGCCAATTCAGAGCCACAGGCTGCAAGACACCTCCCAGCTGTGCTGGCCAGCTGGCGGCCTTGCTGCTACCAGCTCCAGGGCCAGACTGCACACGAGCCTGGGGCGGACACAGAACTTCATGACTTCTGACTGTGCTCCGGGACGGGGAGGCAGGATAAGTCTGACTGTGGTTCTGACTGTGCTTCATAGAGGAGGTGGGGTGGGCCTGACTGTGCTCCATGGAGGAGGTGGGGTGGGCCTGACTGTGCTCCATGGAGGAGGTGGGGTGGGCCTGACTGTGCTCCATGGAGGAGGTGGGGTGGGCCTGACTGTGCTCCATGGAGGAGGAGCTGGGGTGGGTCTGACTGTGCTCCATGGAGGAGGTGGGGTGGGCCTGACTGTGCTCCATGGAAGAGGAGCTCAGGTGGCGCTGACTGCTCCATGGAGGAGGAGGTGGGGTGGGCCTGATTGTGCTCCATGGAGGAGGAGCTGGGGTGGGTCTGACTGTGCTCCATGGAGGAGGAGGTGGGGTGGGTCTGACTGTGCTCCTTGGAGGAGGAGGCGGGGTGGGCCTGACTGTGCTCCATGGAGGAGGAGCTGGGATGGGTCTGAGGTGCTCCATGGAGGAGGGGCTGGGGTGGGTCTGATGTGCTCCATGGAGGAGGGACTGGGGTGGGTCTGAGGTGCTCCATGGAGGAGGGACTGGGGTGGGTCTGAGGTGCTCCATGGAGGAGGAGGAAGAATGGGTCTGAGGTGCTCCCTGGAGGAGGAGCTGGGGTGGGTCTGAGGTGCTCCATGGAGGAGGTGGGGTGGGCCTGACTGTGCTCCATGGAGGAGGGGCTGGGGTGGGTCTGAGGTGCTCCATGGAGGAGGGGCTGGGGTGGGTCTGACTTTGCTCCATGGAGGAGGGGCTGGGGTGGGTCTGAGGTGCTCCCTGGATGAGGGGCTGGGGTGGGTCTGAGGTGCTCCTTGGAGGAGGGTCTGGCGTGGGTCTGAGGTGCTCCCTGGATGAGGGTCTGGCGTGGGTCTGAGGTGCTCCCTGGAGGAGGGGCTGGGGTGGGTCTGAGGTGCTCCCTGGAGGAGGGTCTGGCGTGGGTCTGAGGTGCTCCCTGGAGGAGGGGCTGTGGTGGGTCTGAGGTGCTCCCTGGAGGAGGGTCTGGCGTGGGTCTGAGGTGCTCCCTGGAGGAGGGGCTGTGGTGGGTCTGAGGTGCTCCCTGGAGGAGGGGCTGACGTGGGTCTGAGGTGCTCCCTGGAGGAGGGGCTGACGTGGGTCTGAGGTGCTCCCTGGAGGAGGGGCTGGGGTGGGTCTGAGGTGCTCCCTGGAGGAGGGGCTGGCGTGGGTTGAGGTGCTCCCTGGAGGAGGGGCTGGCGTGGGTCGGAGGGGCTGGTGTGGGTCTGAGGTGCTCCCTGGAGGAGGGGCTGGGGCGGGTCTGAGGTGCTCCCTGGAGGAGGGGCTGGTGTGGGTCTGAGGTGCTCCCTGGAGGAGGGGCTGCGGTGGGTCTGAGGTGCTCCCTGGAGGAGGGGCTGGCGTGGGTCTGAGGTGCTCCCTGGAGGAGGGGCTGGGGTGGGTCTGAGGTGCTCCCTGGAGGAGGGGCTGGCGTGGGTTGAGGTGCTCCCTGGAGGAGGGGCTGGCGTGGGTCGGAGGGGCTGGTGTGGGTCTGAGGTGCTCCCTGGAGGAGGGGCTGGGGCGGGTCTGAGGTGCTCCCTGGAGGAGGGGCTGGTGTGGGTCTGAGGTGCTCCCTGGAGGAGGGGCTGCGGTGGGTCTGAGGTGCTCCCTGGAGGAGGGGCTGGCGTGGGTCTGAGGTGCTCCCTGGAGGAGGGGCTGGGGTGGGTCTGAGGTGCTCCCTGGAGGAGGGGCTGGGGTGGGTCTGACTGTGCTCAGTACCCTGTGCTGCTGTCATATGTGGTCTGAGTTGACCTCAGTGTTTTTGTTTTTTAAATAGAAGAACTGCAATATTTGTTTGCATTTCATTTTTTGGTTTTTGGATAGTATGGATTAATTGATAATGGTGGTTGTGTGAAGGGCTGTTCTTAGGGCATTTGGTGGTATTGAAACCTCTGCCCTCGCTGCCTGCTGTCCCCCCAGACACAGACAGACACTGTGACGGCAGAAACGTCTCTTACACTGCAGCACATGCCCTGGGGGAATCACCCCGTGACACCTCTGCACTACAGAGATGGGGCATTTGACTCCAGTTCACACAACTCATACTATTAGCTCCAATAGAGTACATATTTAAATCTAAAGGTGATCTATAAAGCATTTAGAAGTTAAGGTAAAACTCTAGCCAGTGGGCCTACTGTGATGCACCTCTGCTCTTTTCAATAAAGCTTTATTGGCACACATTTCTGCCCACTAACTTCCAATTCTCTACAGCTTCTCTGCTGCTCTAGTCAGGACTCAGTGGTGGATTCACAGCTATGGGCCCTCGAAACCTGTGCCTTTACAGAGGAACTTTGCTGACCCCTTTGATAGAAGAGTATTTTCATGAACTAGGATTTTTTAGAAGTATTTCTTTAAAATATATAATAAAACAAAATACTCTTATGATAAAGAAAAATATTTAAAAATTGGGCTGTGTTAAAATCAAGAACTTCAAGAAAAGGAAAGTTGCAGGAAGCTACCCAGCTTCAAGACTATGAAGCTGCGGCAGTCATACGGCCCGGTGTTACCAAAAGAGTGAACAGTGGATCACTGGACAGACAGAGAGCCCAGAAACAGAACCCCAGAAAGAGTCGCCTGATCTTCAACAAAGGAGTAAGGGTGACAGCGGAGAAAAGCGAGTCTCTTCCCTGATGGGGCTGCACGGAGGCCTCTGCACCTTCTGGTGATTCTGCTGTGATTCTAAAACTGCTCTAAAAAATAAAGTCCACTTCAAACAAACCAACCGATCATCAAGAACATCTGTTCATCAAGGCACCATAAGGAGCGTGACAAGACCAGCTGAGAAGAGGAAACGCCGGGAACCACGGTGACCGATTCATAAGGAGCGCGACAAGACCAGCTGAGAAGAGGAAACACCCGGAACCTCAGTGACCGATTAACGTGGGGTAACCGTGTTAACCAAGAAAGGATAGAGCTCCTCCTGCAAATCGGTGAGAGTAATGACCCAACAGAAGACCGGACGCTGCTGGACAGGACAGGAAGTGCCAGTGGCCAAGGTGTCTGTCCACGGGGCCAGCTTCATCAATAAGGGGGAAATGCGGGCACAGACAGCACAGGAAGGAACCCCTGCGCCCACAGCTGTGAAAGTTTCTCGCGTCGAGTAGGACCTGATCTTGGCAGCCTGGAGCTGAGACTAGTCTGGGCTGACCCCAAGGACCAGGGCTGGGTGTTGTCCAACAAAGTCCAAGTCTCCCGTGCACCCTAAATCCCACCGGGAGCCCCACATACACATAGGAACCCCAAAACCAGCCAGGGCCACCCACAGCCGAAGGGGCAGTCACGGTCCCCGTCTCAGGGCGGAGCGCCGCGGTCTGTCACGGGCACGCAGCTCAGCAGAGGACAAGCCACACACAGCGGAACCGCGTGCAGGTGGGCCCAGGATGTGGGGGGCAGCCCCGGCCTCGGTGATGGCCCTGCTCTGAGTAGCTGCAGCATACACCGGGGTTCTCAGCGTGCTTTCTGTTCCATTTATAGTAGTCATTCAGTTTTGTGATTAGAGTTTGAGCAGAGAGGAAAGAGAAAGGCAGGTGCCATCCACGAGCTGCTGAGGAATGAGGCCCTGCCCACTCCTCTCGGGGCACCGGGAGGGCATGCCTGCTCCCAACAGCTCAGTGTGCTCTCCCCACACCCAGAGGGGGCGAAGGGCTGTCAGAACAGGAGGGCAGGCCTGGGGGGTGCTGGTGACTGCAGGCTCCCAATGCTGCTGCTAATGGGTGCCTTGCTAACTGAGCACGCACGGTCCCCTGGCCACGCTCAAAGAGCGTGTCCTCTGTGATCCAGCTCACACACCAGAATCTCCAACAGTGTGCAACTCAGGAGGGTTTAGCACCTTCACAGGGCTGTGCACCCAGCACTGTGTCCAGTTCTAGAACATTCCATCATGGCAGCAGGGAACCCTGTTCCCATCAACAGCCTCCCTGGCCATCCCACGCCCCAGCCTCCAGCCCGTCTGTGACCGAGGATGAGGCAGGTCACTCGGCAGAGGTGGGCCCCACCGGGACCCACCCCGTGGTGGTGCCTGGAGGCACAGCAGCTACACCGCATGGGCATCAGATCCAGGGTGAGCCTTCTGGGCTGGGGAGGCCTTGGCAGAGATGCTCCCTGGGAAGGGCGCCTGGAGCATGCTGAGGCCAGGCCGGGGCAGGTGCTGTGTGCCAGGCAGGGGAGCTGCCCCAGAGCCTGGAGGGCAGGAGGGGGGCACACAGGGTGTGCGGGGGAGGGAGTCCCGGGGGCCAGGGAGAGGGCCTGAGCCACCAGCAGGCTGGGGCTGAATCGTTCACATTCTTTATGGCTGGGCTGAGGGATACAGACATTTTTGTGGCAAGAGCAAAATTGCTGGCTTTGGAGTTTAATACTTTTTATCAGCTCCAGGCGAGATGGAAATACCTGGCGGGGCAGACAGCATGGGCAGGAGACGCAGGTGTGGACAGTCTGGGGAAACGCTGAGCCCGATGACCCCACCGGGGGTCGTGTCCAAGGTCAAAGGTCAGCCCACGTTCTGGGGCGCAGGTTCGCTGCAGGTCTACAACTGCTCTGCCGTTTGCTCCAGGGGCTGCGTCTTCACTCCCTGCAGCCCCGGACCAAGGTCCTCCCCGTCCAGTCACCTTGGGTCCGGGAACCACTGAGTGGATCGACATTGCAGACCACAGACCCCTGGCTGCGCTGAACTTCGGTTCTTAAACTCTGGGCGGGTGAAGCGCTTGCTGTGGGACCCCGGATGGGTCAGCGGGGCTGGTAGACATCCTGACCTCAGGCAGCGCGAGGGGTGAGCCCTGGTCAGACCCCAGCGGAGGCCCACGCTGAGCTCTGCCGTTACCTGCTGAGGAAGCCAGAGGCCTGGGAGTCAGTCGTGGGATTTCTGGCTCCAGGACGCCCCCGGCTCAGGGCTCATATCCGAGTGCAGAAACTGAGGGGGCGGGACAGGGCACCAAAGGAGAGGAAAGAGAACTCCTTCCTGGTCTCAAGCACCACCCAGCCTTTGGACATGGAGTTTCTGCTCAGGTGTGGCGCCCCGCCCTCTGGAAGCGCTGAGCCGACCCCCAAGGAGAGCAGCTCTGGGGCTCGGCCCGGATGTCCTGTCTCCTCTCCTCTCCTCTCCTGCTCTTGCCTGGCAGGGTGGGCACCAGGTCAGATGCTCCCAAAGGGCAGGATGCCAGCGCCCCACGGGGCAGCAGCTGAGCTGGTGCCAACACCAGGGCACCAGGGAAGCCAGGCCCTCCCCCCAGAGGCTCTAGCCTCGGGGCCACAGAGGGTCCTGGGCTCAGGCAGTATCCCCACCTTGACCGACACTTCCAGGAGTGACGACTGTGGACACGTGAAGGTGTGTTCACACCACAGCACGGAGCCCAAGATGGCTGTAGGCAGAGCAGGAAGCCCTCATGCTGACCCACAGCCCTGTGCCCAGGATTCACTTTCATGCAACATGGTTGAAGGCGTTTAAACATCACGTGTTTCTGCACTTTGAACCCAAAACACCGAGTACGTGAAATTAAGGATCCCCTGGACAGGAAGGACTCCTCCGGGAGCCCACCCGACCCAGACAGACACAGTCTCTCTGGCTCCAAGGAGCACTTGTCCATCCAGGACTGTGAGGTGTGGTTTGTGTCCTGTGATGCATTCAGGGTGGCGATCGGGGAGGGCAGCTGGATGGGCACGCCCTGACCCCAAGCAGGCCACTGGGCACACACGCAGAGCCCTAAGTGCCTGCAAGGTCCACTAAGTGTCCCCGGGAAGCCGGGACAGACTGCGCATCTGCAAACAGACACCACGAAGAGAAGGAGGGACGACAGGACCTCACCTGATATGAAGCGAAGTGAGCAGACACGCGTGATGGGGCTGGGGAGGGGGCTCCTGGCCGCTTCCCCTAACGGCGGGAAGCCAGGCGTGCCTGCAGTGGGGACAGAGGAGCCGGGCCCTAGTCCTCAGCCCGCTGGGGTCACTCGATGGCTCCTGACTTGTGACCAACACCCTGATGTACTCCTCAACATAAAGAAATATCTCAGTGACTATGAAACTCTTTATGAAAAGCCCCTAAATTTGTATGTGTAACTTTTGCAAAGCCAGGAGTTCGCCTCCTTGCCTTTGTGATAAGGACGGCTCACGTTAGGGAGAGGACAGCAGTTCGTCCCCAGCTGCGGTCCGGACGCCCCCTTCCTTCCCTGCACAGGGGCACCCGCCCTGGGGCTTGGGGCACACACTCAGCCTCTCCAGGCCCCAAACACCTGCCATCGTGATGTGACGCCCCCAGAAGGGAGAGCTTTGCAGAGAGGCTAAGTCCTCAGCCAGCCAGCCAGCCAAGTGAAGGACGTTTCAAAGCCTCCACACTGTTTCTCAGTGGCCACAGGGTCCATCTCAGCCGATGGAATTACTCCGCCTAAATTTTGCTGGGTTTGTTTTTAACAATATGCCCACAGCGAATCAAAGAATTCAGCAGGATTGGTCACGATGACTTTGACCTAAAATTCCAAATTGACGAGTGGCCTTGCTGGGTTTGTAACCTTTGGAGCTGAGATTCCAGGACAGCAGGGGGTGGGGCCGTGTCCTGCCCACAAAGACCGCAAGGCCAGCGCCGGGCTGGGCCCACCTGCAACACGGAGCTCGTGAGCCCACATCTGACAAAACACAGGCGTGTTTGCTTTACCGCACTTTGCACACACTGCCCTTTTTGTTGTTGTTACAGACTGAAGGTTTGCGCCACCCTGAGCGGAGTGAGCCTGCTGGCACATTTTTCCAGCAGCGTTTGCTCACTTCCTGTCTCTGTGTCCCATTTCAGTAATTCCTGTGATATCTCCTGTGTCTGTGGCCTCTTGTCCCGGAGCTCAGCGTGTGTCCTGTGATATCTCAAACTCTTTATTATCATAGTTGTATAGTGACTCCTGATCAGTGGGCTTTGATGTTACTATTGTGGTTGTTTAGTTATTTTTTAGCAAGAAAATGTTTTCAATGAAGCGACGTACCGCGTTCCGGTAGACACAACACTGCTGAAGGCAGACGGGGGCGGGGGTGGGGGGACGGGGCCGACACCACCCGCGGCTGCTGGGGCCAGGGAGTCGGTGCCCACCCGCCCTGCTTGCTCACCCCGGGGCCAGACACTGCACGGGTTCCTCCCTGCTGTAGAGACGCATCCACACGCTCGGAAGAGGGAGACGCGTGTGAACCTAAGGACCGTCCTGAACGTGGGGGCTGGAACGGGTCTGTTGGGCGCAATTGCGTCCCCGCCGGCAGGGGGCGCCGGAGACCGCGTCTTGTTGCGACTCGGCCGCCTCCCCCCTCTTCCCCCGCTCCCCTCCCCCCCCCACTGCTCCTCCCCTCCCCCCACACCGCTCCTCCCCGCCCACTTTCCTCGGGCTGTAAGTGGGTCTCAGGTCTATGAGCAGCTCCAGGCCTGCGCTCACCTGCTTCCTCAGGCGTGTCTGGCCGCGGGCAGAGCTGCCCTGGGTCTTTACTGGGCACAGCTGCTCCCAGATGGCCCCTGCAGGGGTTTCTCCTCAGAGAGCCGGCATCTTAGGGGCGCCTGCTCTGCAGGCTGGGGGCCCATGTGGGGTACCCCCGCTGAGGACCAGACCCGGCTCTGCTGGACACCCCGGGGGCTGACAGTCGGACAGACGCAGCCCCAGGAGCTCGCCGCCCCCCAACCCCCGGACACCACTGGAGCAGAGCCCACGCGGACCCCCGGCCTGCACAGGCCGTGGACGCAGAGCTTATACTCGAGCCGGGAGGACTTCACTTGGGCAGACGCGCACCAGGAGGGCCGCGCTGAGGGTGGCCACCCTGCCCTCCCCGGGAACGCGCACACGTGAACAGCACGTCTCCTGGGAAGCGGCCCTCACCGCGCACAGCCACACTTCCTTCGGTAACATGCATGATGACAGATGAGGAGGACAGAAGAGAAACGAAAGTGCTCTGTAAGCGGTGAGGCCAGAGCCCAGCCGCTTCAGCGGGAATTATAGCTCAGCTGGGGGTGTGCTCTCACGGGTCGGGGGAGGGGGGGAGGGGGCCTGAGCGGCCTCACCACTGGGGTCCTCCGCAGGTTCCTGGCCTCTCCTGCACAGATGAGCCAGGGAGGATCTGCAGGAGGGTCTGTAGGGAGGGTCTGCAGGAGGGTCTCCAGGAGGCAGCCACAGTGGGGAGGGGGCTGCTTTGAACAGACCAAACTACTGCTTTCCATCTCCACCCTCTGCATCACGGTGTGTAGGGAGGGGGCTTCTCCCCGGGGAGGAGGTGGGTGGGGGCGCTGAGGGGGTGCCGGCAGCTGGAGCTGGGCTGAGGCTGTGAGTCCTCGGGCAGAGGTGAGGCCGTGAAGCCACCGGGCAGCTGCAATCAAACAGAAAAGCCTCGTCAGCCCATGGGAGCCCCTCAGAGCCCACTTGGGCTCAGCCCCCAGGCCCAGGCCCGCAGGCGGTGACTGCTTCCTGATGAGGTTGAGTTCCCAGGGGCCACAGGAGGCCCTGATTCAGCCCCATGGGGCCCCCACCTCGCCTGCGGGACACTGGTCTCGACACTCAGAGGGTGGCCGTCGACCACCTGACACTGGACACATGGACACGTGAACCCTGTCCCAGGAAAAGGCTGCCCAGCTCGTGTGGGGCCCTGGGCTTACTCAATGCTTCATATTTTAAGGGGAAAACCAAGAACATCAATGTTTTCCATAGTGCGTGATGGTTAATTTTATGCATCAACTTGGCTAGACTACGGTCAGTGCCCAGGTGCCAGGCTGCCGTCTCGATGTCATCTTGAGGGTGTTCTGTAGCTGTGATGAGCATGTAGACCAGCAGCTCACACTATCTGTTACAGCTGGGCCTCATCCCATCAGTTGAAGAGGAATGCCTGAGGTCCCCAAGCAGAGGGAATTCCGCCTCCAGATACCTTCAGACGCAAACTGCAAAACCCATTCTTCCCGGGGCCTCCAGCCTGTGGCCTGCCCTACAGATTTTGGACTCTCTTCCTCTAGCTCTCTATTTCTCTGCCTATAAGTCTATACATGTACCACCTCCATCTATAAATACATCTTTCTGTGTGTCTACTCTGTGCAGGCATGCTACTGGCCCTGTATGTCGGGAGAACCCACACTAACACACCTAGATGCAAAGTGATGCTGCGAAGAAAATGTTGGGGCACGGCACAGCTTCTAAACAAATAAAACTCCCAGTTTTTTTCCACCAGCCAACAAACCTCTTAAATTTCTCTTTTTTTCTTAACTTCTAAGGGTTAGAAATGCCTGCTTAAAACCAACATTAAGTAAGTAAAGCAAGCAACCCCTTCTGCAATGGGACAAGGTGAGTGCATGCAGGCTCTGGTCTGCAGTGGGGCCAAGTGGGTCCTTGAACTCCACCCATCAGGAGCCCAGGGCCAGGGGGCACCCGCCTGCCTGCCCCTCCTCCTGGAGACCCTCTAAGGGGGCTCTGGGATCCAAGGGCCCTGGGTCCCTGCCCACCTCTGTTGCTTTCTCTCTCTCAAATTCACACTTCTTTCTGACCTCAGACGACAGAGGAAATCTCTAGAGAACATCCTCTCAGGTCTGTGGGGACTGCAGCTCCCACTGTGCACGTGCGTGCTCTGTTCTTCATTGGAAATGAGCCGCTGAGAGAACCAGGGAGTAAACCACACCAACTACAGAATCAACCAGTGGGAACCACAGAGGAGCTGGCAGGAACCACATGATAAATGAATAAGGATCACAGAGTAAATGATCAGGAACCATGAAACGAACAGATCACCACAGACCACAGAGAAAACCACCAGGAACCACAGAGAAAACCACCAGGAAACAAGGAACAAACCGCCAGGAACCAGGGAGGAAGCCACCACAGAGCAGAGTTAAACCAGGCTCTGCTCACACAGGTGATACCATCAGGAGGGCAGACGAAAAGTCCTTTAGTAAAGGATGCGAGGCCCTTATTTACCAGATGCAAGTCCCTTAGTGACAGTGTACAAGGTCCTTCGTTACAGGATGTGAGTTAATTATCGGTGGGTCCTTGTTCCTGCATTTCCTGACCAGGCAGCCCAGGGAGTAGGAAGGTGAGTTCCCTTCTGTGATTTTCTTTTGACTAACTGCTCAAAACAGCCCCAGCAGCGGCTCACTCCCTCTGTCATGTAGGAGTGTTTTCCGCTGCCAGTGACCGGACAGAACACTTGCAGAGTCCCTTTCCTCCTCCGCTGGGAGCAGAGCTGGGAGCAGCCATCTGTCCTTTTCCTCCAGACGAGACACACACGGCATCTCCTCGGAGTCTGATTACTGCTGTGCATGGAATTGTGCTCCTACACGTGCTGCTGGTAAAAGCTGATCAGGCCCTCGTGGTCATCGATACAGACCAGAGGATGTGCCAAGACCACCCCCCAAAACAGAGGCCCTCTGCCCCCGAGGCCACAGGACGACAGTCGAGGGCACTCTGGCTGTCACGCTGGGGCTGCACCGGTGGCTGGTGGCTGCTCCGGGGATGCTGCTCTATGAACAGGCTTCGCCCCACACGCCTCCTCCCACAGCACCCCGAGGCCTCCAGAGCTGTGTGAGAGTGAAGCCTGCGTGGTAGCCGCTGTCGAGGGTGGGGAATGGCTGGAGGTTGGAAACCTGCAGGCGCCACTCGGGGACTCTGGCACATCCTGGGGGCCAGGCAGCTGGCCCACCCAGTCGCTCTGGCCAGGAAACTGCAGCCAACTTCCAGGGGACCCGGATGGGGGTTAGGAAAGCTGAGGCCCCAAAGGGTCAGCTGGCTGGGTCTCCAGGGCCACAAGGAGCAAAGGGCACCCAAAACGCACCCCTGGGGCCGTCGAACATCCTGAGAGGGGCCTCGGGATGCCCTCCATGTCATCCCGCGCCCTTGCTGGTCCACACCAGCTTCACCACCCCCACCTAATCAGGAGGGGGAGCCACAGACCGCGCACTCCTTCAGCCCAAGCCCCCTGCCCCTGGGTCCCACCTGGGCAGCACTTCCCAGGTGAGGGCTGCCTGTGACGTGAGCAACCCCCCGGCCAGGGCACTCGGCCTACCTGGAGGGGCAGTGGGTAGGACGAGCAGGTCGGGATGGCTGGGGGCCTGGGGCGAAAGCCCGAGCAGGCCAGGATCTGCTGGGCGGGGTCGTAGAGGACCCGAGGCGCCGTGGACGGGCCGTAGGCCAGCTGGGCCAGCGGGACCTGCCACAGAGGATGGAGATGCATCAGCCGAGCCTGGCTCTGGAGAGCCCCGTCCAGCAGTCATGCAGGAGACAGCCGTCATCCTGTGGAGTCCCCAGGTGACAGCGTCCACGTCCTCCCGCGGGTTTCCCTCTGACCAGAAGTAAAGCTCACCTGGGACCTGCCTCCAGAGCCCTGACAGCAGAGACCTTCGGGTGGCGAGTTAAGTGTCTCCGTTTAAGATAATTCTTCAATTATAAGATGCACTACACTTACAAGAGCATCTACTCATAGGTGTAAATTCTAAAAAGTCACTTTGCTTGCTTCTCCCAACACCCAGAGCTCTGGGTTTGCAAGAGGAAACTGTCCAGCACGTAGCTTACACACAGCTGCATCCTGTGTAATGAGTGGCCTTTCTGGGAGGTTGCCACATTCCCCAGAGAAGCTTCAGCGGTTCTATCACAAACTCAGTGAGCACAGGACCCATTCTGGGAAGCCCATCGGGCTGACCACCGTCCCTGGGGACAGACCAGCCACCTCCGCCAGGCTCGCAGGGCCCGGAACCAGACACTGTGCATCTATCGAGTCTAACCTCCCTGTCCTCGCAGATTTGCCAGGGGAACACTCTGACCTGCAGGAGAAGCCTCCCGAGAAGGCCCCACAGACCCTGGCCGTCCCAGGGGCAAGAGGACCAGCTGGTTGCCGAGCCTTGTGACCAAGCAGAAAGCGGGCCTGGGGTCTGCAGGGCCCAGAGTGGAAGCCAGGGAGAAGGGTGGTTAATGGGGCACCGGGGACTCCCGTGGTCTCCCAGGACTCATCTGGGGTCAGGAAACCTTCCAGAAACATGTCACAGCTCTTGAGAGGCTCCAGGCTAAGCTGAGAGACGCGGGCGATAGCCAGTCTCCGGGGCAGCGGTAACAAGCCCCCCGTCGGCTGTTTGAGCGGGGGAGGCGCTGGGGTCTGGGCCGCAGGGGGCCATTTGGAGGTGCATTCACACTGCCTTTTCTCTAAAGCTGGGTGACGGGAGCATGGCTGCTGGTGCGGGCTGTTGTGGGCACGCCCGGGTGTCGGGGGCCTCACATGCGGCACCTCCCAGGATGGGGGCAGTTGTGGGAGGTGCCCCACAGGATCCACTTGAGAACACGGCCTGGAGAAGCCGGTCCCCTGGGGAGGATGCCAGCCGCGGGGAGAGCCGCCCAGACACTCAGGCCGGCTCTCGGGAATGCACACGGAGTCACCTGTGCCTGGGGAAGTGTAGGCCCGAGCCCCGGACCTACGGGGCAGAGGCGCTGGAATTCCGCAGGCCTCGGGCCAGGGAGGTGTGGCAAGGCCTTCGAGGATCAGGCTCCACGTCCTGCTCTGTCCCTGAGTGGGCTCAGGCCGCTCACGCCTCAGGGAGGACGGGCTGAAGGGCCGAGGCTGCGGTTAGCCTGGCGGGGATGAGTGCACTCACGGCGTCCTTGAAGGCCCCCAGGAGCCGCGGTGACGATCCCCAGCAGCGGCCCCAGGACTGAGCGCGGCCGAGGCCCGGAGCACCCAGTAGAGCTGGAGCGCATCCCGGCCGGCGCCGACGCCCACAAACGCGTGACAGACGGGGGGCTCCGGGCGCTGCATGGCAAGGGCACGCGTCACCTGCAGCCGCAGAGGCGCTGCCTGGGCGGGCAGGCGGGGCAGGGTGGGGCCCAGGGCCCTCCGCAGGGAGACGCAGCAGGCAGCGGAGCCCGAGGCCGTTTTCACCAGGGAATGCCCCAGGCCTCTGAGCAGAGCAGGACACACTGCCCTGCTGGCCCCACATGGGCCCAAAACTCCAGGGGTCCTAGGCTTCGGGGGGCAGTCCCCACAGGGCTGAGATTTACCTCCAGGGACTGGACCAAACCCTGGAACAACCCCCTCCAGCCCTGGGGGAGGGGGCAGGGCATGAGGCTCTGAGACACCCCAGGGCCCCGCTCCTGCGTCCAGCCCCTTCCCAGGGAACCGCGCTGACACGCCTGCCCAGGCCCCGGGCCCGCGCCCCTGCCCTGCGGCCTCTCACCCCCGGCTCGTAGAGGTCACAGCAGTAGCAAGTGTTGCTCTTCACCTTCAGCGGACACCCACCGTTCAGAGAGTGACAGGTGACCTGCAAGCAGAGAGGCAGCCAGGCGCCCACACCTGCCCTGCCCTGCCCTCACCCTCACCCAGTTCTCTGCCCCCAAGCCAGGCAGCCGCCCCTCCCGAGTGCGTGCTTCCTGACCCGCCTGGTCTTCTACCAGGTCAGGTGCAGAGGCTGGTGGGCGACGCAGCCTCCCTGCTGGGGGAGGTAAGGGACCAGGTGACCAGCGCCTGCTGCTGGACGAGGCGGGGGAGAGGGCCTCGGCTCCATGCCTCCAGGGAGGGACCTCTCCAGGTGGGAGACTCTCCAGGGAGGGACCTCTCCGGGTGGGAGACCCTTCCAGACCTCCCAGCAGCTCCATCTGACCAAGCCTGTCCCCACACCATAGAGGCCTCCCCTCCTTCCTCAGCGATTTGTGACCAGCGTCACGAGCCAACCACCCCCATGTGGGCGGTAAGTGGAGCAGAGACCACCCAGCCGCAGAGGGAGGCTGGGGACCCTAGGGAGGACTTGCGGGGAAGAACGTGCCTGAGTGAGGACAGGGACTCGGGCAATGGCCCCCACTGACCAGGACAAGGCCCCAGAGCTCCCTCCAGGAGTGTGGGCCAGGCCCTCAGAGAAGGGGTGTCCCACGTGGGCAGGCAGCAGCAGGCGGCGTCCGCAGAAGCCACGAGGCCTCAACCACGCGCCTGCTCCCACCTTCTCCCCACCACCCGCCCCACACTTCTCCTGCCTGACCTCTGCACACAGCGTCAGAGGCTGTGTTTAACCAAACTGACCAATCTTCACAGACAGGACAGTGAGATAAGAGATGGCAGGACAGAGGGGGCCACGCAGCCACCACACCCCCGTCGCTCCCAGAACAGATGTGAAAGCACCCTGTGTCCTCAGCCCGGGACGGCCAGCAAGCTGGGACCCACGTGAGCGCTAATTAGTCAATAAAAGGCTCATCTCAAAAGCCACACAGGCTGGACAAGTGGATGCAGGGCTACTGTGAGTCCAGGGTGAAGGTGACGGCAGATGCCCCGCTCCTCACCAGATGCGTGGTAAGACAGGGCACATACACGCTGGGGCCAGGACAGTCCAACGCGGACAGGGCCATGTCCCCGGGACACAGGCTGCGGGTCAGAGAGAGGACGAGCTCTGGCCCTTACCTCCGTCTGGTGGACGTCATGTAGATAGCCAGCTCCGCTGGAATGGAACTGGCACCTGCCCGCCATGAGGGGCCTGGGCTCCTGGAGGGAAGTGGAAAGGGCAGCCTCAGCGCAGATCGGCAGCCACCCGCAGCGAGTTCAGACCTGTCACCGCAGGCTCCGAGCCGAAGGGGCAAGGCCGCGGCCAGCGAGAGCCCCCGGGGGATGGGGCAGGAGCACCACGGCTCACCCCAGAGCCACGGAGAAGGTGGGGAATTCGGGTCTAATGGCGACTGGCCACGGTGGGGGCAACAAGGGGAAGGGGGGGAGGACAGCCCAGCGACCGGACAGCACAAGGGCACGCAGACAGTGAGGGTCACCGAGCTGGGTTCCGCAAGAGGAAACTGAACTTTTGACAATCTCTTAAACGCACACAGCACCTGAGACCTGAACCAGGACAAGCCGGGGGAGGACTCACAATGTGCCGAGCGGCGAACACGCCGTCCACGACGGCGCAGCAGAAGGCCGCCACCATGCCAAAGCTGATGAACACGATGGCCGCCACCAGCTGGAAGCAGAGACAGGAGCAGCTCGGGCGCGGCGGAACCTTGCAACGCCCCCCTGCTCAGGTCCCGAGTCCCCGCGGAGCCCCGCAGCACCTCCCTGGGGTCCTCGCCTGGAACACCGCAGCAGCTCTTCAGGGTCCTCACCCGGAACCCCACGGCAACTCTATAGGATCCTTGCCCAGAACCCCACGGCACCTCCCCGGTCCTCGTCTGGAACCCCGCGGCAGCTCCGTGGGGTCCTCACCTCCCACCATGGCCGCTGGAGACCCGCCACGCTGGCCGGGATGCCCCCCCCAAGCAAGGCCAACCCGGTCACTTGCTTGTTTCATGGGGTCTGGGGGTGCAGGTACACAGGGAGCTGTCATCCCAGCACACAGCCTCGTGGACAAGCCAGGGCCTCCCAGAGCCTGGCAGTTCCTTGCTGTATCAAACTCTGCTACCAAGACCCTGATTGCATTCCACAGAAAAGCCTGGGCTCAGACACAAGTGTTTCTGCAGGACGGGCTCTGGGGACCCAGGGGCCACAGGTGCCAAGGGATACAGTGGGCACCTCCGCATGCCAGAACCCAGGGGATGAGTGGGCCCTCCGCACCACAGCCTGATGCGCGCCCCTGATGACCCCAAGGACGCTGCCCGCTTCCACCATGTGCCTCCTCCCATCTGACAGCAGACAAGCCTCACTCTCACTGCCCGCGTTTCTATTATTCGTGAGGCTGAGAACCTGTCCTCTTGTCTCAGATCGGCCATCTCTTTAACATTTTTTTTTTATATTTCTTGTGAAACGATTTCAGGTTTATGAAAACAAAGAGCAAAAGTGGAAATTTCCCGTGTGCCCTCCTGTTAGGGCCGCTGGTGTCAGCCCTGCACCAGGACCCCTCCCAGGGCCACGCAATCCACAACATGAGGGCACGTTCTCCGTCCTGGGAAGTTTGTAAAGTGACCGGAACTTTCACCCAGACTTCTGTAAAACAAGCTGCCAAGTAGAGTACGACACTCATGCACACGGCAGCTCATCTTCAGCTTCGAGAACGTGGCCAGAGGCGGCCCGCTCAGCCACGGGGCTGTCCCAAGGGGCAGGTGGCCGGGCGAACTTCCTCGTGGCCCCTCCTCACTGTGCAGGTACTGGGTCTGCCCAACACCGGGCCGGAAAGCCTGCTCCAGTGGACAGGCACACAGCCCCCTGGAGGGCGCTGCCCCCTCGCCGCCTCCCCCCAGGGCCCTGCAGCGCCCCCGAGCAGCAGAGCGGCCCCTGGAGATGGCTCTGCTGGGCCGGCAGGTCTGCGGGCAGCCGTCACGGGGCCCTCCGCCCGGCCCATGTGCCTGGGCTGAGTGCTGGCCCGGGCGAGGGCCCTGCCAGTCTCATCACAAATGGGTGTGTGGGCAGAGTTGCCATCAGACCCGCTGCCCTGCTGAGGCCTTCAGGCAGCAGCTGACGGCCTCACAGACCCGCGCTCCTCGTCCTAGCTGGCAGCTAGCTCTGAACTGCAGTCTCAGCCGAAAGACCTTCACACCACATTTGCACCCAACTGCCTCCTGGCTTCACAGAAAGCACACAAGTTCCAAGGTACCCTGGCACACAGGGCTGCCTGCTGCAGATGTGTAAACGTGGTCTGACTCAGGTTGCACAGGTCCCCACGACCTGAACGTCCTCGTCAACCTTCAGGAAACGTTAGAAGTCAGTGTTAGCATGATCACCAGCGTGATAAGCTCGGCTCAGGGACGACCGCACGTGTGGAAGTGCCCGAGAACCCAGGGTCCAGGCAACGGTGCTGGGAAAGACATTGGAAGTCCTCTCCTTCAAGCCCTAGGCTAGAAATAGGAAACCTGTCAGGACAAGCGTTAGGACAGCGTCCTCTTAGCCGAGACCTGCGTGTCCTGGGCTCCGTCACAGCGCCTCATCCTTCCCAGGCCTCGTGGCCCCCTCCAGCTGCTAGTGGTTTAACATTAGCAGAAGGACCACTCACCCCCCAGAAGGTGCCTCTCCTGTGTGAGGGTGGCCAGACCCCACAGATGTTGCAGAGAGGATGTGTCTGTTGCCCTGGCAACCATAGGAAGCTCTGGGTTATGTTGTGAATGCACCTCCCTGTCCAGTCGGGGTCTCTTCTCCTAGGAGAGGGACAGCTGTTACTCAGTAGCTAGAAGGTCATCTTCGAATCGCTGGTGGGCCCACCGTCTACATTCCAACAAGGGCAGGTGATTTTAAAATGCAAATACCAAGCAGATAAGGTTGTGATATGAAGAGGGCTGCCCAGAGCTGGGTGGAGACAGGGTGCTTCGCCCCAACAACAGGATCCACGTGAGAGAGGACGCAGCCCAGCCAGGACCCTGGAAAGCAAGCGCTGTGAATCCACACACTGAAAAGGAGAACGACCACAGGCCTCAGGCAAAAGCTGGAATGTGGACCCGTCTCATGCTATATACAAAATCAACTCTCAGTGGTAAAGAATCTCTCTGCAATGCACGAGATATAAGTGAGGCAGGTTTGATCCCTGGATGGGGAAGATCTCCTGGAGGAGGGCATAGCAACCCACTCCAGTATTCTTACCTGGAGAATGCCATAGACAGAGGAGCCTCGTGGGCTACAGTCCATGGGGTCACATAGAGTCAGACATGCCTGAAGCGACTATGCAGACATGCTCAGACCAGACTTAAACGTAAGTGATAAAACTCCTAGACCTTGGGTAATCTTCATGACCTTGGAACTGCCATGAGATTCTTAGAAATGACACCAAAACATAAGCAACAAAAGAAAAAGTAAGCCAAATGGGCTTCATTAATACTGAAACAGGACTGGAAAAGGTCAGTTTTCATTCCAATCCCAAAGAAAGGCAGTGCCAAAGAATGCTCAAACTACTGCACCATTGTACTCATCTCACACGCTAGTAAAGTAATGCTCAAAATTCTCCAAGACAGGCTTCAGCGATACGTGAACTGTGAACTTCCAGATGTTCAAGCTGGTTTTAGAAAAGGTAGAGGAACCAGAGATCAAATTACCAACATCCGCTGGATCACGGAAAAAGCAAGAGAGTTCCAGAAAAACATCTATTTCTGCTTTATTGACTATGCCAAAGCCTCTGACTGTGTGGATCACAATAAACTGTGGAAAATTCTGAAAGAGATGGGAATACCAGACCACCTGACCTGCCTCTTGAGAAACCTATATGCAGGTCAGGAAGCAACAGTTAGAACTGGACATGGAACAACAGACTGGTTCCAAATAAGGAAAGGAGTATGTCAAGGCTGTATATTGCCACCCTGCTTATTTAACTTGTATGCAGAGTACACCATGAGAAACGCTGGGCTGGATGAAGCACAAGCTGGAATCAAGATTGCTGGGAGAAATATCAATAACCTCAGATATGCAGATGACACCACCCTTATGGCAGAAAGTGAAGAGGAACTAAAGAGCCTCTTGATGCAAGTGAAAGCGGAGAGTGAAAAAGTTGGCTTAAAGCTCAACATTCAGAAAACTAAGGTCATGGCATCCGGTCCCATCACTTCATGGGATATAGATGGGGAAACAGTGGCTGACTTTATTTTTCTGGGCTCCAAAATCACTGCAGATGGTGACTGCAGCCATGAAATTAAAAGACACTTACTCCCTGGAAGGAAAGTTATGACCAACCTAGATAGCATATTAAAAAGCAGAGACATTACTTTGCCAACAATGGTCCATCTAGTCAAGGCTATGGTTTTTCCAGTGGTCATGTATGGATGTGAGAGTTGGACTGTGAAGAAAGCTGAGCGCTGAAGAATTGATGCTTTTGAACTGTGGTGTTGGAGAAGACTCTTGAGAGTCCCTTGGACTGCAAGGAGATCCAACCAGTCCATCCTAAAGGAGATCAGTTCTGGGTGTTCATTGGAAGGACTGATGCTAAAGTTGAAAGTCCAATACTTTGGCCACCTCATGCGAAGAGTTGACTCACTGGAAAAGACCCTGATGCTGGGAGGGATTGGGGGCAGGAGGAGAAGGGGATGACAGAGGATGAGATGGCTTGATGGCATCACCAACTCGATGGACATGAGTTTGAGTAAACTCCGGGAGATGGTGATGGACAGGGAGGCCTGGCGTGCTGCAATTCATGCGGTTGCAAAGAGTCGGACACGACTGAGAGACTGAACTGGAACTGGAATACTGAAAACTTTTATGCCTCAAAGGACACTATCAAGAAGGTGAGAAGACACCCCACAGGATGGCTGGAGCCCCTGCAGGTCCTCTGTCAGATAAGGGACGTGTGTCTGGAGTATACAGAACTGACAAGACGTGACCCAATTTAAAAATGGCCAAAGGACTTGAATAAACATTTCCCAAAAAATGATGTACAAAAACCAACCAGAACATGAAAAGCAGCTCAGCGTCACTCATCAAGGAAGGACAAATTCACTACAAGCCCCCGTCACACCCACCAGAGTCGCCGGCGTGAGACAGACAGCACTCGCCCTACTCTGCGGGAGCTCTGGCTGGAACCCTCTGAGGAGCTGCCAGGCTGTTTTCCAGAGAGGCGCCACCTTCCCCACCTCCTCACATGCCACGGACTCCCGCGCAGCCACTGCGGCACTGGTGAGCCCGCAGGAAGAGGAAGCGCGTGTAGAGGCGGAAACAGCAGCGCCGTCTGATGAGAGACGAGGCAGAAACGGACATCCCTTCTGAACCGCACAGAGGCCTGCCACACTGAACCAGCAAAACTAACTAGCATTCTTACAGCTCCATTTCCCAAAGGGGTACATCAGCAACACAGATTCCAAATGGAAACACTCAATAAAACTTAGGTTTGTAGCACCGATCAAGGCTGGGATGCATAGCCCACAGACAGACAGCTGTGGACGTGTCCTCTGCAAAGCCCTGCGAACCACAGTCCTCCTGGCTCTGCGCTGATCCTCTCTCCCCAGTCTGGGAGAAGCTACACGCTATCATACCCCAGAGGCAGGAGAATATGCGAGGGCTCCTGACTCAAGCACAAATGCTCACATGTGCGTGGTTTTGCCTGAAGTTTATCCACAGTGACTTAAACTAATGACCAGCCCTACACTTTTCTTCCTGTGCCCCAACCTTAGCTGCTAAGACACCACATGAAGCTGTGGGACATAACCCACAGTCCCAGGGGTGGGGCTCACTTAGACAAGGATGTGAACGGCAGCCACTCAGGCCCGAGTCTGGGCTTACAGTGCAAAGCTAGGGACTGATTCTGGGGTGCTGGGTTGGGGCAGGGCTTTCCTAGGAACACCTACAGCTAGAGCTGTGAGGGGGACATGCCCCGCCCACATCCCACCCCCGCAGCCCCCACACTCCCCCCCAACACTCCCCACCCCCACACCCCCCCACACCTCCCCTATACTCCCCCCACACTCCCCCCCAACACTCCCCACCCCCACACCCCCCCACACCTCCCCTATACTCCCCCCAACACTTCCCCCAACACTCCCCACCCCCACACCCCCCACACCTCCCCTATACTCCCCCCACACGCCCCACTGCCCACACCCCCCACACACACTCCCCCCCAACACTCCCCACCCCCACACCCCCCCACACCTCCCCTATACTCCCCCCAACACTTCCCCCAACACTCCCCACCCCCACACCCCCCACACCTCCCCTATACTCCCCCCACACTCCCCCCCAACACTCCCCACCCCCACACCCCCCACACCTCCCCTATACTCCCCCCAACACTTCCCCCAACACTCCCCACCCCCACACCCCCCACACCTCCCCTATACTCCCCCCACACTCCCCCCCAACACTCCCCACCCCCACACCCCCCACACCTCCCCTATACTCCCCCCACACTCCCCCCCAACACTCCCCACCCCCACACCCCCCCACACCTCCCCTATACTCCCCCCAACACTTCCCCCAACACTCCCCACCCCCACACCCCCCACACCTCCCCTATACTCCCCCCACACGCCCCACTGCCCACACCCCCCACACACACTCCCCCCCAACACTCCCCACCCCCACACCCCCCCACACCTCCCCTATACTCCCCCCAACACTTCCCCCAACACTCCCCACCCCCACACCCCCCACACCTCCCCTATACTCCCCCCACACTCCCCCCCAACACTCCCCACCCCCACACCCCCCACACCTCCCCTATACTCCCCCCAACACTTCCCCCAACACTCCCCACCCCCACACCCCCCACACCTCCCCTATACTCCCCCCACACTCCCCCCCAACACTCCCCACCCCCACACCCCCCACACCTCCCCTATACTCCCCCCACACGCCCCACTGCCCACACCCCCCACACACACTCCCCCCCAACACTCCCCACCCCCACACCCCCCCACACCTCCCCTATACTCCCCCCAACACTTCCCCCAACACTCCCCACCCCCACACCCTCCACACCTCCCCTATACTCCCCCCAACACTTCCCCCAACACTCCCCACCCCCACACCCCCCACACCTCCCCTATACTCCCCCCACACGCCCCACTGCCCACACCCCACACACACACTCCCCCCCAACACTCTCCACCCCCACACCCCCCCACACCTCCTCTATACTCCCCCCAACACTCCCCCCACACGCCCACTGCCTACACTCCCCCCACACCCCCTCCACACCCTCCCACACTCCCCCCACACCCCCTACACTCCCCACCATACTCCCCCCTACACTCCCCCTACACGCCCCACTGCCCACACCCCCCCACACTCCCCCCACAAACTCCCCACCCCCACACCCCCACACTCCCCACTGCCCACACTGCCCCACACTCCCCCCACACACTCCACTCCCCCACACTCCCCACACCCCCCCACACGCCCCACACACGCCCCACTGCCCGTATTTGAAACAACACACATTCTCACCATTTGTTTTCTGTTCTCCATCAGGTTGATGCCAATAATTCCTAAGAAAGATCCAAAGCCCAGCTGACGCCAAAGGAAAACAAGGGAGAGAGCGCTCAGGTTACAGGCCTGATAGCCTAAAGCGGACACGGAGCAGTGACCGCCCACCTCAGGACATCCCATCAGAGAGCACGGCTGGCCACCCCCACCGCCGGGGCTGGAAGCACGAGTGGTGGGGATGGGGTGGGCGGTGGCTCACGCCCGACGGGTGGGCCTCTCCAGAGCCATCAAAGCCGGCGATGACAGAAGCTGCTGTGTTCTTGTCTGTGTTGCCAACCGTGTTCCCAACCATGTTCTCATCTTGTGTTCAAATACCTGAACTCCTACAGTGACAAACTTTATTTTCTTGGGCTCCAAAATCACTGCAGACAGTGACAGCAGGCATGAAATTAAAACACACTTCCTCCTTGGAAGAAAAGCTATCAGCAACCTAGACAGCGAATTTAAAAGCACAGACATCACTTTGCCGACAAAGGTCCGTCTAGTCAAGGCTATGGTTTTTCCAGTGGTTGTGTATGGATTGTGAGAGTTGGACCATAAAGAAAGCTGAGTGCCGAAGAATTGATGCTTTTGAACTGTGGTGTTGGAGAAGACTCTTGAGAGTCCCTTGGACTGCAAGGAGATCCAACCACTCCATCCTAAAGGAGATCAGTCCTGAATATTCATTGGAAGGGACTGATGCTGAAGCTGAAGCTCCAATACTTTGGCCACCTGATGCGAAGAGCTGACTCATTTGAAAAGACCCTGATGCTGGGAAAGATTAAAGGCAGGAGGAGAAGGGGATGACAGAAGAAGAGATGGTTGGATGGCATCACTGACTCAGTGGACATCAGTTTGAGCAAACTCTGAGAGATAGTGAAAGACAGGGAAGCCTGGCGTGCTGCAGTCCATGGGGTCGTAAAGAGTCGGACATTACTGAGTTGAACATATCACTGAGCTGAACACTGAGTGATGTGAACAACACATCAGTTGAACTGATTCTGGGAAAAGAGCGTCAGGGGCCCCCACCCCAACACGGAGAACATCTTCACGGGGACCCGTCCTCTGTGTCAGGGAGTCAGAGAGAGGCCCGTCCCAGGGTTTCTCCTGGACCATTGGAGGAGGACGGCTGACCTGTTGGGGAAGATCAGGAAGCCGGAAGGGCTGTTCCAGACAGACAGGCTGACACCCATCACTCAGCTGAGCAGGCGGACAGGTAACTCCCGGGACCATCCGCTTGCCCCCCCAGCCTTGGCTCTTCGCCCGGGAGCGGGTGACGTGGGTGCAGCGGGGAAACCCCCGGGCTGTGCATGTCTCAGCGCCCCGGGGTGCAGGCAGCCTCACCCCACCATGCCCACCCCGGGGAGAACGTCTCAGTTTCTGAAGAGTGGAGTTCCAGGAACGCCGGGGCTGCTGCTCAGAGCAGTGGGAGACAAGCCCCTCGCAGACACACAGAGCGGCCTGAGACCCAGCTCTGGAGCCCACCGGATGGTGCCCGCAGCTCTGCCCGCCTGCTGGCTTCCGAGTGACCATGAGGAGCAGGCGGGGGCGGCCAGCAGGGCGGGGGCATCTCTAAGGCCATGGCACCAAACTTAATGCACAAACGTCAGACCTACCTGTGTCCATGAATGTCTTCTCTGTGAGGACATCCATGAGACAGACATGAACACACAGATGCAGTTTTCATCAGTAATTTAAAAATTCTCAAGGAGTACAGAAAGATGAGCATTTTCTTCCAAATATTGCAGTCCTGCTCCACCATCCAAGAGAGCAAAATCCCCTCCAATATAAATAAATTAAAATATGTCTATGGTTGCCTTAAGTTCCATGTTTTCAGATTTGAAAAAAATCCTCTTTCCAAAATGTTGAGGTGTTTGCACCCTCTCGCCCAATTTCTGCTTGAGACACACCCTTCGCCACAGGGTTGGAGCTGTGTGTCCCCAGAAGTGATTTTCATCCTCATTTGCCTTGAACAAAGCTCATCTGTCGTGTCCACCGTTTGCTTTCAAAACCATCCTGCTGAAGCCAGTTCTGCCCAGGTCGTTGCCCAGGAGGCAGGTTCCCTGCAGAGCGAGGCTCTGAACACACCCGGGACGTTCTGAAGGTGAACTCAAGGTGAGATCCTGAGCCACCGAAGCTTGGAGAACATGGAAGACCTCCTCGCGGCTGATCCTGACGCTCTGCAGGTCACCTGGAGGACACATCCTCGCAGCCGCCAGCCCCAGCTCCCCCCGCCCGTCCAGGACACAGGCCAGGAAGCCAGATTCTCGAGAGATTTCACTGAGAACACCATCCGCACAGCACTGCTCGTGGGGGGTTACTCATGAAGGGCACACAGGGAGATAACGTAGATTCATACAGCAGAAAGTACAGAAATAAAGAATACAAAGACGAAACGAAGGACGTTTGTAAAACACCTTCATCCTTGCTAAAATGGCATCAGCATCATTACTCCTCTGGATAATACTCTTAGTGAGAAATTAAATAAGCTTCATCTTTAAGGTCTCTGTTCATCACTGTGTGAGACTGCGCCCCGGGCATCGCGTCTGATAAAGGGCGATGTCATAGCGCTCCCTGAGCGCAGCACCAGCGTCAGGAGCAAACGTTACTGCCGACAGCGGACACGACCTCATAGTTCAGAGCCTCGATGACCTCGGATTTGGGGGCTGCTGTTGCCAGGTCTGACCAGGCCGTGACTTTGACACGGGGGGTCACTACCCAGAGGCAGAGATGTGGACCGCATCAGCTCATTTTTCTGCTGCTCCCATGCGGCCGTATCAGCATACCTCCATCCAGGCTTCGTGGCCTCTTTTAAAGTCCAAGTCCAATTTCTGAGAGGGTTGGCTCCCTCTGGGGACCCTGGGGAGGGCCTATCACACTCCTTGGCTCCGATTCCTTTCCCTCCCCACTTCTCAGGACCCTGCACCCCATGGGGCCACCTGACGATGTAGCCAACCACCTAAACTTCCACCTCTGCGGGGCTGGGGCGATGTGTCTCAGCACCACACGGAACTGTCTATCCTGGGCCCCCAGACCCGCCCCCAGGGACCCGACACTCACAATGATGCCGGGGTAGTAGCCGCCCACGGTCACATTCTCAGTCCTGGTGGTTGCGGCCAGGCCGACGGTCAGGATGGAGGCGGACACTGCCAGCAGAGCCCCCACAAACCACAGGGCCGTCTTCTTTCTTCTCACAAACTCTGCCGGGGGAGGGCACAGGAGGGGCCGGTGGGTAAGGTGCTGGGCTCGGGGAGGGTCCCAGCACCTCATAAGCATCCCAGCAGCTCTTGCCAGCAGCCCTCTGCTCACAGGCAGGGCCTGGGACGCACTCCCCGGGGACCGCGAGTGTCTGCCTCCATCCTCCCCACCCCAGTCCTAAGAGTGGTGACCGCTCGCCGCCCCCTCCCATGCCCAGCCTGAGGTCTCTCCCGCTGCCTCGCTGTCACCTGGTGAACCACACAGACCCCACTGGTCCTCCTGCACAGCCGCCCTCACCCGGGCCTCCATCAGACCGCCTGCAGTGAGAACAGGAGCCTGGCCACCCTCCCCCGAGGCCCCCGCTGCACCCAGAGTGTCTTAAGCCACCGTCACCATGCACGTGTTCTGTGTCCACTTCCCTAACGCTGTCCCCCAGACAATGGGCCCTGCGGGGGTGGAGGGTGCTCTGCCTTGTTCCCTGACATCCCTTGCCTAGGACGGCGCCTGCACACGGCGAGTTCTCAGTAAACATCCGGCTGGCCAAGCCCTCCCCGGGTCCCAAGTCCCCCAGCCCTCCACCCCGGCCCCAGCCCACGGCAACAGCCAGGCAGCTCCCCAGGCCTGGACCCCACCCCAGCTCCAAGGCTGGTCGGAGGACCTCTGCACCCCGCCTGGACCAGACCGTGCAGGCTAGGCACAGCAAGGGCGCCCGCCCCCTCCGGGCCACCCATGAGTCCACGCTGCTCTGTGAGTTCGCCCTTGTCCCAGGCTCCACCCCAAGCCGGTCCCACTTGCTGGCCCACCTCTAGGTCTCGGCTTAGCACCAAACTCACAAGACATCGAATGGGAGGCGCAGAAAGTATAAAAGTGTGCAAAGCTCACCACCACCTTCCTCTCCCCCTGTCAGAGGGGCCCATTATTGGATGTGGAAATGGGCCAGCTGAGAGGTGGCACTTCCCAGCCTCTTCTGCTGGGTAATTACATCCTCAGCAAATAGTCTCCATTTCAACAAGGGTGTCAGCTGGAACCTACTGGAAATCTCTTAAAGGAACCATTGCCTCTGCCTTTCTCCTTCCCACAGCATGGAGTGTGAGCACAGAGATGGAGCCCCTGCAGCCATTTTGCTCTATGAGGAAACCTCAACAAGGGAAGCCGCACCCAGAGAGAGGCAGAGCAGAAAGACAGCCCTGGCTACCCACCTCCAAACTCTGCTTAGGTAACAGAATCACATCTCCAGACTGCAAGGCACGACTGTGGATGCCCTGGTATCTGTAGTCACAGAACTCAAGAAAGCAAGAAAGGAACCCTTCCATCACTCGCACCTCCCTCCCCCAAGCCTTGACTTCTGGGTTTCGTGTGGAACTACCTTCCCCACACGTGTCTCAGGGAAGGCAAGAAGTCTTGTTTACAATAACCATAATTGTAATACTAATAATTATTACCGTAATCAAATCTCAGTTACTCCCATCCCTACGTGGTCATCAACAACCACACAACAGAGCCAAAGACAGCCAGGCAGAGGGCCGATGAGAGACCCACACAGAACCCAGCCAGGCTGGTATGTTCTGTTTGTTGCAGAGTTAGCTGTCTTGATGCCTGTGACTCCAGAACAAAATGGGATAAAAGAAAAGCGTGGTGCTTCTTCCCACACCAAAGTTTTCAAAATCGATGGGTTTGTATGTGTGTTCGCTGGGGAAGCAGCTGTGCATTTGACCACAACCACCATCTCAGATCTGGACCATCCCACGGATGGAGGGGCCTAGCAGGCTACAGTCCATGGGGTCACACAGAGGTGGACACGAGTGACATACACGTATACCATCTCAGATGACTCCAGTCCCCGCCAGCAGCACTCACCCGCCTCCTCCGCTCTGGACTGTGCATCTGAAGATTTACACGCTGTCTGGAGTCCAATCAGCAAAGCTGAACAGCAGGCCAAGGCCATGCCACCCAAAACCAGATTGTCACATACTCAGAAATAAATTACCCAAAACCCTGAGTCAACGTGCTGACTCAGAATCGCTTGGTCAGCCTGGGAACACTGCTCTACCCACTGGCCTGGCTGGGGCGAAGCTCTCCAGAAGGGCACTTCATTCCGGAGGCCCTCCACCCTTCACCTGCTCTTTCACTGCTATTTTCTGATAGTTTTTATTGCAAATATGTAAGACCTGTTGAGGGTGAACCATTGAGAGGAGTGTCCACAGCATGCACAGCCCAGGTGTGCGTGGACGATTCACACCTTTGGGACCCAGCGGGCCCGGGGGTCCCCGCGGAGGGCTTTTCCCTCATTCACTGCTATTCGCTGCATCTTCCTGGTAGAGTCACAAGCATGCAGAAGCAATCACTTATTTTTCCTTGCATATTTAAAGCCTGAAACCAAGGATTCAAGTACAAGTTGGTTTCCCCTGGAGACTGAAAGGTCAGCTGTTACGACTGATCTGGGGTGTCTTGTGGGGGGAAGAGACCATGGAAAGGCAAAGCCACTTCGACAATGGGTGAGTGAGAGAAAGAAAGTTGCCTCCCCACGGGCGACATCCTGTCCTGGGTGATTAACTTTAGCATGGCAGGTACATTGAAATAAAGGACGCAAAAGTTAAAAACACATCTTCTTCTACGGTTTGGAAAATTAACGAAGCTGTTAGCTTGGACATTGACCTGACAGTCACACTAGTCACACAGGGCTATCCAGCAGCCAGAGGGGCCTCTAGCCTCCGCCCTGCCCAGCTGGCCCGGGGCTCACCTCTCCTACGCGCTGGCCACCCTGCCCAGCCCCGAGCCCCATAGGGGAGCCCACAGCCGTGCTGTGTCCTGGGCAATGCTCGCCCTCGACCACTCTTCCCGAGGGCCCAGACCAATCTCGGTTGTAAAGCATGTTTTAAGAGCAGGAAGATGCCGGAAACAAAATTTTATGGGACTAAGTGTTTGACGAAATTATCAAATGCCCTCCTCCTCAGAGGGCTTTGCTATTTTTACTATTTTAATGCATTATACATTCATTATGCTCAAAATAATTAACTGACATCTCAGTGCCTGTTTCACACCACCGATCCAACTGTTGGACCTGGTCTCTTAGCTCCGTGAGCCCATCTGGCTGACCCCTCGCCTCCCTGCGACGACACTCTGGTTCCGAAGGCTCTCAGCTCTACTTTGATCGGCCCCTTTAGGAAGCTGCATGATGAGTGGGTATAGGAGGGCACCCACCGGGTGAATGGTTTTTCTGGGGCCTCGTCAAGTCCGTTAGTGACGTCCTGACAGGCTTCGTCAAAGGTGTCTCCTTCAGGACCATGTGAAGCTTCCTGGAACCATCTTCAATCTAACTGCACCGTTTCACCGCATTTTCCCAAGTTTGACTTTCCCTGTGAAACCGCTACATGATAAACAGCACAGGGCCCAAGCAGCTCTTTGTCAGGATTGTGTGGTAGCTTCTGAGGGAACGTGAGGTCTGGGAAGACAGCAGACGGGGAAGGGGTGGGTCTGAGCGGCCTTGTTTCAATGACACAGGCTGCAATATCCAGACTCCAGGCACAAGAGAGACACTACGGCAGATCCCAGCCTGCACTCGGCATTATAAACCTGGGACTTCACGTAAACATCAGACAATAAGAAATGAGTTCAAGAAAAGACGGGGGGCCATGTTCCTGACCACCATCACACATGTGCACTTTTAGGTCAGGTTTTGGAGGGGAGGGGGTGGTCTGTGCTGGAGGAAAAAACCAGACTCCCTGACTTGTTCCTTCCCGTCCCGTCAGCAGGAGTCTCACATGCACATCGTTATGACTGAAGCACCGTGAGGCTGTGCCCTGACTGTCAGCGAAAATCTCAGCCATTAGGCTTGTAAGTGTGCCGGCAATTTACACGAGCTGCTGTGGGGCTGCCAGACACGCTGAGTGAGGAGACACGCTGAGTGAGGAGACACGCTGAGTGAGGAGACACGCTGAGTGACTGCAGGTGCCCCAGCCCCTGGCCCTGCAGAAGGAGGCCCCGAGACACGCTGAGTGAGGAGACACGCTGAGTGAGGAGACACGCTGAGTGACTGCAGGTGCCCCAGCCCCTGGCCCTGCAGAAGGAAGACCCCGAGAGCAGGGGCCATGGCGCTCTTGCTTGACATGGGGTTCCCACACCTGTATCGCTTCATGCTGACTGAATGAATGATCTGCAAGTGGGGATAATGACAACTCCCTGCTCGCCTGCCGCTTCGCTGCTATAGGGTGCAGTGAGAGAGCATAAACGAGGATTCTAGACGTGATTTGATGCATGTGATAGCTAGAGGGTCATGGTTGGTGTTAACATTAAGATGGCTCGGCCCAGTGCTTCTCCCCTCCCAGCCTCCCCCCAGCCTCCCCTCCCAGCCTCCTCCAGCCTCCCCTTCCAGCCTCCCCTCCCCTCCCAGCCTCCCCTCCCAAGGACAGAGAAGAGCGAGTCACTGTCCCGCCCTCTGCACCTTCTTCATTGAGTGGAGCTGGAAGGGTGCATCACAAAGTGTTGTGGGGTGGGGGCAGTCACCTAGCCACCCACTCCCAGCGGACAGGGCCCAGGCCGCCCAGAAAGAAGGAGCTTATTTAATCATCTACTCTTAACAGCGGCCATGGGGACAAAGCAACTGTTTCAGGCAAATGGACCACAACACAGGGACATGCCCTCAGCCAACAATTTCCCTTTTATTCCACTTTTACACAGAACACACCCTCAAGGGTGTGAACCCAGAAATGTAAGGCAGAAAACACCCATAATCCCATCCCAGCCACACTAATGTTTAGTATTTTTAAGTAAAAAACCAACTCTTAGCATTTTTTAAATTTAAAGTTCCTCCTCAGAAGAAAAATCTAAAATGTTATTTTTAAATCAAGTCATTCTAATATAATAATGGCAATAACCATAAGTACTTAATAACTATAATAACAACTATCTGTTAGCATCAGTAACTGTTTGCATTTGGTTTTAGAGAGTGTTGGTCACAGAATTGTTTCTTTTAGAAAAACTCCTGATTCCTCGGTTATCATTTAAAAATCAAGTGACATCACTAATCTGGTTTTTAAAAAGACTTTGCAGGGCTGGGAGTTAAAACCCCCATTTCCTACTGGATGGTCTGTGAAGCCCTTCAGGACCCAGGCATCTCTTCACCCATCCCAGAGCCTCTTCTCTTTGGAAGTCTTCCCGCCTCCCCTGTCGGGAAAACAGCCCCCTCCTGGCGGCCTCCGGCAGAGAATACAGGCGCTGGCCTCCTGTGTCCCAGGCCCGGCTTGGCTGCATCAGGCTGGGAGGGAAATCCTTGAAATTATGGAATCGTCTGGAGAGGGCGCGGGGAGCCCAGCAGCCCCAGGGAAGCCCAAGGAGAAAGAAGCTACCTGGCCCCAGGAATGACCTTTTCCTAGAAAATTTTGGAGACTGAAGTTGGGTGGAAGGATGAAAACAGAGTCCGGCTTGTGCGGGTCGTGCTTTACTGTCTGCAGTAGAAGACGGTGGAGAAGAGACGGCAGAGGCCCGCGCAGTCGGGACCCTCAGAAAAGAGGTGGGAGGGGGCCTGTGGGAGCTCGGGCACCGGAGAAACAGAGCCCGGCTCACCTGCCCGCTCACCTGTCGTGTCCAGCAGGGCCATGGGCCCGGGCACCGGCGGCGGGAGCGGCTGCATCCCAGGGCTGCTCTCCCGCTGCTGCGACAGCGACCGTGGGGCGCGGGGCCGCGAGGACCAGCCGCGAGCGCGGGCCCTTAGGTGAGCTCTGTCTGGCCGCAGCGTCCCACCCGCGCCCCGCCTCGCCCCGCCCCCGACCTCGCCCCGCCTCGCCCCGCCCTCACCTTCGCCCCGCCCCTCGCCCCGCCCCGCCCCGCCCCGCCTTGCCCCGCCCCTCACTTCGCCCCGCCCCGCCCTCGCCCCGCCTCCACCCCACCCTCTTCAACCCCGGGCCTTGTCATGGGCAGAGCGTTAGAGGTGGGACGGTAGGTAATGCTGAGAATCTGCGGGAAGGGAGCTCCCCTGGTGTGGCCACATTGACATCGCTGTTTGGAAAGGAAGGTGGGTCCCTGTCTGCTCTGCTGCGCTGCGCTCAGTCGCTGAGTCACGCCCAACCCTTCTGAGACCCCATGGACTGCAGCCCGCCAGGCTGCTCTGTCCATGGGAGTCTCCAGGCAAGAAAACTGGAGTGGGCTGCCATTTCCTCCTCCAGAGGTCTTCCTGACCCGGGATTGAACCCGCGACTCCTTCCTGAGTTTCTTGCGTGGGCAGGCAGATTCTTTAGAAGCCAGCAATTCCTGCTTGTGGACATGACCAAGACCTGTGGTTCTAAGCCCGGAGAATCATCTAAAGATCTTTTTAAAAAGATTTACTGCTGCCCTGAACTCAACCCAGACCAATCGACTCAGAATATCTGTCAATGAAGTCTCTGTGAGGAACCCCAGTAGTTCTGAAGGGGCTCCATTGTGAGAGAAAGCCCTGGCGCGTGGGGTCTGCACACAAGACGGCTCTGTGTGTAACCTCGACCAGGTCCAGGGTCACTGCACACACCAGCAGGAAAAACTCGAGCGCAGTGCGGAGCGAAAATGTGAGTGAGTGGTGTTGAAGCGAGTGGAACACCGCCTGTGCACGGTGTGTAAGTGTGAAAAGCAGCACTGTTCGCCCATACGTGCCCCGCATGCACTGCACGGGCAGCCACTCTGCATCCTAGATACCGTCCCCTTCACTCGGGAAAGACCGATGGACGAGGGGACAGAGGTCCTCGTACAGCAACGGGCCCTCGGAGGAGAAGGGACAATGGAGAAGAAATACGGTACCCGAGGGCAAGATGGGCCTGAGTGGCCACACCTGCTACCAGAGCGGGGACGGTGTGAGGCTGAGAGGAAGCTCCGGTCCCCACCAGAGCAACGTCCTGCTCACCCCGAGGGCGTGACATGGGGCCAGGCAGCCGTCTCGGAAAGGTACCCTGGGCAGACCAGGAGGGTGGCCGGGCACACGGGGATGGCAGGAGGCCTACGGGAGTGTCCAGGCAAGCCCGCTTCAGAAGGGTCACTGGGAGGGCACTTGCAGGGCAGCAGGCGGGCCTGGGAGGCCTGCGAGGAGGTTCAGGTCCAGGGAAGGTGGCCACGGTGCAGACCAGGACGGGGTGCAGGTGGTGAGACAGCCATGCAGACCTCATTCTGTGCCTGTTGTTCCAAAGATCCGCTGAAACCGTTCTTAAAGGATGCGCTCGCGTTACCAGAAATGATACCTTCTCCAATAAATACATTTCCTGCCAGAGGTTTCAGATGCCACTGCAGCTGGGCAGGTCTTTGGAAACTGTCTCTGGGCCCCCTGAGCAGGGGATCCTGAGGAGCACGGCAGGTGTCCAGGTCCCCACAAGGCACCCCATCGGGGGTCCTCCACCCCCCCACCCAGGTGAGGAAGCCGAGGTCCAGGAGGCAGATGGACGTAACCAGAGCAGACTCGGCATGCACACCTGGGGCGGGCATCGTTAGAATCCACCCCAGACGCCCGCACAAGAGCCCAGACAACACGGCTGCAGAGGCACTAGCTCTGAGGCTGAAGGCGCTGACCGACCCTGGTGCCCCCGCCTCGGCCGCGGACGCCTGCGTCCAGCCCAGCTCTGCAGGGAGCCATAGTCTGGGATCAGGGTATTTTTAAAACATAATTTAATTTAGCTCTTGCAAAGGCAATTATGAGAAGATGAGGAAATCTTTCTTCTACTGGTCTGAGGACAGTCAGAGTCTGGACCAATTATTACTGACATCAAGAAGATAATTGATTAAAACAGTCATGATCCCTAGCACCAGGCTTCTTCCTGCTGTGTGTGAAACGTTTGAAGACTCTAAGGTTCCCTACCTCCACTGCCCTCACCTGAACTCAGGTCCCCACTCCCTCAGAGGGTCTCATCCAGAGGCCCTGAGCCGACCTGGACTCACCTCTCAGCTGGGATGGGCAGGCGGCAGTCAGGGACGAGGGTGATGCTAGGTGAACACATATCAGACACTTCACCCCGCTCACATCTGCCTTCATTGATTGGTACAATATTCTACCCATTTCACAGATGAGGAAACCGAGGCACTAAGAGTTTGAATAACTTTTCTGAAGTCAAGTAGCTGGTTGGTGGCAGAAACAAGATATGAACCAGGTCAGTCCCATTTCAAGGTGTAATTACGTCCTGCAAATAGGAAAGCGTGTATTTACCTGACTACAGACATTTAATCTTTTGTTCATGCAATCAACAAATATTTACTGAATTTCCTCTATGTTCAAGATACTAAGAGAACCATGAAGATGAGTCATACAGACCTGCCCTTTAAGAACTTTAAAGGTGAATAGTAGGAGAAATAAAACGTGCTGTTGTGTTATAGGGCAGACGATGACGATAGCACTCGTGAGAACCCTCAGGAGAGGAGAAATGGGGGTCCCCAGGGGTGTGGCCCGGCCCCAGGGGAGACTGAGGCTTCCTGGTGACCGGCGTGGCGCCCTCATCTCCCACCGGAACCCCCTCGGGCCATTAACAATCCCAGCGCCCGGAACTCAAACCAGAGCCCCTGGAGGGAGAAGAAGTCCGAGGGGCCCGGGTGGTCCGTGAGCATCAGGACTGGGAACCAGGCTTGCAGGCCAAAAGGATGCTGACGGGGCAGGGGGTGCAGGGTTCAGGGGGCCATGTTGCATCCAGCCTGTAGTGGGGGCCACTTTCCAGGGGCCCTGGGAGCAGGGCTGTTGGGAGGATGAGAAATCACCATCAAGTCCAAGGATTCCAGATGGTGAGGTCTTCCTGCGTCTCTTTCCCCCTGGAGACAAAAATAAGCATGGATGAGCTGATGGGGGGGAGGGTGGGGGGGGGCGGGCAGCCCCAGACATCAGGAAGCGGAGCTGATCTTTCTGGGGCCCGGCCAGTCCTTGTGGCCTCCACAGCAGAGGTCCACACCCGTCTGGCTGGCCCCTGCTCCCGTCTAGGCACTGCTCCGTCACAGCGGTGCTCAGTCCGCACCGCCCGCCCTCCCCACCAAGCTCGGGTGGCTGGTGTTGCTGCCACCTCCCCGCCTGGAGAGAGGGTGGGCGTCCAGGCCACAGCAGGGGCCACACGGAGCTGCCGGGCTGAGGCTGGCACAAGCGCTGGGCGACCTCCGCTCACCTTGCGGCCGTTGCCTCTCAGTTACCTGGGCTTCAGCTTTGGAGAAACCAAAGACAGGAAGAGTCCAGGGGCTCCTGCCCGTCCACCCTTCCCCAGGCCTGCCTCCTCGGAGGGTAGATTTCACGGACTCCAGCTGGAACAGTGCAGAGGAAGAAGAGTCTAGAACTTCGTTTCTTAAATTACAATCAAGGAGACTTAAAAGTGCATGACCGGCTGCCCGAGAAGGGAGGATGAGCCGTCGACACTGCCTGTGGAGGTGGTGGGCAGGTGAGCCAGGCGTCCACTCAGTCCTGTTAGGAAACTGGGTTCACTGAGGCCCTGCTTAGAACCGCGTCCAGCTCACAACAGGCGCCCAGTAATATCGTGTGCGCAGAGAGCGAGTAAGGGCGGCCCCACCCTCTCGACACTGGCTCCCTCCCAGGCAGGCGCCCCTGCTGGACGCACCCCTCTCCGTGGGGTCCTCCCGGCCCTGTTCCAGGAAGACCCATCACCTCCATCTGCCTGAGCAGAGAGGTGTCAGCAGACTCTGAAACCAGGGCCAGCCCTGAAAAGAGAGGGATTAGAAGACCCCCACGAATCAGCCAGGAAGCCCCTTTGGCAGCCGCAGGCCTGGTGGGGTCCAGATGCAGGGGTCCTCAGCCCCGTGCTGCGGGGACCCTCATCACTGAGGGAGCATGTGTGGGAGCCTGGTCCAGAGCCCAGGAGCTGGCGTGGGGCAGACCGCAGAGCATGCCTGTAACCGATCACCCTGCAGGAGCTGGGGATGAATAATGCAGACGGGAGGCCAGGAGACACAGGCCCGCCCCATCCACCCGTGCCCGTTGAGGCAGTGAGGGATGCGCCAGACGGGAGATGCTCTCGGGGACATGGATGGATTAAGTTACGAACACTCTGGGCTTCGCAAGAAAGCCTGTAATGGTGATCTCCCAGCCCCTAACAAGCCTGAGCAGGGGGCTCACCTTTCAGGTGCTCAGTCCCCACGGGAAGCCCACCCCGGACTCCCCAGAGGGAGGGTGCCTTCCTGGCCTTGGATCCGCTGTCCCCTCGGACATGCAGGACGATGCCTGTGTGGGCAGAGCCGTGCCCCTCGCAGGCCTGGCCTCCTGTCCGCGGTCCTTATCAAACTCTGCCTTGCCAGGGAAAGGCGGCCACCCCCAGTGATCTGGACCCACAGGGCCTGGCGAGGAGCTGGGACAGGGAGCCCCCAGGCTGATCGCCCCCATCATCTCAGGCCCTGGACCTTGATAAGCTTTCTCCCTGCAGCCCTGCATCTTGGACAAAAGGAGGCTGACCTGCAAAACTCCTTGTTCTCTCTCACTGAGGGAGTGAGGTTTGGTTTCTCCAAAATCAAATCAAGCCTATTTAATCTCCATTTGAAATTGTCTACATAAAGCCTGAGAGCCTAGCTAATATTTATTTTAATTCTATGCTTTCAAATTGAGGTTTTCCTTTCAAATTATTCTTCTCTTGGCTGGCAGAAGGCCTGTAAGGTAGACGCTAGCTTTTCGCTCAGGCCCAACCTGTGGCTCCGGACACTTGCGGAGGGGCTGGTCCTATCGTGGAGTAAGAGGAGGTGACCTCAGCCTTTGCTGAGCTCAGGTTGCATGATTATTAGCAGTTATGTTTAGTTAGTTATTGTGTTTATCAGAATCAGCTCGTATCACTTGAATAGCCCCAGAATCTCCATGGAGATGCCCTGGCAGGGGGGCCCTCCTTCAAGGTGTCTCTGCCTCTCCCAGGCCTCAGCTCCACTCAGACAAGTGTGGGACGCAGTTTCAGAAAAAAAGGGGACTCCTGTGTACACAGAGTAGGGCCTGACAGGCTACCGGGACCTGCCCAGATGGGGAGCAGAGCAGTGTGCAGACATGGAGGCTATGGGGCTGTGCCAGCAACTCTGGATCTAGAGAGAGATGGGGACAAAGTGTGCATGTGTGTGTGCATGTGTGTGCATGTGTATATGTATACATGTGAGCATGTGTGCATGAGTGTTCATGAGTGTGCATATGTGTATGCAGGTGCATGTGTGCACACGTGTGCGTGAGTGCATGTGTGTGTGTGCATGTGTGTATGGGTGTGTACATGAGTGCATGTGTGTATATGCATGTGTGTATGAGTGTGTGCATGAGTGCATGTGTGTGCCTGTGTGTACATGAGTGCATTGTGTGCGTGTATGCATGAGTGTATATATGTGCATATGTATGCATGTGAGTGCATGAGTGTGCACGTGTGTGTCATATAAATGTATGTGTGTCTATGCGTATTTATGGTATACTTGTGTGTATACATGTATGTGTGCGTGTTCGTACATATGTCTATACATGTGTTCACATGTATTTGTGTGTATGTGTGTGTCTGTGTGCATCTGCATGTGCATCTTTGTGATTTTGAAGGAGTGTGCACCAGGACCATAGCATAATCTAGAGAGTGCATCCCTATTTTTAAACTCTATTTTTACCCATTTCTACTTGGATAGAAATTGCATTTTTTGTTCTTTATTAATACAAAGAAAAGTTTCAGTGAAGTCATTTTCAGCTTCTCCAGGTCAATAAGGAAATATGCTCAGTGGGGGTGGGAGCAGTGGGGGACATTCTCACACAGGTCTCGTCAGAGCCCACCGCAGGGTGGAAGAGTGGTGTCTCCTTGGGCTCCTGGCGTGGGGATGCCTGCAAGGCCCCAGTGCCCAGCCTGCTCCCTGCAGGGGTCCCGTGGTGAGTGCAGAGGACCAAGGGAGCCAGGGACTAGGGCTTCTCCTGGGGGAGTGGTCACCCGCCCGGGGCAGACGAGCGAGCTGCTGCTGCTGCATTTGGGGGCCGCAGGCAGCCCGGTTATCTGGGCTGGATAGCCTGTCCCCTGCCCAGCGCGGCGGGGAACAGCTGGAGTAACAGCGAGACCCCTCCAGGCGTGCCTGGTCAGGGGTCTGCACCAAGATAGCCCCCAGCAGAGGTCCCGAAGACACACGAAACATCACCGTGAGCACCGACCAGGAGCCACCCTGTGCACCTACCCCCGCGGCCTCAGCCGGCCCGGAGGTTTCAACTGGCCGGAACGGGAGGCCGTCCCTGCAGCTCAGCTGGGAATGACAGTGCGAAGGGATCAGAGTCCCAGCCTCACGATGGGGCGTTTAAGTTCGTGCTTTGGGCACTGCTTATGGTGTCTGCAGAGTGGTGGCAGGGTTGGAGAGGGGCGGGAGGGTGGAGCAGGGGGCAGGGGGGGGGTGCCGGTGGGGGGCCAGCTGGGGGCTGCGAGGCGGGGAGGGGGCCCACGGGGCGGGGAGGGGTGGTGGGGCTGGGAGGGGGGGCGGGGGCAGGGCAGGGCAGGGGGCCGGTGGGCACGGCTCCTTGCCCCTGCAGGGAAGCCTGCCATCAGAGTGGGCCTTGGTGATTCATTTTTTTCTATGTGACAGTTTAAGTTTTAAAGTTTTTTAAAATAAAAGTGGGGTGACTAGAGGACTTTTGCTGCCTGTGCCTACATGCGGCTGGCTGTCACTTTATCAGGGTGGGGGTCCCCGAGCAGACCATGAGAGAGAGACAGCTGAGGTCCCGTGTGAGGCTTCTGTGACTGTGTCCATACAGACCCACTAGTTCCTGGAATAACTGCTGATCCATAGGTCCAGTGTATCCTCTGCCACAGCTGGGCCAAAAGTATTGAATAAGTTTTTAGTGTATGTCCCATGCAATATTTGGGACACACGTAAAAAAGTTGTTTGCTGTTTATGTGAAGTTCAGCTGTACCCCAGTTATCTGGCCGTCTAAGCGCGAGAGGAAGGCAGGGGGGCCCCACTGGGGGTGCTGACTCCCCGTCAGGCCGCTCCCGGCCCGTGAGGGTTAAACCATTCTGTTCAGGCCATGGGGGCCTGGAGCAGATGAAATGGTTGAGAAAGGCCAGAAGTGGCGTCTCCTGCCTCTGCTGTAGGCAACTGAGGTCTACAGCCACCCGACGACGACGTCCTGTCCTAGGACACAAAGCGGCGTCAGTGTATGGGTACAGTTCCAGGTCACAGACCAGGAGTGCTGGACGCCTCTGCCGGGTTCTTCCAGGACGTTCTGTGACCAGCGCACAGTAGAGAGACCCATCCTGCAGGTTTATTCATCACGAAAGGGCTTTAATGTCCTCGTGCACGAGGGGCCAAAGACACGCTTGAAACATCCCCACCAGCAGGCTGCCCTCTTGCGTTGATGGACAGCCATCTGCCCACACCCGCTGGGGAAGCGGCTCCAGATTGGCAGGGCCGACGGTTCCCAGTGGCCGAGCCGCGGCCTCCAAGGCCCGACTTCTCAGGATCACGCTGTCCCGAGGCCGCGGGGCCGCAGGTGGCGGGTGCACTAACTGCATGCCGTGGTCTGAGGGAGGGGTGCTCAAGACGGGGAGGGGCCTGCCCTGGCCATCAGGCAGCCCACCCCACAGAGCTAGACCAGCCCTGCGCTGGCCAGGCTCTGCAGGCCCAGAGGCATGAGGGGCAGGAGCAGGCCTGCAGGGAGACAGCTCTGCCCCCAGCTGCCCGGCCGCACGGGTCCGCACGCACGTGTCGTTGGCTGGAGACGGTCTCAGGAGGAAGGGAAGCCGGAGGGTGGCCAGCGGCCTGTCTCACCCTGGGGCCCTATGCCCTTCCCTCCTCTGGGACGCCTGGGACTCAGCACCCCTGATGTGTAGGGGGGGACCAGCCCGGCCCCACCATGTCTGGCGGCTGTAGCAGGTCCAGCAGCTGGGCACTGAGGGAGACGGGCTAGGTCCCCAGTCCGGCCTCTCCAGGGGGGCCCACAAGCCCCGAGGCCAGGGTTTGCCAACCTCTGCAACAGCCCTGAGAAGCCAGGGCCTGGCCAGCTGCCGTGAAGGTGTCACGAACCCCAGCCCAGCCCCTCTCCTGGGGGCCGACAGCTTGCTTATCTGCGCCAGCACCCTGGAGAGCCGTGTGTCAGGTTGGACTCCATTCGGGAAACAGCACTGGATCCTTTCTGAGCGAAATGGTACCAGAAAGTGGACCGTTTCCCACTGGCGCTCCTGACCCGGGGTGGGAGGTCTGGCTGGACCGGCCTCCTCCTCCTGTGCTGAGCAGCTGGTGGGAGGGCTCGCTGACCCACTGGGCACCATGGCCGGCCTAGGAAAGCACACACATGCCCGACTTGGATGAGGGGGCTGCCTCCTGCCCAGAGACGCCCTTCATGTCGTCCGGCATCTGCCCATCCGGCCGCCACACGTTCAAGTCCCCGAAGACGCCCGTCTCGATCATCTCCTCCTGCCAGGGGATGGGGCAGGTGCCCGAGGCGAACTCCTGGAAGAATTCCGTGTCCGCTTTGTCAAAGGCCACACCCTTGACCGTGGAGAAGGCACCCACATCCTGGATGTTCTTTGCATAGACGGTCCTGGAGTCTGGGACGAAGGGCGGGGTCAGCATCCCTGCAGGGGGATAGGAGACCCCAAGCCTGAGCCGACAGCCGGGGCCAGGGGGCTGCTTGCTGAAAGCCCCGTGTGTCTGCCCCCCCAACGCTGCCCTGGCGGAGACGAGCCATGAGACCGCCCCCCCCCAGGGTGCCGAGAAAGGCTGGACACTCAGTCCAATTTGGACTCCTGTCATCAGAACCCAGCCCATACCTGCCACCCCCTCCGCCCTCCCAGGAAGCCCGTCACAAAGGTGGGCACTGTGCCAGCCTCACCACCCTCACCCTGCCGTGCCCCCGGCCCTGCGCTGGGCTCCGGCCTGCAGGTGGACCCGGACGCTCAGGATAAACGCCTGCCCTCTCGCCCCACCCTCGTCTGCATGGACCCCGGGCCGAGTCAGCCCAGCCGGGTGTGGCCTCGGGACAAAAGTCCAGCTCCAGCTTCCTGGGTGCTGACCACTCGGGCTGCTGGGCCCCCTGCACACTACCAACTCCACCCAGGGCTGGTCTGGGTGGCTCCCAGGGCGCCGGCACCTTCAGTTCAGCCAGGGCTGCCTCCACCCAACCCTTCCCTCAAAGGTGACTCCTACGAGAGCGTCGGGCCGTGAGGTCTCAGGCTCGAGCTCCTGGGATGTGGCTCGGGGGGTATGGTGGGTCCCACATGTCTCTCCCTGATACACACATGCACACACTCACATGTGCACACACTCGTAAAGTGCACACACTCGCACACGCCCATGCTCACTTGCACCTGCTCACAAAAGACCCGGCAGCAAACTCGGGTTGGATGACGACTGGAGAAACCCTGCTTGACTTGGCTCGTGGGTTCCTTAAAGGAAGCACCCAGCCACGGGTTCGGGTGCTTAGCACAAAGGCGGGTCAGGGTGCCTTCAACAAGACCCGTTCAACCCTTGCCACCTCCGAGGGTGCCCGAGAGGCCCAACCCGAGAAGGTCCGGTCCAGGGCTTGTTGTGACGAGCGGGAATGGGGCCCATGGCACCGTCGGGCAAAGGATGCTGCGGGGGTTTTGCCAAGGCCGCCCGCCCTGCCAGCTTCACACTGAGCTTCCGGATGCCCACGGGACGGAGTGGTCGCGGGTTTCACCCAGCCCCAGCCCCCCACAGGCAGTACCAGCCTCCAGCTGTCGCCAGCTGACATCTCTGAAGAGGGGGTGCGTGCGGAGCCCATCGCAGGAGCCATCCCGGAACCCCAGGCGCTTCTCAGGGTCCTTCTGCAGCAGTGCCTCACAGAAGTCTTTGCTGGCCGGGCTGAACTTGTCAGGGTAGGTGACCGCCTGCTCCAGGACCCTCTGCTTCAGCTCCTTGTTCTCTACCTGCATGGCGGGCGCAGCACCGTCTGCCCAGACACTCCACGGGGCCCCTCCCGCCGCCCGGCACCCCCCGCAGCTGCAGACACAGCTGTACCGCGGCCCAGCCTCAGGAGGGGCGCACACCACCCTCCCAGGAACCGGCTCAGCCTCGCTGTCAGGGCACAAAACCCTGAACGCGGAGACTTGCACCCCTACGACCTTCCCCTCTAGCTTCTAATGGGCAGGCGTCCACAGGGTCCATGGGGCCACAGTTCAAGCCAGCTCCCCAGGGCATAGGGGCCACTTCCAGCGACTCCATCAGCAGGGAGCTCCCTGACAATTGCCCCGGAATTCTCTACCCCACCTCAGCCAAACGCTGACCAGGCCTCTCCCTGTCGGTCAGATTTGCCCTTCCTGAAACTCCTAAACCTTCACGGGGGTGGAGTCTTCTAGAGTCACTCTTCCGGGCCCACATTCTTGCATCCATCGTGACCTGTCCATGTCGTGGGTGTATCCAGGGCCCCTCACCACTGAACAGAGCAAGGATGGACCACAGAACATTTGGAGGGACCATGATGGACCAGAGAGTGGATAGACCAGGATAGTTCACTTTCTCATAAAAGCTCCTTATGTTGGTTTTCACCAGAACACAGGGACCCTGGCAGGGCTATGGGGTTAGCACAGGCCCTGAGGGGGCTTCAGTCCCGAGGCCAGCGTGGACCGCATCCTGCTGCTCTTCTGAGCCATGGTCGGGGAGACTTGCTGGTTCAAGGCAGAGGTGCAGACACAGAACAGCCCTACGTGTTTGTCAAGGGGAGGTCCTCACTCTTGGGGGACCCGGTTTGTTCTCCCAACTGTCTTGGGAGAGGCGCAGGGACTGGATAGGGTTGCCCCTGGGTGGTCTAGCAGAAGAGGCGGACAGCTGAGACCTCCAGGCAGGCCGAGGGGCCGCGGGCACAGCAGATGAGCCTCGTCTGAAGTGCCGTCCACACCGAGCCCCCGAGCCCCAGCTCCGAGCTGGGTGGCGTGGAGCCCACAGGACACTCTGCGTTGCTCTTCTTGTTCTGAACACAGACGGGGCCTCCGGAAGGCCTCTGCTTACAGCCCTGCTGGGCAGCGCAGAGCGCCCCAGGGAGGCGACGGGCCGCCCCCAGGCAGGAGTGGGCCTCCCCAGCCCAGAGCCCCTCAGTGCCTACTGCCCCAGGACACCCAGGGACGCTGCTGTGCCTTGGGCAGGGCCTGCAGTCAGCACCAGGGAGGAGAGCCCCCAGGCCGAGCTGCTCCTGGGGCAGGGCTGGCGTCTGGAGACCAGGGATGACGTCACCATGTCCCCCTCCTGCCCAGGGCAGACCTGCCCCAAGAACCCAGTGCTTCCCCACGGAGGGCCACAGGCAGGTCAGCGGGGGACGCTGCCCCCGTGACCCACACACACACAGGACCACCGGCACCCATACCTTCTCTCCACGGGCTCGGAAGGGCCCTCTGGCCGCGATCATCTCGTACAGCGTGACACCCAGCGCGAAGTAATCTACAGAAAAGTCATACTCCTCCCCCAGCAGGAGCTCAGGGGCCATGAACCCTGGGCAGGAAGAGCGGGACTCAGCAGCCAGCAAGAGGAGCAGACACCCCGTCTCCCTGGAGCCAGCAGGGTCCTTGTACCGTGACACATGGGGCAGAGCCCCACCCCCTGGGAGGTGCCCCCTTGTCCTGAGTGTCCCCTAGGCACAGCCGCTCCCAGGAGAGACCCTCCCACCCAGGGTGGATCTTGCCCCACTTGGATGCCCATGGCAGATGGATTGGGCTTCTGAGGCTCACAAGGGGTCTGCAGGTTCGCGGGGCTGTGGTCAGAGGCAGGCGCTCAGTTGCCACCCAAAAGGGCACAATAGGAGAAGCCGGAGCCCCAGTGTCCAAAGAGCGGACTGGACGCTGGTGGCCTGTGCGCTCCACCTCTGGGGAGCTGGGACCCACCAGCTGAAGGGGACACCCTGGAGCCCACCCCAACCTCCAACCCTGCATGCCCGGTGCGGAGGCCAGCCTGGCACGTGGGGCGGTGGACAGGCAGCATCTGGGGCCCGTTGGGCACTCCTGGGGCAGAGGGGTGCTCGGGAAGTCGGGGGCTTCTGTGCTTGGATGACTGGATGTCCCTCCAAACCAAAGCTGAACGTGTGTCTGTTTCCAGCCTCTCTGAGTCCTGCAGGGTCTGCCCGTGTTTGTGGCCAGTTCCCAAGGGGGATGTGACCACAGGACATTCTCCCAGGGGCTGCAGGTCAAGTTCAGAAGAATCACTGGCCTCGAACGCAGCCTCCCATCAGGGAATTACACTGCCTTCCAGGTGCCGCAGACTCAAGAAAGACACGTTCACCAACCACCGTTCTCCATGGAAACGTCCAGGAGGAGGCCCCGGAGACGCAGCGTCCCTGCGGCAGACAGCCCGCTGGCCCCTGCCCTCCGCGCAGCGCGGTCTTCAGTGGCGACGGTGAAAGTCGCCGCGTGAAAGAAGGATCGATGGGGGGCGAGGAGTGAACAGGGAGGGTGTCAGCTCCTCGGGGGGAACCTCCCGTCTCCTTCTCCCCACTGCTCGGCCATGCAAGTCCCCGCTTGTGTGGACTGCGGCTGACCCGGGCTGGAGGAAGCGGGGCCGGGGAAGAAGGTACGGCGGGCTCCGTGAGGCCTCACTGGACACCCCTGACCCCAGGCCCTGCGGGGCTGCTCGCGGCCACACCCGGCGCCTGACCTCAAAGGCCCGGCTCAGCGCAGCCCGCGGACGGAGCGCCCGCCCGGCGAGGCCTGGCGTCCCCTGGCGGCCAGCAGGGCTCCCTGCAGGCGGGGCGGGCCACACCTGCGGTCCAGCCACCAGGGTCCTGGCCCCGGGGAGGAGCCCCTGTGGCGTTCTCCTAAGGACGCGGTTCCCGGGAAGAGGCGAGAGGCGTCTGCCTCACACACTCACGCCCTGGGAGGAACCTCAGAGATCTGATCCAAGGTCCAGAATATTCAAGACAGAACCTTTACCTAAATAAAGCCCTAGATGAGAAAGACCTACCGTGGGGACAGACAGCCCCCAAAGGAGCTGAGAGCACAGGATAGGACAGAATGTAACCCAGAGGCCCCAGCCCCGGGCCCCTCTTTCTCTCCAGAGCTGAGCAAACGGGAGGAGCAAAGCTACCGAGAAAGCCTGCAGAAACCCAGGGCCGTCGGGAGCATGGAGAGCGCGGCAGTCTGCGTGTGAGTCTCGGTGCCCAGCGGCCCCCAGGGGCCTCAGTGGTGAGACCCCTACCCCGTCCCCCGCTGTGAAGCCTCTGTTCCCACCCGCCGGGGGAAAGAGGGGATGGGGGCAGGACCCCACAGGCACGCTCGCGTGAACACACACACACGCTCTGGACAAGGGCAGCCCCCACTGCACAGCCTCCCCGTGGCCATGTGGGGTGGGGAGGGGTGGGCCGGGGACCCCCCGAGGCCATCTCCCCGCCTGCCCCCCAGGATGCCCACAGCTGAGCCCCTGCCCAGCCCCCGCCCAGCGCCCCCTCCCTCTGCCCCTCCGCCTTCAGCACGGACCCCAGGCTCTGTCCATGGCGGCGCTGGGGAGCTTCTGTCCCCAAGGGTGGGTGCAGGTGCCGCTTCCGCACAGCTGTGCAGGCCCCCGGCTGTATCCCTGCCTACTCTGCGGATGAGGGAGCAGTTTTCCGCCACCCCAGCATTCACCATGCCCCCTACCCCAGGCCACAGGACCCCAGGACAGGCCCTGCCCCCACCCCCAGAGAGGCTGCGCCCCCAGAGAGCCTTCACCTGGGGTCCCCGCATAGCCCTTGGTCTTGGTCTGCCCTTCCTTCAGCTCCACGGCCAGCCCAAGGTCGGAAATGCGGACGTTGCCTGGAGAACAAACACAGCTCAGGTCACCTACAGCCCCACGAACAGAGGCCCTGGTCTTCCTGGAGCCGCGGGAGCCCTGGCCAGCTTCTGCACACACACATGCACACCAGGCACGCGCACGTGCACAAGCATGGCACAGGCACACACGAGAGACCCCACTCCTCGCTGTGGACAGACGGGGGTGTCCAGCAGCACCTGCAGCTGGAGTCCAGGTCCCCGGCCCCCAGCCAGCCTCTTCCGCGAGCTCTGCAGCCTCAGCCTATGGGGACGTCAGGTGTCCGTCCAGCCTCTGATGGGGAGGGGGCCCTAAAGTCACTTACAGGAGGCCTCAGCCTCTGGAGTCGCTTTCTGATAAGAAGCCCGGTTTGACTCCTCACAGAGGAGGCAAGGAAAGTGATGGGCGGGGACTTGGCTGTAGCCCTAACTGTTTACTAACAGCTCCACACACTCCCGACGCCTGGACCGACCCCTGCAGCCCCGGGTGCCCAGTCAGGCTCCAGATTTCCCCTGGGGATAATCACTGAACGAACAACTAACAGACGTCAGCTGGGTCTTTGTGCTGTGGAACTATAACCAGCATTTATCAAAGCTGGTCCCTCCCCTAATGATGACCTGTCAGGCTGGAGAGGGGAGTCAGGAGGGGAGGCAGGAGGGCAGGGAGCCCGCCGCACCGTCGTCGTCCAGCAGCACGTTCTCGGGCTTGAGGTCTCGGTAGATGATGTTCCGCTGGTGCAGGTGCTCCAGGCCGCTGACGATCTGGGCCGTGTAGAAGACGGCACGAGGCTCCTGGAAGCCGGGGTTGTCCTCATCCACGTTGTAGATGTGGTACCTGGGGGCAGACCGCGTGGAGCCCGTGCATCTCTGGCACAACCACAAGCCACGGGCCCACAGTTCTGACGGGAAGTAAAATCTTGGGGAAACGGTGAGGGCTGAGGCCGCCCGGCCTGAGGAGCCTGGGGCAGAGCCGGGACCCCGGCCCTGGTGTCCTCGTCCTCTTCCTCCCTCTCCAGAGCCACTACCGGCAGAAGCAGGCGGTTCTCCCAGCCGCACCCCCGCCCTCCGGCCCTGGCCCACAGGGCTGGGAAACGGGCCCCAAAGCCACCAGCAGAGGAGCCAGGCAAAGGGAGGTGCAGGCAGGCCGTGAGCAGCCCGAGGCCCGCTCGACGCGAGCGGCTGACCCAGAGCCTAGCTCCAGCATGGGTTGCAGCCTGGTTACTGGAGTATGGTGCAGAACAACATAGCACAGTGTGAGAGCACCGCGCTGAGCAGCGGAGCGTGGTGCGGCAGAGGCTGCGACGGGGCAGGGTGGCGCGGGCAGCCTTGCCCAGTGCAGCTCGGTGCCGTGTACAGGCCGACACAGTGCCCAGCGCAGCGCAGGGCCGCGCACACAGGACGTCACAGCGCCTTCCCAGCACCCTGCAGGGCGTGGTGGGCGGTGGAGGCACGCAGAGCGTCAAGGTCGCTCTCTTGCTATTGGCACACTCCAGACCCTTGGCTCCTCCTCCATGAACACGCACAGGCAGCTCAGCCAGAGCCTCAGCCCCTCACCTGGAAGGGTGACCAACAACTCACCCAGCCGAGTTTCAGTGCAGGAGCGCCCAGACGGAGGCCGGGGCCCAGCAATGGCCCTGCACGCTCGGGAGGGACATGTGAGTCCCTAAGTGTCTCAGAGGCCCTAGCTGACTCTCTGCGGCAGCCACGGAGCACCGGTGTTTATCCTTATCCCTGTCGCACAGACCAGCGCTGGCCAAGCATGGCCGAGCTGCCCAGCTGACCGGCGGGTCCTTTCTCCCATGAGAGCCCAGGGTCAGGCCCCCGGATCGCCCGCAAATCCAGACCCCCTGGTCCTCCCCACGGGCTGACGGCCAAGCCGCAGTTCCAACGTCCTCACGCCGTGCTTCCAGCTCTGCCATTGCCCCCGGGGCCCCCACATCTCACTAAGACCACGGACGCCTCAAGGGCCAGCAAACAGAAGACAGAGAAGAGGCTCGATGAGGACAGGACTTCTCCCCCTCGCCACTCACTCTCAGCATGTGGGGAGCAGCCCCTCTGGCCCCAGAGACCCTGCACAGTCAGCCAAGCCCTTCCAGCCCTGCTCCCACGAGGCCGAGAGGAGCCTTACCGAATGTCACCTCCGTTCATGATGGTCATCACTAGGCAGAGGTCCGTCTTGGTCTCAAAGGCGTAGGCCAGAGACACAATGAACCTGCTGTGCACTTTGGCGAGGATCTTCTTCTCCACCATCGCACCCTGCAGAGCAGGCCCAGATTCAGGCAGGAGAGAAAGACCACCCCAAACAGCGGGGCCCCGGGTTCAGGCAGGAGAGAAAGATCGCCCCAACAGCCAAGCACCACCAACCGGAAAATGTCCCAATAAAACATGGAGCTGCAGATATATTTTTTCAGTTCAGTTCAGTCGCTCAGTCGTGTCCGACTCTTTGCAACCCAATGAATCACAGCACGCCAGGCCTCCCTGCCCATCACCAACTCCCAGAGTTCACTCAAACTCACGTCCATCGAGTCAGTGATGCCATCCAGCCATCTCATCCTCTGTCATCCCCTTCTCCTCCTGCCCCCAACTGCTCCCAGCATCAGAGTCTTTTCCAGTGAGTCAACTCTTCACATCAGGTGGCCAAAGTATTGGATTTTCAGCTTTAGCCTCAGGCCTTCCAATGAACACCCAGGACTGATCTCCTTTAGAATGGATTGGTTGGATCTCCTTGCAGTCCAAGCAATTCTCAAGAGTCTTCTCCAACACCACAGTTCAAAAGCATCAATTCTTTGGTGCTCAGCCTTCTTCACAGTCCAACTCTCACATCCATACATGACCACAGGAAAAACCATAGCCTTGACTAGACGGACCTTTATTGGCAAAGTAATGTCTCTGCTTTTTAATATGCTATCTAGGTTGGTCATAACTTTCCTTCCAAGGAGTAAGTGTCTTTTAATTTCATGGCTGCAATCATCATCTACAGTGATTTTGGAGCCCAAAAAAATAAAGTCTTCCACTGTTTCCACTGTTTTCCCATCTATTTCCCATGAAGTGATGGGACCGGATGCCATGATCTTAGTTTTCTGAATGTTGAGCTTTAAGCCAACTTTTTCACTCTCCTCTTTCACTTGCATCAAGAGGCTCTTTAGTTCCTCTTCACTTTCTGCCATAAGGGTGGTGTCATCTGCATATCTGAGGTTATTGATATTTCTCCCAGCAATCTTGATTCCAGTTTGTGCTTCTCCCAGCCCAGCGTTTCTCATGATGTACTCTGCATATAAGTTAAATAAGCAGGGTGACAATATACAGCCTTGACGTACTCCTTTTCCTATTTGGAACCAGTCTGTTGTTCCATGTCCAGTTCTAACTATTGCTTCCTGACCTGCATATAGGTTTCTCAAGAGGCAGGTCAGGTGGTCTGGTATTCCCATCTCTTTCAGAATTTTCCACAGTTTATTGTGATCCACACAGTCAGAGGCTTTGGCATAGTCAATAAAGCAGAAATAGATGTTTTTCTGGAACTCTCTTGCTTTTTCCATGATCCAGCGGATGTTGGCAATTTGATCTCTAGAGGTTGTAAAAAGCAAAGACATTACTTTGCCAACAAAGGTCCATCTAGTCAAGGCTATGGTTTTTTCAGTGGTCATGTATGGATGTGAGAGTTGGACTGTGAAGAAAGCTGAGCACCAAAGTACTGATGCTTTTGAACTGTGGTGTTGAGAAGACTCTTGAGAGTCCCTTGGACTGCAAGGAGATCCAACTAGTCCATCCTAAAGGAGATCAGTCCTGGGTGTTCATTGGAAGGCCTGAGGCTAAAGCTGAAAATCCAATACTTTGGCCACCTGATGCAAAGAGCTGACTCATTGTAAAAGACCCTGATGCTGGGAAAGATTGAAGGCAGGAGCAGAAGGGGACGACAGAGGATGAGATGGTTGGATGGCATCACCGACACAATGGACATGAGTTTTGGTGGACTCTGGGAGTTGGTGATGGACAGGGAGGCCTGGCACGCTGCAGTTCATGGGGTCACAAAGAGTCACACACGATAGCAACTGAACTGAACTGAACAGAGCGACTGGTTCAAAATTGGGAAAGGAGTACCACAAGGCTGTATGTTATCACCCTGTTTATGTAAATTATATGCAGAATACATCACATGAAATGCCAGGCTGGATGAAGCACAAGCTGGAATCAGGATCACCAGGAGAAATAACAACCTCAGATATGCAGATGATACCACTCTAATGTCGGAAAGTGAAGAGGAACTAAAGAGCCTCTTGAAGGTGAAAGAGACAGTGAAAAAGCTGGCTTAAAACTCAACATTCAAAAAACTATGATCATAGCATCTGGTCTCACCACTTCATGACAAATAAAAGGAGAAAAAGTAGAAGCAATGGTGGATTTTCTTTTTAGGGGCTCCAAAATCACTGCAATGGTGACTGGAGCCATGAAATTAAAGGACACTTGGTCCTTGGAAGAAAAGCTATGACCATCCTATACAGCATATTAAAAAGCAGAGACATCATTTTGCCAACAAAAGTCTGTATAGTCCAAAGCTATGGCTTTTCCAATAGTCATGTATGGATGTGAGATTTGGACAATAAGAAGGCTGAGTGCTGAAGAATTGATGCTTTTGAACTGTGGTGTTGGAGAAGACTCTCGATAGTCCCTTGACTGCAAGGAGATCCAACCAGTCAATCCTAAAGGAAACCAGTCCTCAATATTCATTGGAAGGACTGATGCTGAAGCTCCAACACTTTGACCACCTGATGAGAATAACTGACTCACTGGAAAAGACCCTGATGCTGGAAAAGATTGAAGGCAAGAGGAGACGGGGACGACAGAGGATGAGATGGCTGGATGGCATCACCAACTCGATGGACGTGAGTTTGAGCAAGCTCCAGGAGTTGGCGATGGACAGGGAGGCCTGGCGCGCTGTGGTCCACAGGATCGCAGAGTCGGACACGACCGAGCGACTGAACAGCTGCAGCAGAGCAGCTGTAAGTAACTGAGTGACGTGCCTCACAGGCCCCATCTCGCAGGGACAGGGTGCAGCCTAGGAACCCGTCACGTGCAGGGACTGCAGGGTTCCTGGAGCCTCGAGCAAGTGGGCTCCCACCATCAGCCTTGCAAATGCCCCTGAGGTCACGCGGGTCCCTGGGCATCTGTGAGCACTGGCCTTCCCTCCAGCTCCGCCTCTGCAGACCCGCCTCTCCTCCTGTCCAGGCCTCTGGACAGTGGAGATCAGCCAGGCCCACTGGCCAGCACCCTCCCAAGCCCCGCACCCCTAGTCACTTTCTATACTCATCTTAAAACCCTATGAAGTCTGTTTAAAGTGCTTCTAAAAGTTGTGCTGGGTAAGGACAAGAGCCCTTCTTGATTTCGGAAGCCCTTTCTCTCCACTGCATGGGAAGATCTTAGGCAGATTTTACTGTAAAAGTTCAGTAAGTTTCCTGAACTCGGGAGAGAAGCAGCTTAGTTCCCTAACAGCTGGGTTAAGATTACAGGTAGATGGCCCCGAGGATGACCGCTGCCCCAGAGTCCATCGGGCAGAGTGCCATCAGGGGCCTGGGCGGGGTGCTGTGGGGGGGGCTGCTGTTGCCCCAGAACGGGAACACCGGCGCTAGACGGAGCGCTGCCGGAGACGAGTATCCGAGACACTAAGCCACTTTGATCCCACCCGAATGGAGCCTGATGCCAGAGGGAGAGCGGGGGGGCCTCTGCCCCCTGTGCACCCCTGCCCCCTCCAGGACCCAGGCAGCGCTGAGCTAGACGCCCCAGCTTCCCCGCACTGGCCCCAGGGACGCCCTGGGCAGCCTCCTCGCTGTGCAACCAGGAAGTCCCGGGAAGCCAGAGGAAGGGGTCTGGGGAACCGATCCAGCCTCCCTGGCACTGGCTGCTGCGTCTCATGGGGGCACCGACAGACCGAGGAGGATGAGGAAGCTGGCACAGCACCCTTGCCAGCTACACCCAGGCCGCGCTTTGCGGAGGACAGCCACCCGGCCCGGCCCAGAATAGCTGGCCGAGCCGAGCCGCAGGTCCAGCGTGGAGCCTCACCGTGCCCACGGCCTTGGCCAGGCGCTTGGCTGCTGTGCAGACAGGCGGGTCCGACCAGGAGGCACAGGGGACCGACCCCCACCCAGGCGCCCCTAGCAGCGCAGCCCACCTGGTACCCCTTCCGTTTCTTCAGCCGCTTCTTGTTCAGCTTCTTGCACGCGTACAGCTTGCCGGTGGCCCTCATCTGGCAGGCGAACACCTCCCCGAAGCCGCCCCGCCCCAGCACCCTGAAGTCTAGGAACCAGTCCTCGCCCATGGGCTGGGCCTCCAGCCACTTCCACTGCAAGAAGCGCAGGAAGTAGAGGCTGTCCAGGAACTCCTGGAAGGGGGCCTGGCCGAGGTGCACCAGGACGGCCCGCAGCAGGGGCTGGAAGAGCCCGTCCCCTGCCCCCGCTCGGGCCTGTGCCGCCGTCTCCGCATCCAGGAAGCCGCAGAAGAGCTGGGCCTGGGGTTCCAGGTACGCGGCCCGGATGGCCTGGGCCTTCTGCGGCCGGAGGGCATCGTCGGCCGTGTCGTAGTCCTCGATGTCCTTCCAGAGCTGCAGGGCCGGCCCGTGCTGCTCGTGGGCCAGCAGGAACTGCTGGAAGAGCCGCTTGCCAATGGGCTGCTCCAGGCACATGCCCTCGAAGCCCAGGTCCAGGCTCTCCCGGAGCGCCTCGCACTTGGACAGCGGGGGCAGCTTGAGCCTGGCCAGGTACTTCCTGTCCCGGGAGGCCGGACCGCTGCTCGCGTCGAAGCTGCCCCGGGCCGCGATGAAGGCTGAATTGGCCACCACCGTCTCCAGGGACCCGAAATCCATCCCGGCACCAGGCCTTCTCCACGTCCGGCTCCCGCGTCCCCAGCCGGACTGATCCGCCGCCCTTGGCCTGTGGCCTGTGCCCGCCCTCGGGACGGGAGGCTGGCCGGGCGGTGGGAGCCCTGGGAAGCCCGCTGACGCAGCTTGGGCTAAATCCCGGCCAGAGTGGAGGACGTGCAGGGCAGCGAGCAGGTGCCAGAAAAAGACAATCCCTAAGCTGCTCGCAGACGGATTAGCCAGGCCGTGCTGCCCACTGCTTCCTGCAAGGAAGGACACGTGGGGCCCAGGCCCACCTCACGAGCCTGGAGCCCCTGCCTCATGGGAGCCGCCCTGTCCAGCCTGCTGGCCTGAACAGACAGGCCAGACTCTCATCTGTTTCCTGGTGGGGACACGGGGCCCAGGAGGAACCTCAGTCCACGCACCTGGCTGGTTTTCCTCACCGTGTGCCATTTTCGTCTTTAGAAAAGCAATCGGTGAGAAGACCGGCAGATGATGGTTTAGGAGTAGACTTCCCGCATGTCCACAGGCGAGACCCTGGCCAGGGGACTGGTCAGTATGTGAGCCCTGACATTCGTCCCGACCTGACACTGAGAACAGCCTGTCAGGCTGGTGGCGTCGTCGCCCTGGGGTAACCCTGGCTCTTGCCGAAGAATCAGCTCCCTGTCAGCCCCTGCCCTCACCTGTGTGGCTGGTGGAGCAGGAATGCCAAGAGAAGCATCCAGGTTAAAACAGAAAGGGACGCAGCACACACCAACTGCAGCTGGGGCTGAGGCCCCACGGAGAGCGGCAGGATGGGGAACGAAGAGACCAGGGACATGCCCGGGCTGCCCCGGGGGGTACCCGGGGCTCACCCACGGCTCACCCGAGACACACCTGGGACATGCCTAGAACATACCTGAGACACGCCTGGGGCTCACCCGGGGCTCACCCGGGGCTCACCCGAAACACACCAGGGACACACTTGGACACACCTGGGACATGCCTAGAACATACCTGAGACATGCCCGGGGCTCACCCGGGGCTCATCTGGGACTCACCCGAGACACGCCTGGGGCTCACCCAGGGCTCACCAGGGACATACTTGGACACATCTGGGACACGCCTAGAACATACGAGACACGCCTGGGGCTCACCTGGGGCTCACCTAAGACACACCTGGGACACACTTGGGACACACCTGGGACATGCCTAGAACACACTTGAGACACACCTGGGGCTCACCAAGGGCTCACCTGAGACACCTGGGGCTCACCTGAGACACCTGGGGCTCGCCTGAGACATATCAGGGACACACTTGGACACACATGGGACATGCCTAGAACACACCTGAGACACGCCTGGGACACACCTGGAGCTCATCTGGGGCTCACCTGAGACTCACTTGGCGCTCACCTAAGACACACCTGGGACACACTTGGACACACCTGGGACACATTTGGGACACACCTGGGACATGCCTAGAACACACCTGAGACACACCTGGGGCTCATCTAGGGCTCACCTGAGACACCTGGGGCTCACCTGAGACATATCAGGGACACACCTGGACACACCTTGGACATGCCTAAAACATACCTGAGACATGCCTGAGGCTCACCTGGGGCTCACCTGAGACTCACCCAGGGCTCACCTAAGACACACCTGGGACACACCTGGGACACACCTGGGGCTCACCTGAGACACCCGGGGCTCGCCTGAGACATATCAGGGACACACCTGGACACACCTGGGACATGCCTAGAACACACCTGAGACACACCTGGGACTCACCTGGAGCTCATCTAGGGCTCACCTGAGACTCACCCAGGGCTCACCTGAGACACACCAGGGACACACTTGGACACACTTGGGACATGCCTAGAACACACTTGGGACATGCCTAGAACACAGCTGAGATACACCCAGGACACGTCTGGGGCACACTTATGGGGCACCTGGGGCTCACCTCGGTACAGCCTTGCCGGTCTTGCTCTAGTGGGCAGTAGGTGCTCAGTACCTACAGTAAGGGAAAGAATGACGAGGAAGTGATTGGGGTTGGTGACAGTTAAAGAAGGGAGGAGAGAAGGGCCACAGAAATGCAGAACAGCCCAGCCAGAAGAGGCCGGGTAGCCAGCCTCCATGGCGGGAGGGGAGGGCTCTAGAGGGCAGGGAAGCTCTGCAGGGGTGGGAGAGACGGCAGACTCTGCAGCAGCTGGGGAGGCAGAAGAGAGGGCACGTCACTGAGAGGGCGGGTTGGCACGTCCAGCGGCACTTCCTAGCAGGTGACCTTGGGCCAGTCTCTGCAACCCCTTCCTGCCTTTTCTTTAGCCTGCCAGGAATCAGATGGGACAGCAGCCCCTGCACAGGCATGGGCTGGAGTCCCTTCCTCAGTGTTCCTGACTCTGTCCTGAGCCAGTGCCTCCCCGTGGCGCCAGGCACTTGAGTCACCCGGAGAAATAAAGATTTGCTTCGGTGGGCCTGGCGTGGGGCTGGGACTGAGGTCAGGACACAGCCCGAGAGGCAGGGTCTGAGGACAGCGAAGCCCGCTGGATGAACTCGGTAAACAACCATAACTGTGTTTATCATGGGACTTAGAGACTGAAGAGCGAACCTGGCTGAGAGGAGTCAAGTACACAGAGCTTTCTAAATTCACTGGGTCCTTTTCCAAAATTAAAGTTTTTATTGAGAGTAACTGTAGACTCACGTGCAGTTATAAGAAGTAATGCAGAGACCCCCGTGCCCTCGCCCCGTTCCCCAGTGACAGCATCTCCCCCACTTAGCGCAGGATGGAAGCACGTATACCGATGTGGACTCAGCCAGCACTCAGGACCCCCGACACCACATGGTCCCTTTTTATAGACAGCCACCACCTTCCCACCCTGACACTGTCCTGAACCTTGATAACCACTCAGCTGTCCATTTCCATAAAGCTGTCATTTCAAGAATGTTGTATGTTGCAGTCCATGGGGTCACAAAGAGTCAGACACAACTCAGCAGCTGACAAACAACTCCACGTAAGTGGAGTCGCACATTATATACTTCCGGGGACTGGCTCTTTTCACTCAGCGTGACTCCCTGGAGGCAAGCAGGTGGCTTGCCTACCCGCACCTGCAGGACTGCTGAGTCCTACAGGTCACTCCACGGTGTGAGTGGACCGTGGCTGGTTTAATCATTCACTTGTTGAAGGACATCTAGGTTGATTCCAGTTTGGGCTATGGTAAATAAAGCTGCCATAAACATACAGATATCCATGCAGACATAAAATCTAATTTCTCGGGATTAATGCCGAGAGCATTGCTGGGTCACATGGCACTTGCAATATTTGCCTGTTTAATTTTTTAAGAAACTGGCAAACTTTTCCCCAGATGGAGCAGAATGAGATGGTTGGATAACATCACCAACACAATGGAGTAAGTTTGAGTAAACTCTGAGAGATAGTGAAGGACAGGGAAGTCTGGTGTGCTGAAGTCCAGAGGGTCGCAGAGAGTCAGACACGACTTAGCGACTGAACAACAACTGCTATTTTCCGTTCCCACCAGCAACATATGAGTGACCCAGTTTCTTAGCATCCTCACCAGCATTGGGAGTTGTCACTATTTTTTATTTCAGCTCTTGTGATAGGTGGTACCCCATTGTGGTTTTAATTTGCATTTCCTCACTGGCCAGTTATGTTGAACATTTATCCAAGTGTTTATTTCCCCCTACAAATCCTCTTTGGTGAAACGTCTCTTCACATCTTTTGACCATATTCTAACTGGACCGCTTGCTTTTCTGCTGCTGTATTTGAAGTCCAATTTTTCAGTTTTTTTCTTATAGATTGTGATTTTGGTGTCAAGTCTAAAAACTCCCTGTCTTAACCCTAGTTCTTAAAGATTTTCTCACATTTTTTTTCCTAAAAGTTTTATACTTTTACATGTAAATCCATGACCATTTTGAGTTAATTTTTTTGCAAGCTGTGATCTAGATCAGGGCTATTGGACATTCAGTTGCTCAGGCTCCATGCGTTAAAAAGGTCGTCTTTGCTTCAGTGAACTTCTTTGGCCCTGTTGTCAAAATCTGTGGGCGCACGTGTGTGAATCTGCTTCTGAGTTTTCTGTTGTGTTTGCTGGCCTCTGTCCCTCTGTCCCTCACTGTCTTGATGATGTGTTTATATCTGCCCTTGCAGCCTTGAAGTTGTGTAGACCAAGTCTTCCTACCTTATTTTTCATTTTTAATATATTTTCTAAAGAAGTAAGTATTTCAAATAAAGAATAAAATATTTAACTTTTCTAGTTCCTTGGCCTTTCTAAATAAATTTTAGAGTAGCCTTATCCCTAGACACCAAAAATAGATCTTGCTTGGATGTTGATAGAAATTATGTTAAAACAGCATGTCAGGTTGGGGAGTATGGACATCTGTGTAGAGCCTTCCAGCCTGTGAGCGCACTATGCATCTCCATTTACGTAGATTTCTGTCTCATTGTCACTTTGTGGTCTTCAGTATAAAAGTCATGTACATGTTTTGTTAGAGTAACACCTAAGTAATTCCTTTTTATTTTAAGCAGTTGCTTTCTAGAGTTTCTTGTGTGTGTCTTTGATATCCAGAAGTTTGATTGCAATGTGGCATGGGCTGAGGTGCCTTGTTAGCAGTTCTCTCAGCTTCTTGGATCTGAAGGCTCACTCCTCACCCCGCTTTCTTCTGCCCTGCAGGACCCCGATGACTCGGGCGTCAGTCTTTACCACGGCTGGGCGCCGAGCTCTGCACAATTTTTTCTGGCTCTAGTTTCTCTCTATTTGTTCAAACCTGGAAACTTCTATTTTTTTTTCTTCCATGTCACTGATTCTTTCCCCTTTCCCCTCCCCTCTGCTGAGGAACACATTATTTGAGCTTTTTAGTCTGGCTTCTGTATTTTTTAATCTAAAATTTCCGTTTGGTTCTTCTGTGTATGTTTGGTTTCTTTCCTTAAACTTCCTACTTCTGTTTTCCCATTTGTTTCAAGCATGTTCACAGATGCTCACTGAAGCATTTTCATTGTGGCAGCTTCACAACCTGTCGATGACTCCAGCCTCTGTCACCCCAGTCTTGACACCTATTGACTCTCCTGTTTTGATTCCTTTTGAGATCTTCTCGGGTCTCGCTGTGATCAGTGATCATCCACTGGGCATCTTCCTCTCATCTAGCCCTTCAGTTTCTGCTGACTCCTCGGAACCCCCACCAGGGAGAGGGGTGGCTCCCGCTCCTTACGGCTCCCAGGTGGGAACCTGGGGTGAGCCCCACTTGGTCTGGGACTCACCCTTTTCGGGGGTCATCTGCTCAAGTGGTCCCACAGGCATGCTGGGCAGGAAGCTGCCCTCTCCCAGTGCCCACCCCCCCAACCATGGACACGTGTCCCGAGAAGGTCGCTGTGATAACATGTGTGCAGCTCAGCACACATGTTCATGCTTGTGGGAATTCAGAGACTAAGTGTGAGGGTTCAGTCCCGAGACTAAGCCCCGGAGAGTCTGCACTGTCCAGGCCAGGGCGGCACAGAGTCTGTGTCTGGCAGTTGCTGCCCTGCGCCTCGAGCCTCCTCACCTGGAGTCCCGGCTCCATGGGCGTGGACAGTGAGACCAAAGCCCGAGGCCACACTCTGCGTTTCTACTGCCCTGAAGTTCCAAAGCCGTGACTGGGAACAGTGTTCAGGAAAGCGCCTAGGAGCCGCCCATTAAGAAACCCAAGAAATTATGAGTCCAAGCTAAAATGCTACAATTCCATGTGAATTTTTATCATTTTGCTGACAAACTCTAAATCACCCTAAAGAAAATGGCATAATGACTGGAAGGTTTTCATAATTCTTACCCTGGAAGAAACCTTCCGATTTGACCCTGTGCGTCCCTCAGAGTGAGGGTGACAGTGGACAGTTGGACAGCTAGAGCTGTGGGCGATCCCCATCAACCCAGCCAGTTCTGACGTGTCTGAGAAGAGGCCTGTGGTCAATCACCCCTGCCTGGTGTTGCCTCTTCTGCCTCATCGTGGAGGAAGGAGTCACATCCCTGGGCGATGTCTGGTCCCTGGGGAGCCAAGGTTATGGCCCCGGCTACATAGCCCGCCAGAGCTTCCTGGTTCTGACCACACACCACAGGGGTCACCACTGGGGGGTGGTCCGGACACTCAGGCCCCCCACAGGTCAGCTCGCTCAGAAACTCGGGGCTGGGACCAGTGTCAGAGGCCGCCGAGGCTCCCCAGGTGACTCAGACGTGGCTCCGGGCGGCATGTCCGCTGCCCAGACGTGGCTGTGGTCCTGCAGCCGCAGGCGAAGCCTCTGGGAGCTCCCGGCCCACCGGGCCCATCCAGGTCAGAACCTGCCTTTGAACAGCATGCCCGGGGCCTGGCATCGTTGAGTGAAAAGCATGTCTCGCTGTAGGGCACTGGATCCCTCTGTGACTCTCAGGGCAGCACGTAAGTTGTCACCCGAGCTGTGCTCAAGTGTCGGGACCCCTGAGCCCCCAGCCCGCCTCCCGAGGCGCCGGTGAGCTTGGCTCTCCCGCAGCAGCAGTGACAGAGACAAGAGTCCCCCGCTCCCACCCCTCCGGGACCCCCGCCATTGCCCGCCACGACGTCAGGCTCCTGCCCCTTCAGCTCGAGCCTCTCGGCCACAGCTGGGTGCTGGGTCCAGGCCTGGCCTCGCCGACCTGCTCTCCTGCCAGCCCCTCCCAAGCGCCTGCTGGTCTCCTTGCTTGCTTGTTATCAGAGCAGATAAAGTTCCCGCCAAGGGCACGCGCGAGGAGGGGCTGGTGGTGGTGGTGGTGGGGCGGGGGGCTGCCCTGACATGCCGGGGGAGGCGGCGGAGGGCACCTTAACAGCAGGGCCGATAACACCTGCCGGGGCCTCCCTGATCTGGGCGCCACGGTGCCCTTGGGCTCCGAGGAGGAGACCTTAAAAGCCGGTCGCGCGGCCTCCCTGCAGCCCCGGCAGCAGCGGTCAGCGATGGCGGCGCTGCAGGAGAAGAAGTCGTGCGGGCAGCGGATGGAGGAGTTCCAGCGCTACTGCTGGAACCCAGACACCGGGCAGATGCTGGGCCGCACGCTGTCCCGCTGGGGTCTGTGCACGGGGCCCAGGAGAGGGCAGGGGCCGCCCCGCGGCTGCCAGGGACTGGCGGTCCCAGGGTCCAGACCAAGCCCCCCCAGCCTCCCGTCCCCGCCGGCAGACCCCAAAGGCCTGCCCAGGCCCTGACACCCCTGACCCCGGGTACTGGAGGGTGGAGGGCAGCTGAGGACGGGCCCCAGAGGCTCAGCCCTGGATTTCAGAGCAGCAGGTTTAAAGCTAGGTTCCCAAAACTGTAATTTTTAAGAAGACTTTTACGTGAAGGGGCGCGGGGTTATTGGGGTGAGCATGTTCCGGAGCAGGTGGAGTGCCCACCTGAGAGGTGGGGCAGTGAGCGCGCGCACGCTCCTGGCGACCGAGCCCCTGACCCGCCTCTGCCCGCAGTGTGGATCAGCCTCTACTACGTGGCCTTTTACGTGGTCATGACGGGCATCTTCGCCCTCTGCATCTATGTGCTTATGTGCACCATCGACCCCTACACACCCGACTACCAGGACCAGCTCAAGTCGCCAGGTAACTGGCGGAGGGCCCCACTCCGCCGACCCCCTGGTACCAGGGGACCAGGAGGTAGGGGGTGGGCGTCCAGCTCCGAGGCCACTCTCCCAGGGGACCCTCGCCTCCTAGCCAGCAGGAGGCCAGCAGACCCAGGGCTGGAGTCTTGTCTAAGGAGGGGCAGCCGCTCCCCATGTGGAGTCACTGCCCAAACAAGGGGAAGCGCTGGGGAGACGCGCAGGCTGGGGTCAGGCGGGCAGCACCTCTGAAGCCTGGGGACGGCACCTGGACCAAGACCTCTGCACGCAGCCCGCTGACCCAGCTGAGGGCAGACAGCAAAACAGAGAGAGGCGGGAAGGGTGCTAAAGGAAGCTCGGCTTTTCCAGCCCAGCGACTCAGTGTTTGTCAACCCTGCGTCCTCAGTGCTTTCCGAGGAAGAAAATAACCCAAGACCACCCAAGAGCAGTGCTGGGCTGTGCCTGGAGGCGGCGCGCTCGCCGCCCTGAGCATCGTCCACAAATCCTCGTGACAGCTGGGGTCAATCTTTACAATCAACAAACAGATCAAACGTGGAGGATCTCAGTGCAATCTCAGAACAGGATGTAGTAGACTACACGCTTGAAACCACACCCTGATAGAGTTTGTCTCAAACCCGCAGGCTGGCAGGCAGGGTGAGGGGCGGGCCTCTTGCAGAGGGAGCCCGGGGGCCTAACCAGGCCTTGTGCACCTGAGCGGCCCCTGGCTACTGTGCAGTGTCCCGGGCCTTCCTGGGCACACCTGGGGAGGCCGGGGGCCTTAGAAGTCCTGGCCCCAGCATCCTGGGCGCTGCCCCACCCCCAGGGCAGGCCAGCAGCACAGCACGCAGCCTAAACGTGCAGCCAGACCCCAGGCACTGCGTCCTCTCTCCAGGGGTGACCTTGAGGCCGGACACCTACGGGGACAAAGGCCTGGACATCTCCTACAACGTGTCGGACAACAGGACCTGGGCAGGGCTCACACAGGCCCTGCGGCACTTCCTGGCAGGTAAGGGGTGACCCGGGCCCCGGTCTCCATTCTCCTTTCTTTAAGAGCTGGGTGGGGGGCAGGCTGCTGCTGGGCAGGACCACAGGTGCGTCCCCCCCAGGCTACTCGCCTGCAGCCCAGGAGGACAACATCAACTGCACGTCCGAGAGGTACTTCTTCCAGGAGCGCTTCCTGGCCCCGAACCACACCAAGTTCTCCTGCAAGTTCACAGCGGACATGCTGCAGAACTGCTCTGGCCAGCCTGACCCCACCTTCGGTTTTGCAGAGGGAAAGCCGTGCTTCATTATCAAGATGAACAGGGTGAGTGTGGGGTCAGAAGGGAGAAGGGCCCCCGCCCTCTGCCCCTCCAGCCCCTGGGCTGGCTGGGGAGCCTGCAGCCCCTTACCCGGAAGTAGCCATCCAGACTCGCCACCTGCTTGACTGGCGAGCCGCAGAGCCCAGGGCAGTCCTGTGTGCAGGACGGCTGGGAAAAGCCAGGCGGTCAGCATGGGGAGGGCGCCTGGGAACCCGCCGGGGCCAGGCGCTGAGGGACAGGCTGAGAGGACTCGGCAAGCCTCTGGAGGCCGCCCACAATGGACAGGAACCAGGGGGCGCGGGATCTGGCCGGGGTGACACTTCACTTTCCTCTCTGAGAGACAGCGGAGGCCACAGACCTGTGCTCTGCGCTCAGCCTGGTCCAGCCGGGGTCTGTTCCCTGGTGGGCACGCAGAGCAGGAAGGCTGGGGTCCCTGTGAGTGAGGCGGGTGCTACCCTGGGCCCTGGGCACCAGCTGGGGGACCCAGGGGCCAGGGCTTTCAGAGGCGGAGCCAGGAGGGGAGGGGAGGTGCAGAGGGGGCACCGCACAGGGGCGGGAGGCGGATGCCGCGGCTTGGGCTCTGCTGACCGTCCAACTCTGCCACCTGGCAGCCAAGACCGCAGGCTTGGAGCATAAGGGGGCACACCTGCTGAGTCCTCAGAGCAGGACCCCCAGGCCCTCCCCGCCCCCTGCACTCACAGCTGCTCCCTTGCAGATCGTCAAGTTTCTCCCCGGCAACAGCACGGCCCCCAGGGTGGACTGTGCCTTCCTGGTGAGTGACCCAAGGGCCATGGCCGTCCTGTTTGGGCTGGGAACCCCTCGGGAAACCCTGATCAGGTTTCCCCTACAAACATCTCAGGGGTCGCCTAATAAACCGGGTCACGGATGGCAGGACCCTTCACGCTAAGTGGTTTTTATCACAGGGATGAAAACCCAGTAAGAAAAAACAGCACTTTGTTTTGCTTCAAAAAAGCATCTGAGACAGCGTATCCCCAACACACTTCAGGATGTCTGTGGCAGTTTGGAAAACCCAACTCACCTCTACCACACTCTTTTGTCCTTTTGTTTCCTTATTTACAAAACGATGCTGATTAACACCAGTGCCGTTGATTAACAGTGTGAGTTTACACGCTGCCAAGAATTGCAATTAATTTAGTCCAGTTTTTCTCAAAATGCGTTTTTAACCACATGGATAAAACTAAATTTGTCTTCACTGAGTCCTTTCTAAAGTTTGCTTTCTCAGTTATGCCTGGGCCCAGGCTCTTTGCCGCCTGCAGGGACACCCCACCAGGGCGACCGCACACACTTTGGTGCCACCCCCCAGGCCGTGGGGTGCGTCCTGCCCCAGCTTCCCGTTTCCAGCTTCCCTGACCGCACACGTGTAGGCTGACTTGAGATTTTAACAGACACCAAAGTGCCCCTTCCTGCTCTCGGACGGGCTTGGGCTCCGTCGGGCCGTGCGCCGACCCTGACGGTGGACGAGGGCAGCCCCGGCGGCAGGCGGGCCCCAGCCTCGTGGGCTGCCAGCCCCACACACTCGGCCCTGGCTCCTCTTTTACCCTGAGAGGGTTTAATGTGAAAGGTACGACTTCGGTAAGTCACCGGGGTCTTATGAACTAACAAGTTACACCATGAATGGATTCCTGGTTGATGATACAGACTAGATCTGGCTCATGCCAACTGCCCGTGGAGTCACCTGCTTTGCACCCGTGCACACATGCAGACACACATGCAGAGCAGGCACGGAGACACACGCGTGTGCGTCCGCCCGGCCCGGCCTTTCTCGCACAGCTTCTCACCCGCAGGACCAGCACCGGGATGCCCCGGCTCTGCAGGTGGAGTACTTCCCGCCCAACGGCTCCTACAGCCTGCACTACTTCCCCTACTACGGGAAGAAGGCCCAGGTACGTGGGCCCCAGGGCCCGACTGCAGCCGCCGCCCGCGAAGGGATGGCCGGAGACGCTTGCCTGCGAAAGGAGGCCAGACTGCACTTAGCCCACCCTAACCGCTTAACCTCCGGGGGTCTCCCAAGCCCACGTTCTCACCCAAAATTGACATCAAATCTTATTTTTACCTTCCACGGGTCTCCTTAGACAACTGCATATCCACTTAAAATCATTTTCCCCAAAGCTCTTGCTTTATCCTGTGTTGGTTAATTTTTATCAGGTACAGTTTGACGTTGGATTTGTCACGGGTCCGTCCCTCTGGGCCGGTCTCCTCATTTCTAAGCAGGAGATGTCTGTAACTCAGTGAGAGCTCCGCCTCTGTGCTGAGCACCCAGCCGCGCACCCAGCCGCCCTCTCATGAGGACCCTAACCGGCGTCTCTTCAGCCCCACTACAGCAACCCGCTGGTGGCCGCAAAGCTCCTCAACGTCCCCAGGAACAAGGAGGTGGTTGTCGTGTGCAAGATCCTGGCGGAGCACGTGACCTTCGACAACCCCCACGACCCCTACGAGGGGAAGGTGGAGTTCAAGCTGACAATCCAGAAGTAGTGGGGCCCAGGCTGGCCCCCAGGCACAGGGCGACCCCAACGCCTCGTCCAGCGGAACCCAGCACCCGGGCGGCTCGGCACCAGACAGCCCCGCTCCAGGCTCGCACCATCAGGATCCCATCAGACCTCTTACCTTTCAGGCAGATTTGTAGCTTCGAAAAACAGGCTCACACGGGGACCGTAAGGCAGCCGCTGCACGGCTAAGATGTGGGAGGACGCAGCTCGGCCACGCAGACCGCACCATTCTCGCTGCAACTTACTGTTCCTACACGTGACTATGAACACCAGAAACCTGACTTACGACTTCACGCATTCTGGACTCTGGCTTTAAAAAGTACAACTCCTAAACTGTAAAAATCAAGTTTATTAAATTTCATTCTTAACCTACATAAAAGAGTCATGTCTTTCCTGATGATGGGGAAGAGTTAACTAAAAAATGGAATGAATTAAAAAAAAAAAAAATGGAATGAATTAAAATTTAATTAGTTAACTTTAAAAGAATTAACTAAAATTAACTAAAAAATTCTCCTTCTATAACACTTTCGACTGCAAGTCGGCTAAGTTATGAAGCAGCGTGGGAGGGGCTGCCCCAACGACATGGCCAGGATGCAGGGTGTGGCCATGTGGTGGAGCCTGGACCCCAGAGGTGGCCTTCCTCCCAGCACAGTCTCCCGTCCAACCTCCAGGGCGGGGGTCTCCAGCCCCAGCCCATTCAGAAGACCCAAAACCAGAACATTCTGTCCCAACGACATATCTGCTATTATTATCTGTCACCCAGAGCCTCCAGAGGAAGCCCCATGGAGCCAGGGGACAGGGGCCCTGGGCTGGGGACGTCCTCCCTGCTGACCCCTCGGCAGCAACTCTGCGCCACCTGGGAAATGTCAGGTCAGGGTCCAGGCCATCCTGGGGATGCCACGACACATGGGAGGTCGGAGGTCAGGGGTATAGTTACCCTGGAAATGACTCCAAGGTCTCGATGGGGCCCGTGGTGTCCACGCACAGTAGGCAGCCTGCCCGGGTTCCCCCTACAGACCCCGGAACGTGGGGCTGCTGACCCAGTTCAGGGGGGGATCGGTCCAGCTGCTAAGGGGCTGTCCCTGCCGGGTGCGGGGAGGGGAGTACATGGCCTCAGACCTAGCTCCAGCTGGCCACAAGGCGCCTGTGGATAGGAGGGCTGGACCTACCCATCAAGTTGCTGCTGAATACACAGGCTGACCAGCCCCTAGGGTAGGGGCAGCCAGGCTCCAGGGTCAGAGGTCAGAGGCCTGGGTTCAAGTCTGGATGCTTCTCCTGCCAGGCCTCGCACCAAGGTCACCGACGCCTCGTGTGACCACCGGGGACTTGCAGGAGCTTGTGGACACCCCCAGGGACCACCGGGGACTGGCAGGAGCTTGTGGACACCCCCAGGGACCACCGGGGACTGGCAGGAGCTTGTGGACACCCCCAGGGACCACCGGGGACTGGCAGGAGCTTGTGGACACCCCCAGGGACCACCGGGGACTGGCAGGAGATTGTGGACACCCCCAGGGACCGCTGCTGCACTAACACCAGAGTCAGGGCTTGGCCTGAGCCGCCCCAGGCCGTCCTGTCTGCAGAACTCAGGAGTCAGTAGCTTGCAGTTGTGACCACCCCAGAGGTCATAGGCCACCACCGCAGGGACAAGGGGGTGGAAGGAGGCCGGCGCGGAAGCCCTGAGGTGTGGCCCTCCAGGATGGCTGGGTTGTGGCCCAGTGCCGCCAGGAAGAGTGCTGAGGTGAGGATGCCAGCGCCTCACCCTTGCCCAAGCTCCCCACCCCCGCCACAGACCCTCAGCCCTGCCCCCAGGTGTGTCAGCTCTGCAGCGCCCTGGACGAGCAGGAGCACCATGCTGGGGACGCAGCTGCAGCTGTGGTGGGTCTGTCCTCACCCACGTGGTCCACCCTCAGCCACACACGGCCCGCCTCCCTGCACACGACTGCACTCACCCACACGTGGCCCACCTCACCCACGTGGTCCACCCTCAGCCACACGCGGCCCGCCTCCCTGCACACGACTGCACTCACCCACACGTGGCCCCCTCACCCACGTGGTCCACCCTCACCCACACGTGACCCCCCTCACCCACACGTGACCCCCTCACCCACACGTGACCCCCTCACCCACACGTGACCCCCCTCACCCACACGTGACCCCCTCACCCACACGTGACCCCCCTCACCCACACGTGACCCCCTCACCCACACGTGACCCCCTCACCCACACGTGACCCCCCTCACCCACACGTGACCCCCTCACCCACACGTGACCCCCCTCACCCACACGTGACCCCCTCACCCACACGTGGCCCACCTCACCCACACGTGGCCCCCCTCACCCACACGTGGCCCACCTCACCCACACGTGGCCCCCCTCACCCACACGTGACCCCCTCACCCACACGTGGCCCACCTCACCCACATGTGGCCCCCTCACCCACACATGGCCCGCCTCCCCTGCACACGACCTGCACTCACCCACACGTGACCCGCCTCACCCACACGTGACCCCCCTCACCCACACGTGGCCTGCCTCACCCACACGTGACCCCCTCAGCCACACGCGGCCCGCCTCCCTGCACACGACTGCACTCACTCACACGTGACCCACCTCACCCACGTGGTCCACCCTCAGCCACACGCGGTCCGCCTCCCTGCACACGACTGCACTCATCCACACGTGACCCACCTCACCCACACATGGCCCACCTCACCCACACGTGACCCCCCTCACCCACACGTGGCCTGCCTCACCCACACGTGGCCCGCCTCCCCTGCACACGACCTGCACTCACCCACACGTGACCCCTCTCACCCACACGCGGCCCGCCTCCCTGAACACGACTGCACTCACCCACACATGACCCACCTCACCCACGTGGTCCACCCTCAGCCACACGCGGCCCACCTCCCTGCACACGACTGCACTCACCCACACGTGACCCACCTCACCCACGTGGTCCACCCTCAGCCACACGCGGCCCGCCTCCCTGCACACGACTGCACTCACCCACACATGACCCACCTCACCCACACGTGGCCCGCCTCCCCTGCACACGACCTGCACTCACCCACACGTGACCTGCCTCACCCACACGTGACCCCCCTCACCCACATGTGGCCCGCCTCACCCACACGTGGCCCACCTCCCCTGCACACGACCGCACTCACCCACACGTGACCTGCCTCACCCACACGTGACCCCTCTCACCCACACGTGGCCCGCCTCCCCTGCATACGAACTGCACTTGCCCACATGTGACCCGCCTCACCCACACGTGGCCCGCCTCACCCACACGTGGCCCCCTCACCCACACGTGGCCCCCTCACCCACATGTGGCCCGCCTCCCCTGCACACGACCTACACTCACCCACACATGACCCGTCTTCACCCACACGTGGCCTGCCCTTGCCCACTCGTGACTGTCCCTCACCCATACGTGGCCCACCTCACCCTCAAGTGGCCCGCCTCACCCACATGTGGCCCATCTTCACCCACTCGTGACTGTCCCTCACCCACACGTGGCCCACCTCACCCACACATGGCCCTTCTTCACCCACACGTGGCCCATCCTCATCCACTCATGACTGTCCCTCACCCACACGTACCTGTCCTTGCCCACTCATGACTGTCCCTCACCCACGTGACCTGTCCTCACCCACACATGGCCCATCTTCACCCACTCGTGCCTGTCCCTCGCCCACTCATGGTCCTCACACTGCCCCGACCTCTGCCGCATCCCTCAGCACATAAGTCTGTCACAGTCGGGATGACGGGATAAGCTGCCACACTCTGGGGCACAGGACTGCTCGAGTCCACACCTTGTACTGAATCTTTGCTCGTGACTTCAGACAACCTGAATAAAGCATTGAACTTGCCCATCTTACCATCTTACTCTTTTTCTGAAAGTCAAAGCCTTAAACTCTGTTTCAGCTCCTGGGATCCAGGAGGAAGGTGAGGAAGGGCTGGCCTGGTCATCTTACTATAGGCCCATCACCTGCGAGGGCATCACCCCCGTCCTTCCGCCCCAGCTTCCCCGCGCTTTTGACCTTTTGGGGATGTGTCTGCAAAGGTCATGTTTCACAAGGATTCAAACGTTAAAGGTAGTGGTAATATTCACATATGCTAGGTTCTGTCTCAGTTCAGTCTAGTCCAGTTGCTCAGTCGTGTCCGACTCTGCGACCCCATGGACTGCAGCCCACCAGGCTCCTCTGTCCATGGAATTCTCCAGGGAAGAATACTGGAGTGGGTTGCCATTTCATCCTCCAGGGGATCTTCCTGACCCATGGACAGAACCCATGTCTCCTGCACTGAAGGCGGATTCTTTACCACTGGGCCACCTGGGAAGCCCCAAGGTGATGAGTACGGGTCTTCCAAAAGTAAGACAAGGAACAGGCGCTCTCCCCACCACCAGCCAGAGAGGAGGCACCACTTCGGCTGTGTCCTCGGGACCACCTTCCTCACCCGCCCCCGGGGCAGTGCAGGAGAGGCTGGGGCTGTGGTGGGTCCTGTATCTGCCGCAGGGCCCGCACCCGCTCCTCCCTGCAGAAAAGGTGGGGTAGACGAGCTGCAGAGAGCATCCCGAATCACAGGGACACGCGGCTCGTTTGAAATGCCCATGCGCACTTTATTAATAAAAACCAGCAGTGCCGAGTTAAACAAGTCAAACAATTAAAGTCTCTTTATTCCACAAAATATTACAGAAAAGTTTACTTGTGTTCCAATAAAAAGACTATTATTTTAGAACAGGCAGCTAACAGCAACTGTGCAGTTAATGGTTCTGGTGAATACATTTTAAAAGAGACTACTGCCTGCCCTGAAATTCTTTTTTCTTTTTATAAAAAAAGAACTATTAAAAATGATTGACAAATTTTGAGTTAAAAAACTGTTAAAACATTCTCTATATTTAATTTCAACTTTATAATAGATTACAGGAAGATGCTTATGAAACAAATACAACATTTGTTTCAGTACATGTCTTTAAATGATAGACTTATAAGTATGTAAACAACTATATAATAAAAAGTTTCCGAACACTGCCTGTAAGAAATCAGGCACATTTTACCACAAGCAGTAAACCCTCCCAAGCTTCAGTTCCCATCGCTGCACCAGCATGGCAGCAAACTTTCACCCAACAAAACGAAAACGAAAAGGGACCTTGCGATCCACTTGCTGCAGCACAGAGCAAACCAAAGTGTAAGCCCGCTGGACTCACGCAGTCAGTATAACTTAAGGGAAACAAAGTCAGAACGAAACGTCGAGAAGCAGAGCTGGGCGCTGCCGGGCCCGCAGTGCCCCCGAGCGCTGTGCTGGGCCCGCAGGGCGGCATGGAGGCGGCACAACTTCTCCAGCAAACTCAGGGGGCGAAATGAACTCTGAACTTAAAAAACAGCAAACGAAAACACAAAATCCGAAAGAGTAGAGGTCGTGTGTCGCTGTCAAACACAGGCGGCTCGTCGGGACCCCCGGGGCACGGCGAGTGGCTCATCAGAAGCGCCCTGAGCCCGGAGGTCGGCAAGCTCTTCTGGGAGGAGGGCGCGGAACGGACGTCTCATGCCGCGCGCTCCTGGCCGCGGGCGGCGGCTCAGTCCTCCTCGTCATTCTCGTTGAAGTCCTCGTCGTCTTCGTCGTCCTCACCGACGCACGACACGGGTGTCTCCACCCGGGACCCGCTGTACTGCGACCCGCTGGAGCTCGTGGCCAGCGCCCCGTCCGCGCCATTGGCCAGGTCGCTGCAAGGACAGGGGCATCAGGGGCCGCACGCCCGGTGGCACAGAACCCACCTCTCCCAGGCTGAGCTCACCGTCACCCTCGCCCAGCACGACGGAGCGAGCAGCTCGGGCGGGCTCCTGTTTCTCACCGCGCCAGGAACAGAAGCCCCGGCGCACCAACAGAGACCCCGAAACCCTCCTCCAAAGCCCCCGCTGTGCCCGTCGTGACCTCTGCGGGAGGAGAGGGTGGGGCGTGTGACACACGTGTGTGCATTCACGGGTGTGCACGCGGTTTTCCAATGCTCAGCATGTTTTCCTTTTAAGAGAAAACCACACGCATGTCTTAATACCTTTTACTGGTGTTTACTGACGCTGCTCAGCACAACCTAGGCCGTATCACGCTCTCTAACAAAGTAACCCCATATCTGGGAAACCCCCATCTAGCAACCACGTCGGAAAGAGTGGAAAACAGGCTGAAGCTGCGGCTGCCTGCAGCCAGGAACCCCCTGAATGCACGACCAGAGAGGGCAGCTCAGTAAACCGGGGCCCCGGGGTCAGCTTTTCTTCCGAAATGGTACTGGCTTTCATCTTGTTAAAAACACTGACAAGAGCCCGAAAGTTCATTAATATAAAGAATTTCTTAAAGAGGAAAGTGTAGAAAATACCCGAATTCCACCTCTCAGAATAATCAGTGTTCAGACTTTACAAACCGGGCCATGCACAGTGGCAGATTCAGAATTTAAAACCAGCCAACCTCTGTCAAAACGCAACCAGGTGCGGGCACCCCGCGAGGGGCTGGGCGCCGGGACCCTCACAGGGAGCCTGCCCTCCCTCAGGCGCACTGAGGCTGAGCCGGGGTCACGCAGAGGCAGCCTTCGAGGCAGGTGCACTCAGGGTCTACTAGCCAATCCGGTTTCGTCAGACCCACATGCTGCTGATTTCATGTGTGTGAGAAACGAGACGTTCTTTACCAGGACTGATATGAACATGTATGAGGCCCAACATGGTACTACACAAGACCACTGTTCTGTCCACACTCAAACGGAAATCCCCTTACACTTATCTTTAAGAACCAGGAGGAATGCCGAGGCCTGACCCAGCCCTGCTCCGGGGGCTTGTGAGGTCACAGCTCAAACACACTCTGACTGAAATGATAGAAGTTCCTTCAACACGTAGAGGAATGCAGGCAACAAACGGTAAAATAAGAAAAAGCAACGACAAGATCACATGTACATGGTGACTTCAAGTGCGTTGAAAAGAAAAGGGGAAGAAACAGACGGAGAAACAGCGGCGCTCAGGCTGCCGGCCACGCGGGTTTTGCCGCCACTGCGCGGAGTTACTTTAATAGAAAATAAAGTCCACGTACCGCTACTGATCTTTGGGGGGAAAATCTCACCAGGACAAACAGCTTCTCTGCTCAGAGCACAAGCTCCGGGAGACCCTGGGGCCCTGGGGTGTCTGCTGAGCAGGGAGCCCCGCTCCAAGCAGGACGGAGGCCGCTCACGAGACCCGGGCCTCCCGCCGGGGAGGGTGGCCGCGCGGCTCCCGGGGGCGCAGTTACCTGGCAGACAGCCGCGTGCCGTTAGAGGTCGACACTGCCGACGCGACAAACACACCGCCGAGGGATCCCTGAGCCATCTCTGCAAAGAGGAAGAAAACGAGGCAAACGTCACGAAGCAGAGGCCATAGGACTCTAAGAGCGGATGGCTCCCGGCCGGGCACCCCTCGGGAAGGTGGCGACGAGGGCACTGCAGGGGCGGGAAGGGACACGGCCTCCAGGAGACGGATGGACGGGCCAAGCGGGGACGGCTCCCCTGCCCCTCCTCCCGGCGAGACCCCGGCCCCACCCCTCTTCCCCGCGGGACCCCGCCCCGACCCTCCTCCCGAGCACGACCACAACGCCAAGAACAGGTGGGCAGCAGGGGTCAGTGGGGCAACCACTGGCGTCGGGGGTCAGCACACAGGAGATGCTTCATGGACGTCCTGCAGGGCTCGGGAGCCCCCAGGCCACCCAACGCGGGGCTCACCAGAGGGGCACAGGGAGGCCTCTCCTCTCACCAGAGCGCCCCCACCCTACGCCAGGACCCCCAGCTTGGCCGGAGGGGCACCAGGACAGACTCCAGGACCCCTGCTCAGCTGAGAACCCTACAGGCACCACACCCACACCCCAAACCCCGAGCCCCCTCATCCCCCGCCCCCCTTGCTTCTGCTGCCCCCGCAGGCAGGCGACCCCCCCAGGCCGCTGACCTGTCACGTAAGGCTCCAGTGCCTTCGGCACCAAGCTCCTGGCCACCCTCAGGTCCTCGGGGGAGCAGCTCCCGGACTCCAGCCCGCAGGCCATGCCCATGCGCTTCAGCACCTCGATGTCGTCATGGATCTCAAACGTGTTGTCGAAATTGAACAGGTACTCAAACCTGGAGGCGACGGTCGCCGTCAGAAAAGCACCGTCTCCAAGACGGAGCCGATGCCTGACTTCGGACCCCGAGCCCCCAAACCTTCCCCGGCATACAACCCACCCATCAGAGGCAGCGACGCCCCCGGGACGGGCCCCAGGTGCCGCCTGCCGTCCTGACAGCAGTCCTCACGGACCCCACCGCCCTCCCTTCCAAGGGGCCCGCACAGCCTGCGGGGGGGAACCCGCCAGTGGAGGAAACCCTGGGAGCCTCGCCTGGCGACCCCGCAGACACGCAGCGCGGCGCAGAGCAGGCCCCGCCCACCCTCGCCGGCAGGCCCCTCCCCCACGGCCTACTTGTCGTTGGAGATGCTGCAGTCGATGACCGTCTTCTTGCTGGTGTTCACGATGATGAAAGGCAGGTGGATGACTGAGTTGGGCGGGGGCGGCCGGCTGGCCTGCTGCTCCACCTGGCGGTTCCTCTGCACCAGGTTCTTGAAGGCGATTTGCTACAAAAGACGCACAATTGGCACACGCTGATTCCCGCGGCCACTGAACAGCTAGCCTCCGCCTGGGCATATGCGACGGCCCTGCCCGGCCCCAGCCAACACCAAGAAGGCTGGTCCGCTGAGAGGTCAGAGTGGCTGCCCAGGGAGCCGCCGGCCAGGGAAAACACGCCCAGAACCAAATGCCTGGAGGCCAGATGACAGGCTCGCGGCGCCTGCACCACCAAGTGGCCTCCCGGGCAGGAGCCCCTTACCTGCAGGATGAGCTCTTGAAGCTGTGACTGTTTCTGTTTTATCCTTTCCAGCCTTCTCTGTCTCTCCACCTTCAAAGACCAAACACCAAAACAAAACCATCACGGTTCGTTTCTGAAGCATATTTTAAAATCCAAGGCAACACATGGTCACCAAAGACACGAGCCCTGAGCCTGATGGGGGCCAGGGGGCCAGACGAGGCAGCTGCTGCCAGGCACGCGGGCGGCTCCTCTGTCTCAGGACTGCACCACCTCCGCCCGGCTTCCCCTCCTCTGGGCGTGGATACAACATTCTTTAAAACCCCCACAGGCCAAGATGTGGAGTGTACCCGCCCCGGGCCATCAGCCTCCAGCCCCGGGTCACCACCAGGGGCAGCACGGCTGTGCCCAGCACCCCCAGGTCCGCCCAGCACCCCAGGGCAGCCGGGCACCTCCAGGCTCTGGCACTCCTGGGCGGAGTTGGTGGGCAAGCCGATCCACTTGATCTCCTTCTTCTCCTTGGAGATGATGTTCATCGCCATGAGCACATTCAGTGCGTCGTACACACGCCTCCGGATGTTCTTCTGATCGTAGGCCTGGCAGAGACGCGGGGGGTTCCAGACGGCCCAGGACCACGTGCAGAGCAGCACGTGAGCACCGGACCCTGGACACACCCGAGGCCACACGCTGCCCCCCGACCCAGGGCGGCCCCTGCACGGCCCACAGGAGCGAACAGATGCCACAGGGATGCGACAGCTTCCCGGCACCAGTGGGTCAAGAAACGTCCTTCCCAAGGGTTCCGGGGCCTCCTCTGCACCCACGGGAGGTGGCGGGGCGGCCTCTCCAGGGTTCCGGGGCCTCCTCTGCACCCACGAGAGGCGGCAGGGCGGCCTGCCTGGCGCACTCACCGACTCGCTGGGCAGGATGTGGCTGTCAGCAGCGCTGAACTCGGCCACCAGCTCGTCGGCCACCTCGTTGTACGACGTGGTCCCCTTGCGCTGCACCTTCTCACACACCTTCATGGAGAAATGCCGCAGCCCCTTCCCGTTCTTCTCTCCTTTCCGGTTGCGCTTCCTGCGGGGACAGCACGGAGCAGCCGCGGCCTCAGTTCGCAGCGCAGGCCGGCCACACTAGCGTCTGGGGGCCGGCTCGTTCCGCCAGGGGCCCCCATGGGCCATGCCCAACAGAGGAGGGGTGGGAGCCTGGCTCCGTCCCCCATCCAGGGACCCCCCCCTCCTTGAAAGGCCGCAGGACAAACGTCCACATGGCCGCATCCCACACGTCTCTTCAACTCTAGGGAAAAGCAGGGCAGGACCTGGGACACGTCGGACAGGTGTCCAGACGCTAAACGGTGCTTCTTAATAAAACGTCATCGGACGTGAGGAGCTACGGAAGTTTTGCTGCAAATTTCGGAATTTGGGGCAAACGCAGCCCAGCTGAGACGAGGCCACATGGCAGCCAGGAGGGAGACCCAACACCTGGCCTTCTAAGTCGCCACATCAGGGGAAAGGCGCCCAGGTTCCCCACTGAGGGGTTTTGGGGACTGATGGTTGTTGCTTTAGAACCAGTAGCTTTTTGTCTTTAAGGAGAGTCACACAGCTGACCTCTGAGTAAAACTGTTTCACGTTACTTTGCTTTTGGAGGAAAGGATTAAGGCAACAGTGTGACCGTGGCAGGCGGCTGCACACAGCCACGTTTAGCAGCAGGGGGAGAGGCTGGAAGACCCGCCCACTTCCTGGGGCTCCACAGACGGTACTTCCCAGCACAGACAACGGCTCAGAAGCTGGAGCCCACCCTCCGCGCGCCACCACCCCCCCCAAGAACTCAGGGCGGCTGCCCGCGGCCTGGCCTCTCGAGGCCATTCGGGGCCACTGCCCGCTCCTCCAGCGCGCCGGTGCCCACGTGCACGCAGAGGCTGGGTGGGGGGAGTTCTAGGCAAGTGCTCACCCGGCAGACCAAGGTGAGGGGTCTGAAGGCTGGTTCTGGGAGACAAAGTGAGTGTTAGGGGTGTGTGGGCTTCCCACCACGATAGTGTTTGGCGCTGCAGGTCTCTGAGGCGTACCAATTACCTACAGTCAAAAAAGACAATTCAGGACAGTCAGAATCTCCCACACACGACGCTGCCACCTCATCTTCTCCTGCTACCTACAGCCGCCGCTGAGTGTCGTTAAGCAGAGGCTGGAGGAGGGTCCCGAGAGCCCCGGAGCCCCGGCTGCCGTCGCACACCTGCTGCACACGGGCGGCTGGAGACGACCCCGAGACCCGCACGCTCCACTTCACCGCCTTCGCCCGCGACCCGGACAGAGATGAGACCGCTTCACTGGGGCAGCAACGAGCCCCGAAGACGAAAAGGAAAAGAACCCAGGGCCAGTGGGGCTCACTGCGGTGACCCCAGTGCCCGCCCACCCACACAGGGAGCCTGGGCACCCCGGCCAGCGCACGGTGGGGGCTGGGGGCAGTGCCACCAGGGTGGAGGCAGGCACCCACTGCTCGGGCACAGACATCTGGCCCAGAAGCCCTGACCCGTGGCCCCACGTTCACAGGGCATGCACACACTGCCTCATCCAGCCAGGTAGGAGCTCAGCTTCCCAGAGACTCGTGCCTGAGCCGGGAAACCACTCAGAAGCAGTGCTTCCCGGGGACCGGCATGGGAGCCCCAGGCCCCCGGTGCTGGGGGTGGAGAGCAGGCACATCTGTGCTATTTTAAGCTGGATGCTCCCACTAGTCCGCTGCTTAGCAGGATAAGGGCTACCTGCCACAGCCCTGACACAGCTGACCTGGCACTTTGCAAATTATCCCTAAGCCCAGGTCACCTATGAATATCAACGATCCACAAACCATGGAAAGGAAAACAGCTCAGCTGAATTCCAGTCTCTTAATCCACGTTCCCAGTGATCAAAGCATCACCAGTGTTTCACTCTCATTCAAGAGATATAAAATCAAACAGCACGTGCTCTAGAAAGTGATCAAACGGCACGTGTGTCCCAGACTGGACCAGGGTGGAAGGCGAGAACCCCTAGAGCCGAGGCCTCGCGAGTGAGTGCTGAGGGGGCCCCAGGTCACGGCTCATGCCCTCGTGAGCCGTCCCTCCAGCGCTCAGGAGAACAGGCTCAGGATGGCAGCCCCGCCCGCGGCCAGGCTGCTGCTGACCCCCCGCCTCGGTCCTTGCCCCCCTGATAGCGCCTGCTCCCCGCCCACCCGGAGGACACCCCCCTCAGCCACAGCTGCTGTGCAGGGAGAGCAGGTGCCCACTGGCTGTCCGTCCCCAAGGTGGCCTTCCTGGACCACACAGGACATGGGGGTGGGCAGGGCACCCCGTGCCTGCAGGCGGTACCTCAGCCTCACAGAGGGCCCTGCAGGTGCTCAGTCCGCCCTCACACCCCGATTTCCACGGCTCTCCACCGACCGACCTCCTGTGAGAACCCCCAGCTCTCTGCGCTCAGCCTGTGTGTGCAGCTGGAGAGGCACCGGGGCGCGGGGAAGATTGCGCCGCCTGACTAGCTCGGCCTGAGCCAGCTCTAGGAAGCCGCAGGGGAGCGTCCGCTGAGGGGCTGAAGGTTGGGACACCGACAGAAATCTCCATGTCACTCCTGTTCCCCGCTATATAAACTGGAAACAGCAACAGAACTGTTCCTACGCTCACCGAGCCACTCTCGGCCGTGACTCTGCTATAACACAACACACAGTACCTATAAGATAAAATGATGTGAATTATAACTTCCGTCAGAAAAACATTTATTGAGTATCTGTGATGTTACAGGAAGGCCCAGGCCTCCACGTACTATGGACTTGGAGCGTTGCAGCAAAGCTGCTGAGCCAACGTGGCCAGCGTCACAGTGGGGCTGAGTGTCGGGCCGTCACACACCCGCCGGGGGCCAGGCCGCAGGCGCAGGTGGGCCGCAAATGCCCCACCCCTCACAGCCACAGGTCACATCAGGAAGAGGCCGCCAAGCCTGCGGGCAGGAGTTGGTGGGGGCTCCTGGGGGGCACTGGGCAAGGCCCCGGGAGTCTGACCCCTCCAATCAGCCAGGAAGGCCAGAAAAGCTACAACCCACATCCGCAGAGCCCCAAACCCACGAGAGGTTGGCCTCGAGTCCTGGGCAGGCAACAGGCCCTGGCCAAGGAGCAGCTGGCTCACCCGAGAGCACGCACTGCCCAGCAGACCCCACGAAAGCAGAGGCAGGAGCAGCTGAGAAGCCGTGGGCAGGCAGCCCCGAGCCGGGGGGCGCCCGGCACCAGCCCTGCACCCGAGACCGTGGCCTCAGACAGCAAGCCTCCCGGCCTTACCACTTGCTGAGTGATGTTGACGTTGGACTGTCCAAAGGTCTTTGGCAGGAGCTGCTTCCCGAGAGAGTTCACTGTGGAGGGGTGGACGGCAACCAAGGACACCACGCCTGCAACGCAAGAGGCGACGTTGCAGCGGCCCTGTGTCCGGGCTCAAGGCATCTGCACCAGCTGATCGCCGCGCAGGCGGCCCTCCTGCCCTGGACCACGTCAGACCCACGGGCGGCTGCAGGCACCTCAGCTGAGCCTGACTCCCAAACCTGGCGGCTGTGCCCACACCGCCCTCTCCTGACCAGCGCACACCAGGCCCTCGCGTGCAGGGCTCAGGGCTCCGCTGCACCTGGCTGCCCCCAACCTGCCCGAACCCTGTGGGCTGCCTGCCCCGACAAAATGTTCTGGTGGGACCACAGGACCCAGCGCTCAGAGTTCTGATTTTCAGAGAACTTCAGTTAGAACTGAGTGCACCCAGACACCTCCCCGTGTGTCTGCAGACGGGCACAGACTCACAGGCTTCTCCTCCTGCAGCAGCAGCACATTTCTGCCCAGGAGGAGCGACCGCAAGGACACTGCCCCCCACACTCGGACACCCGGACACGCAGCCAAGGGACAGACACCTTCCCGCCCCGGGGACGCAGCAGTGGGCACGTGTCCACCACTCACTCCAGACAACCGTGCACACGGGGCCCCTGCCACTCTCACATGCCAGGGGTCCCGGCAGGGTGCGCGGGGCTGCCCTGGGGCGGGAGGAAAGTGCGCCCAGTACTGTGCTCACGTCCTCGCACGCTTCCACTTGCCCTGGCTCTCCACAAACAACAAGGACTTGCAAGCCAGGTAGACGCGGCCGCTGAGCCGGAACCCCGGAACGTCAGGGACGCCGAGACACAGGGCAGGGGAACGGGCCGAGCCAGGCGCCCTTACCTTTCCCAGGACTGAGGTTCTGGTCTATGAAGACCTTGAGTTCCCCGTTGGCTTCAATTAGACCGGCCTGCGGGGACAACAACACAGTGAGACGGCGTCGGGCCGAGCTGCCAGCCGGGCGCGCGCAGGGTCACCCACCGTGATCGGCTGCGTCACCCGCAGGAAAATGACTGCTTCCGCCTTTAAGCTCGGCCCTTGGGGCAATGCAGTACTGCCCTTATCACTGAACTGCATGTCCTTTCATCAGTCACGTCTGAAGTCAGCGAGGGGGTCCACGGGGGGACCACTGGGGGAGCAGACTGGTGCTTTGGCCTGAGCACAGGGCTCCAGCTAGTTCAGAACGCCAGACACGCAGGCGCCCCTGACCCTGGGACGAACCACGCCCCCCAGCCGTGCCCAGCCACCGCCCCTCGGGGAGCCTCGGCTCAATCAGAGCGCTGGACACGCGGGCGCCCCTGACCCCAGGATGGACCACGCCCCCAGGCCGTGCCCGGCCACTGCCCCTCAGGGAGCCCCGGCTTGGTCAGAGCGCTGGACACGCGGGCATCCTGACCCCAGGACGGACCACGGCCCCCAGCGCAGCAGGCCTCGGGCCCTCGAGGCCCTGCCCCACCACCCATGGGCGCACCTACACGGCAGCCAGGGCTGGGGCAGGGGGCACAGAGGGAGATGGGGCGGGCTCCCTGCTTCAGCCCCAGAACCCTGGCCCGATTTAGACGGCTGGGAGAAGACCCCTGCCAGGCCCTCAAGTCTAACCCCAGGAAGCACAGGGCTGGGCGGCGTGGGGCGGCACGGACCCCGCTGGGCCTCAGCCATGCTGCACCAGGACGGAGGGTCGGGGGGTGCACAGACACCTGGAGGCCGCCTGCTCGCAATGCCAAACGCCAGCTGTGAACTCAGGCGTGCTCTCCAGGGGTTAGCCTGAAATGACGGTGCACCTTGCCCCTCGTGCTGAAGGATGACAAAGGTCACGTGAACGTCCTTAATTCCTGGGGTGCAAATCAAGAGGAAACCACTGCCTGATGGGGACATTCAACTCACAAAGAGACACATCCAGCCTTCAACCAAAGATGCAAACTAAAACTGAAACCACCTTGAAACTTCACCCATCAAGCAGTGCAACTTTGTGGGTTCTTAAGTTATCATCAAATTCGGTGCTAAAAACAGGGCGTTAAGATGGGTGGAAGCAGGTGTGACCGGCACGCCTGTCTGGGGAAGCCATCTGGGCACGTCTCAGACGCAGTGCACACCTGTGCAGGTGTCCACGCGGGGCCTGTGCAGCCGCTCCACTGAGGACCCAGAGTGGGTTATCGTGCACTTGTGCCAACGTGAGAGACCCCTTGGCTCTGGCCCGGCCACGAGGGACCCAGCAGAGGGCACGTGGCGAGTTAACCCCCCTTTCAGGACTCTCACAAGACTGGCGCCTCGGGCCACCAGGCAACGGCTTCACTTCTAACACCCACTCGTGCCACGTGTACCTGTGACTGAAAGCCCGGGGAAACTGCAAACCACCTAGAAGGGGGCCTTCAGATGGCCTCCACCCTACAGAGCTCAAAGCTGGCACTGCGGGCCACAGTCTACGCAACAAACGCACACGAGCGGACCCGCTCACCAAGAAGGGGCTTGTGCTCCACGCCAGGGGCCTGGGGCTCACACACGTGTTCCAGTTTTGCAAGATGAGCTTAGGGAGAAGGTCTCATTTTTTATTATTTCCCGTCTTAGCTCACTTCTCCTAACTGACCACCTATGATTCCCCAACAGATCAAATAAACAAGCAGCTGCTAAAAATGAGGTAGAAGAAAAAAACCAGTGATTCCGGAGCAGCGGCAGCACAGAGCCGTGAAACAGGCAGGGCAGGCAGCTCGGGGCTCCCACACACGGGGAACACGCCTTCACCACGGATGACCACGTCCACCCCAGGAGGGACGACACAGGCTCCCAGCAACAGCTCTCAGATGGGCCGGCAGACCACTCTGCTCTCACTTGCCTGGGTTTTCTATTCAGGTACAACGCACGCCACATTTACAGCCACAAGAAACGCTCCTTGAACTGTTTAAGTAGCTCACATTCGCTCCTCGTGGAAGGTTTGCTAAATGGAAAACCCAAAGTCGGAGACGGAAAAGCTGCTGGGGTGACGCCGTCAACCAACATAGGAAACTCCCCGCTGAGGGCACACGCCGCCAGGACACTCTGTGAGGGGCCAGCACGCCCGCACCTGTCAGTGGTGTGGGGAGGCCCAGGAGGTCAGCCCGAGGGGTTGGCTCTCCTGTCTCCGGGGCGGGGAGGCCCGGGAGGCCAGGCCCGAGGGGTTGGCTCTCCTGTCTCCGGGGCGGGGAGGCCCAGGAGGCCAGGCCCGAGGGGTTGGCTCTCCTGTCTCCGGGGCGGGGAGGCCCGGGAGGCCAGGCCCGAGGGGCTGGTTCAACTGTCAGTGGGGCAGGGAGGCCCAGGAGGTCTGCCTGAGGGGCCAGCACGCCCTCACCTGTCTCTGGGGCAGGGAGGCCCAGGAGGTCGGCCTGAGGGGTGGCTCTCCTGTCTCCTGTCGTCTCTGGCCTGCAGGCAGAGGCCCCTTGAGGTCTGTCCAGTGCTGCTCCCCAGCCCCAGCCCAGGCCCCCGACAGCGCGCGCCTGGCGGACAGGACCGGGGACACGAGTGTCGGAGGCACTGTGTTTGCGAGCCTAGCAGATGGATGGGGTTCGCTGTGTCAAACCAGAATCCCCTTTATAACTGGATCCTGGGAAAACAGGAGTCCGACAGACAAAGTCCTGAGGCAAACGACAGAGGCTGAGAGAAAGAAGACCAGCTTCAAATTGAACCCTCAGAGCCACACATGTCGCGTCAGCTCAGAGCCTAGACGGGCCACGGCCAGGGCGCCCCAGCAGTCCACCCCCACCAGGCCCTCGGTGCTGACCGACGCTGGCGGCAGGCGGCCATCTGACGGACGGGCCCGGGGAAGTCCCACCTCTGCCCCACCCCCAGAGGCCTGGCCCTCAAGCAGCCCCGCCTAACAAACACACGAAACCGCAGAAAGAGGAGCCAGGCCTGGCGTCTGAGCAAGAGCCATCCGCTCATTCCATGCTGGAGAAAAGTGAGACTCGTTCAACAGCAGAGAGAACAGCTTTGAAAAGGTGACTGTGTGCGGGGATCAGCCCTGGGGTCACACTGCCCCAGGCGGGGTCCCCCGAGCCCTGGGGATGCCCTCAGCTCAGGGCCGGGGCCAGGCGGCGCCCGACAGTCAGGACGTGGGCAGCACCTGGTGTGTCACCGGGCGCTCTGGGGCCGCGCTCGTGACCAAGCCATGACCCTCTGCTGTTCACACCGTCTCAGGTTTTCTCCAATTTTATCTCGTGTGGAAAAGTTAACTCAAACACCAAAACCTGTCGTGAGAACAAGCACAGCAGTGCTGCCTCAGTGCTCAGCGGAGCGGGCTGGGTGTTCTCACTCAGGCCTCGGGCGGGAAGGAAAGGGCCGCCCAGCACCTGGCCAGCTCAGCCCGGCGAGGCCTGGGGACCAAGCAGGTGCCCACCACCCCGGCCGCTGGAAAGCGGCACGTAGGACATGTGTTTTAGACAAGCTCGCTAAACCAGACCCGGGAGCTCAGGCTCCGCAGTTTCTTTGGGTTTCCTGCCCTCAACAGCACGATCCAGGGATGTTACCATGAACTCAGAACACCACGTGCAACCACAGAGCAGCTACGACCACAACTCACAGGCCAGCTCAGGGCTGAGCCGGGCTCTCCCACCAGCACAAGGCCACCCCGGCTCCCACAGCGGAGGGAGAGGGAGGCACGCGAGAGTCCTGGAGCATCTGTGCAAAAGCAGGCCTGTGACTCCCCACAGCGACCGCCCCTGCTCATTACAGACCTGTGTGACACTGGACGAGGACGAGGACAGGTCCTCCCGGGGGGACAGCGGCCCTGCACCCTCCTCCCCTCAGAGTTGAGGGCTGTCGTGGGCTCCTTGATGGCCCTCCAGCCAATTCCAGAACAGCTAGAGCCACAGCGCAGGCTCTTTATAACCACAGTCTTCCAGAGGCCAAGGACTCCCAGTCGCTCCTGGGGCCACAGACAGGAGCAGGGGACAGCCCAGGCAGGGGCACGTGGGCACCACACGCTCAGCACACACACATGTGCACATGTGTGTGTACACACACACACACACCCAGCACACACGCACACATGTGAACACACATGCTCGGCACACATATACACACTCATGTGTGCACACAATAATCACACACACGCACCCAGCACACATGCGCACATGTACACACGTGCTCAGCACACATGCACACATACCAAACATGTTAAGGTACACACGCTTGGCACACACATGTGCACATGCACACACACCCAGGGTGCACATGAGTACACACACTTTTAGCACACATGTATACACATCCAACACACGTGTACACACAGCACACACCCAGCACACACACGTGACACACATGCTCGGCACACACATTTACACACATGCTCAGCACGCATGCACACACCCAGCATGCACACACATTGTACACACATGCTCAGTACACATACTGTACACATGCTCAGCAGACACGTGCACACATACACACACTCGGCGCACACATCACACATGCACACTTGTGACACAGACGTGCACACATGCTCACACACGCTCACATGTACACATGCTCAGCACACACGTGTACACACTCACACACCTGCACACACATACACGCACACACTCAGTACACATCAGACCCCGGCCCGCTGTGCGTCACACAGCTGCAGCGTTCAGTGCAAGATGTTTCTGATGGTGACAGTTGGCACTGTCAGATGGAAACCCGTGCCTACATCTCCCCTCCAGGAGCGTCCCGCACGCTGAAAACCCCCCGACCGGGATCTTCTCACCAGACCCAAGGCACAAAATAAAACCCGCAGACACCCAGTTCCGTAAATCAAAAACCAATGAACCACGTGTTCACTCACCAGGGCAACAGGTTCCCATGGGGGAGGGAACAGGTACCCCTGGATGGCGCCCCCAATGCCACAGTCTCCCCCCCGCAGGCCTCGCTGACCTGGGGGTCTCACTGCAAGATTCCTGGAACTACCCCACGTGCACACGAAAGACAGCCCCCAAGCTCCAAGGCGAGTCCCACAAACCAGGGCCGAGGGCCCAGGGGCAATGACAGGCTGGGGAGTGAAGGATGGCGCTGAGACCCACTTTTCAAAGGAAACGTGGCAGCGAACCCCGAGGCGTCGGGCTTTGTCCCCTACCACAGGAAGGTTAAACACAGGAATAACAGTGTCCCGTCTGCGCGTCTCTGTGAACAACAGAGACTCACACCTCTCTGAGCACTAGAAACAGCAGCCCCAGGACAAGCCGCGGCTCAGAGCTCAAGCACGGCCCCCATCTCACCCTCCAGGTTCAGGGGAAGAGCATGCTTTTTCCTTGACTCGGGCCCACCCTGCCCGCCACCACTCCTGCAGGCCCCACAGCCCCAGCGAGGCAGACGGAGCACAGGGCCCGCGGTTTGGAGGTGCAGGGTTCTGAGCCTGATGCAGGCTCAGATGCAGCCTGAACAGGGCAGGGAGCATCTCCAGCTCGCCAGGGAGACCTGCCCACCCAGTGGGGATGCCCAACGCCACCCCTCCCCAGCCCCTCAACCTCCTCCACTGGGACCCCCAGCATCAACTCCAGCCCCCCAGGCCCCAACAGCCCCCACGGCGCCCCCAGAGCTCTGCCCCCATGCCCTGGCATCCCAGCCCACCCACTTCACCTTGAGGGGCTTCGATTTACATCTGAGACCATAGTGAGGCCCTGTGACCTAAGTCAACACTGGCTGCAGAGTCATCTTCCCAGACTCAAACGTCACACGCGCCTTAGACACAGTCAGCAGAAGAGGGGCCAAGCCTCCGTCTGCCGACCACCAGCCCGGCTGAGACCTGGCTCCAGCACACCAGACGGCTCAGCTCAGCACAGGCGCAGCCACGTCACCTGCGCCCCACTCAGCCTAGTATCATCTACTCCAGAGGCACCTCCCTACCCCACGGCGGATGGGCCGTGTCACTCCATCCAGCACCGGGCTGCACTCCGTGAGGCTGCATCTCCAGGAGGGACGGAGGACAAGGTCGCTGGGCAGCGCTTCTCCTGCAGCCGAGCGGGGTGACAACCATCCGCCCTGATACCCTCCAGGTGCCTCAGAGGAGTCAGAACCCTCGGGGCTTCACATAGCAAGGCAGCAAGCCAGGCCCCCGCCCGGCCTTCATCCTGGAGCAAACAAAGCAGAGGACCAGGTGGGACCGTGGACTCTCAGAGATGATAAGTCACCCCCACGGCACACGCAGGTCATGACATTCACCACAGACACGCCACCTGGGATGCCGGGCTCACCCCCACGAAAGGGCTCAAGTGTGCTATTCTGGCCCCACAGATACGGATACACTGTGCCTCGGGCTGTATTTCCAACTCCGTGCAACTGATGAGTAAATAAGTAAACAGCCTCTCGTCCCTGACATTCACAGAACAGCAAGTTCCGAGAAACACCGACAGACAGAGCTGGGGTTTCAGGGAATTTAACTGATGCTACCAAGGGTAGGACGGAGTGCCAGGGCCCATGAAGTCAGCTCCGCGTGGAGGCCTAAAAGCCTATTTCTTGCAAAATGTGAAAAAGTTTACTCACGATATTCTATGGGTTCATGACAAATGTAAACAAAGCAGATTGTTCACTTTTGTTTATCACCACATTTCATTTTTTTCTGAGAAAAACAGTTGCCAAGCCCAGTGCTGAGCGTTTTCACGGCTGGAAGCTGAACTAATTCCCAGTAGGCACACAGAGCAGGTGCTCAGGGAGGCTCCGCCTGCCCAGTGCCTCTGCAGGCAGGGGGTCCTCCCACAAAGCCCCGACTGATTTACAAGTCAACCAGCCTCCAAGAGACCAAGGAACGTGGCGGTGACCAGCCTCGAGACGCAGCTTGCCGCAGCTCAGGCCTGCGTGGCCCAGGCGGAGGCCAGCATCGCTCAGGCCGCGTGCGGCACCACCGGCTGTCCCCACCTCCTCACCTTTACTTTGTCTCTTTGCTTGAAAGGTCTGAACACCAACACGCCCGCAGTTTATGGGTGGTCATTCTGAAACAAGGTGGGGAGTGACCGAGAACGCAGTGCTAGGCAGACATCAGTCCAGCACAAAGCAGACACACGTACTCACATCTTTTGCCATGTTACCAGATCCGTGAAATCGATGCTAGTAATGGTCACCCTCCAGAAAAGAAAAATAGTTTTCCTGGTAAAAAGAAGGAGAGAGGAGGAATGAGCCAGGCTGAAATGAGAAGTTGACAACACTACCGTCCCCTCAGCATCACCACCCATCTAAGCGGCAGGAGTCCCTTCCTCTCCAAGCCCACACTCCGTCCCTGGGGTGCGGCCCAGAAACGCCCCCCACCCAGGGACTTTAAAGTCATCTCAGGCAGGGAAGCGTCCACAACCCGGCTGCCCGCCGGCCTCCCCGAGGCGCACAAAGACCCGGCGTGGATCAGCCTGGCACCGCGGCCCGAGCCCCCACCCGGAGCGGCCCCGCGCGCACGCGCTACCCGTAGACGCCCCCGGCCCACCCGCGACCACCGGCCAACCGGTAACTCTGACAGGTGGGCTTCCGGGGCCCCGGCCTCCGGCCTGTCACTAGGCCGCGGCCGCCTCCCGCGAGCGCGCCCCGCGCGCCGGAACCGGCAGTCGGCGGGCAGGTGGGGCTCGCGCCCCGGACCTCGGACCCCGGCCCCGCGCGCCCGGGCCCGCCCCGCCCCGACCCCGCCAGGCGCGGATGCGCGCGCCGCTCCGCCCCGAGGCTGCCCGCAGGCCCCGCCCGGGCCCCCGGCCCGCGCCCCCTCCGGGGGTCACCTGGGCGCCCAGGCGGCGGCCCCGGCGCGCGGGGACCGGGGCGGCGCACGCGGCGCGGGGCGGGGGCGGCGGGTCCGGGCGCCCGGCGCGCGCCCCTGGGGACCCCGGCCCGCCGCACCTGGCGGGCGGGCGGCGCGGGCAGCGGGCGAGCACCCGCGGGCGGCGGGCGGGGGGCGGCGGTCCCGGCGGCGCTCGGCCGGGGTCCCTGCCCTGCCGAGGCGCCGGGCGCGGGGCTCACCCTGCGAGCGTCGGGCGGCGTGACGTGCGCGGCGCGGTGACGTGGGCGGCGGCCCGACTCCCGCAGCGCGCCTGCGCGCCTTTTCGCGCCTTCGGCTCCCTCCTCCTCCTCCTCCTCCCCCTCCCCCTCCCCCTCCCCCTCCCCCCACTCTCCTCCCGCCCGGCGGCCCGCGCTCGGAGAAGATGAGCTGCTCGGGCGCGTGCACGCGTGTGTGCACGCGTGCACGCGTGTGCGCGCGCGCCGGCTGGGGATGGAGAGGAGGGCCTGGTCCAGGACTCCGCGGTGCGCGTGCAGGGGAGCTGAGTCAGGGATATGAGCACATGTGCGCACACGGGGGACAGGCATGGGCGCGCGCGTGCGTGTGTGTGCACCCTGGGGATAGGAACTGGGACGTGTGCACCTGTGCGCACACAGGGACAGAGGCCTGGTGTGTGTGGATGTGCATGCACCTGGGGGTCACGGGCTGGGGGGGGTGTATGCATTTCGTAGGCACTTGGGAAACAGTGGAAGGTGTGCAGATGAGTGTGTACACACACGGGGGCCAGAGATGGGGGTACACTGGCATGTGTGCACAGCCAGGAGTAGGGGATAGATGCAAGAGTGTGCACACAGAGGCAGGAGTCAAGTGTGTTGTGGGTGTGTGTGTGTGTGCATGCATGTGCAGATGTGGGGACTTGGAGGAGCGGGGTCGAGTAGCACACAGTGTGTGTACTCTCGGAGGAGAAAGGCAGGCTGGGATTGTGTCCGTAGGCGTGTTTGAGCAGGTGCATATGTGTGTGCACAGGAAGGAGAGGAGGTCGGGTGTGTGCTCGTGCGGATGCTCGGAGGAGACAGTGTGTGCACGCGCAGCGCCCTGTCCGCCAGGTGCTCACCTGTTCCTGCCCAGCCCGAGGTCTCCATGCCCACGCCCGGCCTCTGCCCAGGTTCTGAGTCTTCTGGACGGAAGGTGCGGGCCTGTTCCTCATCGCCAGGTGGCCCGGGCTAAGTGGAGTCTGAGTCCTGGAGACGTGACCCCCGCGGTTCACCAGCAGCAGGGCCAGGGCAGGCGGGGCGTGGGGGCCAAGTCCAGAGTTCATGGGGCACAGAGGACTTCAGCGTGGATGCACCCTCAGGTGCTATCGCCTTACACGCAGCCTGGGACGGTTTCACAGTTTAACCACTTTCAACCTGCTTCTCTAGCAAGCCACTCCAGTCTTGAACTGTTAACCCTTAATTAGCGCTGGTTTCTTGAAAAGCAGGAATCTTCCCATTCTTTCTACTGATCAGTACACTGCACTTAGAGTAACAGGGATGATGAAAACAGGGTGGGAGGGGTGGGAAATAAAAGGCTTCGGAGGGACCGTTCCCTGTCCCTGCAGGCTGGACACCTCCGCTTCCCTGTGGAGAAACATGCATAGCTCCCCACTGGAAGGGCCGTGGTGCCTGGACCTCCCGCCCCGTTCTTTCTCAGAAAGTCTGCGTTCCTCGCTCCGCCGCTTTTTCCCAGAAACTCCATCTTTCTCACAGTGTTGGAGTCTTCATCCCCACGTAGCAGCCAGAAGCCCCTCCCTGGGCTCAGGTGCACAGACGGACAAGCCTCTGGGTGAGGGCTGGGTGCTCGGAGAGAGGAGAAACACGGGATCAGAGTCCGAACCCAAGTCCTCTCCCCACAGAGTCCAGTCGTTGACCAGTATTTACAGGGGATAACCAGCTCTCATATTCAAAATCATTTCTGCACAGAAATCACTCGTGAAACACTCTGAGCTCGCAGGCGCTGCTGCAGCATTGAAACAAACCCCTGGTTTGCTCGGAACCTCTGCCTCTATAGTCAGTTACCCTAGAGAACGCCTGTGCCTGTGTTGAAAGGTGACAACATAATTTTGGTTGAAGATCCAAATGTTTTTGGCCACATCTCGCCTTGAAACCCCTAGGCTGGCAGAGATGTGACCTAGGCAGGTGATGACCCCACGCATGTGTCCATCGGTCCTGTCTGCTTTGGGGAGTGTCCCAAAAGTTGGGGTTTTAGTGAGCCTTCCACCAGTGTTCAGTTGGTCCTCCTCCCTGGGGCTGTGCCGCCACTGTGTGGGATGGTGCTGCTCTGTGTTCCGTTAGAAGGCTGGCCCGTGCTTCCCAGGAGAATGCCCACCTGTCACAGCGCCCCCTTTCTTTGTGGGCTTGATACAAAGCCTTACCCCACCCCTATTAAACTCTCCTTTGAAGGAGAGAAAGTTTTCTAATCCCTTGAAAATCTGAATTCTAAGTCTGTTAGATATCCAACTTGTCTTCGGCTCCCTCCTCCATGACAGGTCTTTTCTCTGTTTTCCATCTTCTTGGGTGACCACGGCAACAGTAACATCAAGAGGTGGGGAGACGGAGCGGGGCAGAGGCTCAGAGACTTGGGTGGGGATTCTGCGTGTGCACAGGTGACATTTTCTCTTTCTTTGACCAGATAGCAATAAAGGCGTCTTTGGAAAATTTTGTTTGCTTGCTTCTTTCTGCGTATCAGGAAATATAAGCGAATCAGGTGGCTTGTTGGCAAGCCTCAGGAAAAGCCCCTGGCCCCTCACAAAGAGGCCACCACTTCTGAGCCCCACCCACTACCTGGACACACCAAAGTGGCTGTGTTTCTCCCTCTTCCTTACTTCACGATTCTGTTTGAAAACTTCTGGCCAAAACCAAGCCGCCCTCCGGGAAAGACGGTCAGACCCTGGCCTTCCTGTGTCACTGTGCCTTTAGCGTCGCTCAGTCTTAAACACCTTCACAACCACCTACAGACTGAAGTCGTAGTCCTTTGAAAGGCTCCCCTTGGACCTGACAAGTTCTAGAAGGTCATGGCATCCAAGCTGACTCAAATTTACTCAAAGAAATCCCTTTCATTCCTTTGCCCATGAACTCCACAATCCACCCAGCATTGATCTGGGTGACCTGCCTATGCTCCTGTTAAGATGATATCCAGGTTGTTCTCCACGGACTCATACAACGTCAAGGCTCAGATTACTTCTCCAAGGTTGTCTGACTTCCCTTCATCTCAGCTTCATCGTAGCAGGTGGGCTGGAGGGCCTTTCTCTGAATCCACAAGGTAAGTGGACAGCAGCGGGGAAATGACCAGAGATGTTGAACGTCCACCTCTCCTTGTGTTACTTTCTTCCTCAAAATAATCCAGCCAGGAGCCCACAGCACGGTTTTAGGAAACCTGACTTTGTGTAGAATTTAATGTCTCCGGTCATTTCCCCGCTGCTGTCCACTCACTTGCTGATACAGAGAAGCGCCGTCTAGCCCACCTGCTACGATGAAGCGGAGATGCAGGGAAGTCAGATGACCTTGGATAAGTAATCTTAGCCTCTCTGATGTGCAAATCCCTTTAGCTGAGAAATAAATAGAAAAAATAGTTCTTTGCTAAAAAGACAAACCACAGTTTCAAAGGCTTTGCCTGTTCTGCATTCCTCACTCACCTAACATTTCTGAGCCATGAACATGTGCAGCTTAGTGTGCTGATGCAGATTAATAAGACAGAGGGTTGCTCAGACGGGACGGCCAGACTCCCGTACGACCAAATATGATGGGGGCAAGGGTCGCTTCATGGCTGGAAGCGGGAATTGTGGAAGCAGAGAGCCAGAACCATCATGGCTCCTGTAGGCAATCAGGGAAGGCTTCATAGCGAAGGTGACGTTGAGATGGTCTGCGAGCAGCTGAGGGGTGTGTGTGCAAGTGTGCACACGTTAGGATTCGCGTGTTCCTGCAGAAAAGGACACATCTTGGAAAATGCTTGTGGCTGCTTACATCCATGTCTTAGGCAGGGCAGCTGCAATAAAACCCCACAGACTGGTAGCTCATAAACAACAGAAATTATTTCTGACGGTTATACAGGCTGGAAGTCCAAGCTCAGGGTACCAGCCTGGGGGGTTCTGGTGAGAGCCGTCTTCCTGGCTCACAGATGGCTCCCGCCTCGTCCTACGCGCGAAGGCTGCTGCCCGGCCCTCTTAACAGGCACTAACCCCGTTCGCAGGGCACTGCTCCCAGGACCTAATTCTCCCCAAAGGCCCCACCTCCGAATGCCACCTGCAGTGAAGGAGAAGTAATTCCCCCTCCACTCTAGGCTGTGGCCCCCATAAAAGACAGGTTAACGAGAGAAAAGCAGAAGCTGAAAGTGTGCACCTCATGAGGACGGGGCGCACCAGGGAGAGTGGGGTGCTCTCAGAGTGGCTCGGAACTCAGGCTTAAGGACCGCCTCCAGCTGAAGACAGAGCGGCCGGGCGAGGAGGAGCGTGGAAAGGAGAGCAGGGTGCCTGCGGTGACACCCAGTCCCCTGCCTGAGGAGTGCCGCTTGTGGGCTCCCTGCCGTCTCCTCCCAGGTGGACAGGGAGGCGCCTGCAGAGACTCTAGGTGGTGGAGAGGGCGGCTGTGCTCTGAGCTGTGAGCCGCCCCACAGCAGGGGGGTCCTGCCGGTCACTCCAGCTGGGGGTGAGCTGTGAGTGGCGCACGCTCAGACCATGAAGTCCTACTGGCTTGGCGAGGCCGCACCTGGCTGTGAGCGACGCTAGAAAATGCAGGCACGGTTCTGGGCCCTCTGTCTGCCCAAGCGCTTCCAGGTCTGTAAAGAAAGGGGCAGAGAGCTGATGTTCCGAGATGACTAGCAGTTTGTTCTGAGCAAGGAAGAGAGGACTTGCTCTCAGAGACGTGAGCCCCACGTGGAGTGGGGAGAAGGGCTGAGCCTCCGGCGCCGGTGGAGAGGGGCCGCAGAGGCAGTGCCGGTGCGCGAGGCGTGGAGGCTGGAGGGGCTCTAGACGGCGCCCAGCGGGAAGGAGCCGCGGATGGGAGCCCCGGGGTCAGACCCGGACCCTCGTCCCGTGGGCCTCGCCCCGCTGCAGCTCCCGCAGTGGCGCCTGGGCCCCCAGGGTGGCACGCAGCACCTGCCTCCCGCCGCTGATGACGAGGGCACATTTGCTGACCACCGAGAGTTGCTTTGGACACCGGCAGCCTCCAGTGCGCAAGAGCCTGCGGCGGAGAGCGGGCGATGCGGCTGCCCGGGGAACAGCAGGGCAGCCCCAGGGCCCACGTCCACGGGCGCTGGGCGGAGACCCGGAAGGCGGGTGAGGGAGGGCTGGGCCGCTGGGCAGAGGACGGGGCTGGGCGGTCGCGCTGGCGTTTCTGACAGTTGCCTCGCAGGCCGCAGAGAAACGTGACAGAGACACGGGTGGACGTTCACGGCGCGAGACCGCCGGGACTGCACTGGCCGGGCGGCGCGCACAGGCCGGGCGCTCTGGGGGTGTCTCCAGGCGCCGGCGGAGGACGCGTTCCCGGGAAGGATGACCCCGCCGCCCTCCCGGCTGGCCTCTCATCCCCACCCCACCTCCGGGCCGTTCTGCCCGTCCCTGGATTCGGCCACCAGGACGAGCTGCAGAGAAAGGCGGGAGAGGTCGGTCCACGGGGTTCTCCTCCTCCCCAGCCAGGGGGCTGTGTCCGCATCCCTCTCTGTCCACCGCCCGTCCTCCGACCCAGGCCGGGGGACCCTCCCCGGGGTACTCGCCACCTGCCCCGCCCACACCCACCTCTGCAGACAGTGCGGTCAGATGGGCCTCTATTCCTGCCAGAACGCTGGCTGCTTCAACCTCTAAACATAAAAAGTGGTCACTAATGGCACGGGTGGACTGACTCAAGGAACCAAGAAAGTATGTATTTCAAACAGGAGGGGAGATAACAGTGTCAGGTGAAGAGAGGTCATTCAGCTTGGCAAGCAAATGATTGATATTTATTTGAGCATTTTCAATAAAGTAGAGCAGCAAAGCCCTGCAGAAGATCTGCTGAAGGGAGGCAAGGAGGAGGGCATGGAAGGGCAGGCAAGGGAGGTTGGCAGGAAACCGGTGGTTTGGGGGCTCCAGCTGGGGGCTGGGGGGTGCCGCTGGGGAGATGAAGACCTGAGGGGTTTTTGCAGGCTGAGAAGTCTCTGAAAGGAAAGAGATGAAAAAGAGAAGGGCACAGGACCCAGGGGAGGCAGAGAGAGCATCAGAGAGGGCAAGAGAGTCTGAACTAGAGACCCACATTCTAAAACCAGTGGGGGAGATGGGCATTTAGTTGTTTGTTTTTTTTTTTTCATCCAATCTATGATATTTCTGGAGAAATATCTGGAGAAGGGAATGGCAACCCACTCCAGTACTCTTGCCTGGGAAATCCCATGGACAGAGGAGGTGGTGGGCTATACAGTCCATGGGGTCACAAAGAGAAGGGTACAACTAAGCAACTGAGTGTGATATTTCTCTAAATTTTCATCTATACCATTCTAGACAGTCTCCTCATCCATTCTTTCCTCTCCCCACTCTAAACCCTCCAACACGACCGAGGTGTAATTTTTTTCCATCTAGTTTTCCATTTTATGACTAGAAAACAAAGTCCGTCAAGGCAACCTTGGTTTAAAATCTCGGTTTTGTATGCCATTGATGGGAGTGTTAGCTAGCGCAACTGCTCAGTAAAAAAAACTGGGCAAGATGATTGATCTTTAAAATGTCATGTGATACAACCAATGGTGAACTCACGACACTTCTCCCAAACCAGCCCCTCCTCACCCGGCTCCGGCTCACTCAGGAGAAGAACTGTGTCCACCCAGTTGTTCAGACTAGAAAAGTAGACAGAAGTCAAACACCTGACTCGTCCTCAGCAATTGAAACCAACCGCCAGCCTGAGCTATCTCGAGTTCTCCTGCTTTCCGCCCTGGCCAGCCGTCCTCTTCCTCATTGAGGGCTGGAGCAAACAATGCCCATCTCCTGTTCCTCCAGCCTTGACCTCCTCTCTCCTCTCTTCAGCAGCCAGAGTGATGTCTTAAAAATGGAAACCAGCTCAGGATTTCCCTGGCTTTCAGTCGTGGACTCCATGCTTCCACTGCAGCAGGTGCACGTTTGATCCCTGGTCAGGGAGCTAAGATCCGTATGTTGAGCCTTTTGGTCAAAAGACAGTGCTGTGCTCGTCCTCTGCTTCCTGTTGACCTTCTGTTCGGGTGTTCCATCCACTATCAAAAGAGGGACGCTGAGGACCTCCATGGTAGCTCAGTGGGTAAGAATCCACCTGCCAATACAGGGTTCCATCCCTGGTTCGGGAAGATCCGACATGCCGCAGAGCAACTAAGCCCACACACCACAACTACTGAAGCCCAAGCACATTAGACCTTGTGTTCCCCAACAAGAGAAGCCAGTGCATTGAGAACCCCACATACCACAGTGAAGAACAGCCCCAACTCTGCAGCTAGAGAAAGCTCAAGCAAAAGCAACAAAGCCCCAGTGTAAAACATGAGTAAAAATGAATTAAACTAAAACATCTTTTTTTTTAACATAAATTTATTTATTTTAATTTGAGGTTAATTACTTTACAATATTGTATTGGTTTTGCCATACATCAACATGAATCTGCCACGGGTGTACATCCTGAACCCCCCTCCATCCTCCCTCCCCATACCATCCCTCTGGGTCATCCCAGTGCACCAGCCCCAAGCAACCAGTATCCTGCATTGAACTTGGACTGGCGATTCATTTCATGTATGATATTACACGTTTCAATGCCATTCTCCCAAATCATCCCACCCTCTCCCTCTCCCACAGAGTCCAAAAGACCGTTCTATACATCTGTGTCTCTTTTGCTGTCTCGCATACAGGGTTATCACTACCATCTTTCTAAATTCCATATATATGCGTAGTATACTGTGTTGGTGTTTTTCTTTCTGGCTTACTTCACTCTGTATAATAGGCTCCAGTTTTATCCACCTCATTAGAACTGATTCAAATGTATTCTTTTTAATGGCTGAGTAATACTCCATTGTGTATATGTACCACTGCTTTCTTACCCATTCATCTGCTGATGGACATCTAGGTTGCTTCCATGTCCTGGCTATTATAAACAGTGCTGCGATGAAAATTGGGGTACACATGTCTCTTTCAATTCTGGTTTCCTTGGTGTGTATGCCCAGCAGTCCTGGGTTTGCTGGGTCATAAGGCAGTTCTATTTCCAGTTTTTTAAGGAATCTCCACACTGTTCTCCATAGTGGCTGTACTAGTTTGCATTCCCATCAACAGTGTAAGAGGGTTCCCTTTTCTCCACACCCTCTCCAGCGTTTATTGCTTATAGACTTTGGATTGCAGCCATTCTGATTGGTGTGAAATGGTACCTCATTGTGGTTTTGATTTGCATTTCTCTGATAATGAGTGATGTTGAGCATCTTTTCATGTGTTTGTTAGCCATCTGTATGTCTTCTTTGGAGAAATGTCTATTTAGTTCTTTGGCCCGTTTTTTGATTGGGTCATTTATTTTTCTGGAATTGAGCTGTAGGAGTTGCTTGTATATTTTTGAGATTAGTTGTTTGTCAGTTGCTTCATTTGCTATTATTTTCTCCCATTCTGAAGGCTGTCTTTTCACCTTGCTTATAGTTTCCTTTGTGGTGTAGAAGCTTTTAAGTTTAATTAGGTCCCATTTGTTTATTTTTGCTTTTATTTCCAATATTCTGGGAGATGGGTCACAGAGGATCCTGCTGTGATGTATGTCGGAGAGTGTTTTGCCTATGTTCTCCTCTAGGAGTTTTATAGTTTCTGGTCTTACGTTTAGATCTTTAATCCATTTTGAGTCTATTTTTGTGTATGGTGTTAGAAAGTGTTCTAGTTTCATTCTTTTACAAGTGGTTGACCAGTTTTCCCAGCACCACTTGTTAAAGAGATTGTCTTTAATCCAATGTATATTCTTGCCTCCTTTGTCAAAGATAAGGTGTCCATAGGTGCATGATTTATCTCTGGGTTTTCTATTTTGTTCCATTGATCTATATTTCTGTCTTTGCACCAGTACCATACTGTCTTGATGACTGTGACTTTGTAGTAGAGCCTGAAGTCAGGCAGGTTGATTCCTCCAGTTCCATTCTTCTTTCTCAAGATGGCTTTAGCTATTTGAGGTTTTTTGTATTTCCATACAAATTGTGAAATTATTTGTTCTAGCTCTGTGAAAAATACCATTGGTAGGTTGATAGGGATTGCATTGAATCTATAGATTGCTTTGGGTAGTATACTCATTTTCACTATATTGATTCTTCCAATCCATGAACATGGTATATTTCTCCATCTATTAGTGTCCTCTTTGATTTCTTTCACCAGTGTTTTATAGTTCTCTATATATGGGTCTTTAGTTTCTTTAGGTAGATATATTCCTAAGTATTTTATTCTTTTCATTGCAATGGTGAATGGAATTGTTTCCTTAATTTCTCTTTCTGTTTTCTCATTATTAGTGTATAGGAGTGCAAGGGATTTCTGTGTGTTAATTTTATATCCTGCAACTTTACTATATTCATTGATTAGCTCTAGTAATTTTCTGGTGGAGTCTTTAGGGTTTTCTACGTATAGGATCATGTCATCTGCGAACAGTGAGAGTTTTACTTCTTCTTTTCCAATTTGGATCTCTGATTGCTGTGGCCAAAACTTCCAAAACTATGTTGAATAGTAGTGGTGAAAGTGGGCACCCTTGTCTTGTTCCTGACTTTAGGGGAAATGCTTTCAATTTTTCACCATTGAGGATAATGTTTGCTGTGGGTTTGTCATATATAGCTTTTATTATGTTGAGGTATGTCCCTTCTATTCCTGCTTTCTGGAGAGTTTTTATCATAAATGGATGTTGAATTTTGTCAAAGGCTTTCTCTGCATCTATTGAGATAATCATATGGCTTTTATTTTTCAATTTGTTAATGTGGTGTATTACACTGACTGATTTGCAGATATTGAAGAATCCTTGCATCCCTGGGATAAAGTCCACACAGTCATGATGTATGATCTTTTTAATGTGTTGTTGGATTCTGATTGCTAGAATTTTGTTAAGGATTTTTGCATCTATGTTCATCAGTGATATTGGCTTGTAGTTTTCTTTTTTGTGTGGCATCTTTGTCAGGTTTTGGTATTAGGGTGATGGTGGCCTCATAGAATGAGTTTGGAAGTTTACCTTCCTCTGCAATTTTCTGGAAGAGTTTGAGTAGGACAGGTGTTAGCTCTTCTCTAAATTTTTGGTAGAATTCAGCTGTGAAGCCATCTGGACCTGGGCTTTTGTTTGCTGGAAGATTTCTGATTACAGTTTCAATTTCTGTGCTTGTGATGGGTCTGTTAAGATTTTCTATTTCTTCCTGGTTCAGTTTTGGAAAGTTGTACTTTTCTAAGAATTTGTCCATTTCTTCCACGTTGTCCATTTTATTGGCATATAATTGCTGATAGTAGTCTCTTATGATCCTTTGTATTTCTGTGTTGTCTGTTGTGATCTCTCCATTTTCATTTCTAATTTTATTGATTTGAGTTTTCTCCCTTTGTTTCCTGATCAGTCTGGCTAATGGTTTGTCAATTTTATTTAATCCTTTCAAAGAACCAGCTTTTGGCTTTGTTGATTTTTGCTATGGTCTCTTTTGTTTCTTTTGCATTTATTTCTGCCCTAATTTTTTAGATTTCTTTCCTTTTACTAACCCTGGGGTTCTTCATTTCTTCCTTTTCTAGTTGCTTTAGGTGTAGAGTTAGGTTATTTATTTGACTTTTTTCTTGTTTCTTGAGGTATGCCTGTATTGCTATGAACTTTCCCCTTAGCACTGCTTTTACAGTGCCCCACAGGTTTTGGGTTGTTGTGTTTTCATTTTCATTCATTTCTATGCATATTTTGATTTCTTTTTTGATTTCTTCTGTGATTTGTTGGTTATTCAGCAGCGTGTTGTTCAGCCTCCATATGTTGGAATTTTTAACAGTTTTTCTCCTGTAATTGAGATCTAATCTTATTGCATTGTGGTCAGAAAAGATGCTTGGAATGATTTCAATTTTTTTGAATTTACCAAGGCTAGATTTATGGCCCAGGATGTGATCTGTCCTAGAGAAGTTTCCATGTGCGCTTGAGAAAAAGGTGAAATTCATTGTTTTGGGGTGAAATGTCCTATAGATATCAATTGGGTCTAACTGGTCTATTATATCATTTAAAGTTTGTGTTCCTTGTTAATTTTCTGTTTAGTTGATCTATCCATAGGTGTGAGTGGGGTATTAAAGTCTCCCACTATTATTGTGTTATTGTTAATTTCCACTTTCATACTTGTTAGCCTTTGTCTTACATATTGTGGTGCTCCTATGTTGAGTGCATATATATTTATAATTGTTATATCTTCTTCTTGGATTGATCCTTTGATCATTATATAGTGTCCTTCTTTGTCTCCTTTCACAGCCTTTGTTTTAAAGTTTATTTTATCTCATATGAGTATTGCTACTCCTGCTTTCTTTTGGTCTCTATTTGCATGGAATATCTTTTTCCAGCCCTTCACTTTCAGTCTGTATGTGTCCCCTGTTTTGAGGTGGGTCTCTGGTAGACAACATATATAGGGGTCTTATTTTTGTATCCATTCAGCCAGACTTTGTCTTTTGGTTGGGGCATTCAACCCATTTACATTTAAGGTAATTATTGGTAAGTATGATCCCGTTACCATTTACTTTATTGTTTTGGGTTCGAGTTTATACACCCTTTTTGTGTTTCCTGTCTAGAGACTCTCCTTTAGCATTTGTTGGAGAGCTGGTTTGGTGGTGCTGAAACATCTTTTTAAAAAGAAAAGTGGGACATTGAAGTCTCTTATGACAAACCTAGATAGTATATTAAAAAGTGGAGACATTAGACAGAGGAGCCTGGCAGGTTGCAGTCGTGTCTGACTCTTTGCAACCCCATGACCACAGCATGCCAGGGCCCCCTGTCCATCACCAACTCCTGGAGTTTACTCAAACTCATGTCCATTGAGTCATTGATGCCATTCAACCATCTCAACCTCTGTCTTCCCCTTCTCTTCCCACCTTCAATCTTTCCCAGCATCAGGGTCTTTTCAAATAAATCAGTTCTTCATATCAGGTGGCCAAGGGTTGGAGTTTCAGCTTCAAGATCAGTCCTTCCAATGAATATTCAGGACTGATTTCCTTTAGGATGGACTGGTTGGATCTCCTTGCAGTCCAAGGGACTCTCAAGAGTCTTCTCCAACACCACAGTTCAAAAGCATCAATTCTTCGACACTCACCTCTCTTTATGGTCCAACTCTCACATCCATACATGACCACTGGAAAAACCACAGCCTTGATTAGATGGACCTTTGTTGGCAAAGTAACATCTCTGCTTTTTAATATGCTATCTAGGTTGGTCATAACTTTTCTTCCAAGGAGTAAGCGTCTTTTAATTTCATGGCTGCAATCATCATCTACAGTGATTTTGGAGACCCCCAAATAAAGTCAGCCACTGTTTCCACTGTTTCTCCATCTATTTGCCATGAAGTGATGGGACTGGATGCCATGATCTTTGTTTTATGAATGTTGAGCTTTAAGCCAACTTCTTCACTCTTCTCTTTCACTTTCATCAAGAGGCTTTTTAGTTCCTCTTCACTTTCTGCCATAAGGGTGGTGTCATCTGCATATCTGAAGTTATTGATATTTCTCCTGGAAATCTTGATTCCAGCTTGTGCTTCATCCAGCCCAGAGTTTCTCATGATGTACTCTGCAAAGAAGTTAAATAAGCAGGGTGATAATATACAGCCTTGACGTACTCCTTTTCCTATTTGGAACCAGTCTGTTGTTCCATGTCCAGTTCTAATTATTGCTTCCTGACCTGCATACAGATTTCTCAAGAGGCAGATCAGGTGGTCTGGTATTCCCATCTCTTTCAGAATTTTCCACAGTTTGAAATGATCCACACAGTCAGAGGCTTTGGCATAGTCAATAAAGCAGAAGTAAATGATTTTCTGGAATTCTCTTGCTTTTTCAATGATCCAGTGGATTTTGGCAACTTGATCTCTGGTTCCTCTGCCTTTTTTATAATCTTTCTATAACCTTTTCTTGAACATCTGGAAGTTCACAGTTCACGTATTGCTGAAGCCTGGCTTGGAGAATTTTGAGCATTACTTTACTAGTATGTGAGATGAGTGCAATTGTGTGGTAGTTTGAGCATTCTTTGGCATTACCTTTCTTTGGGATTGGAATGAAAACTGACCTTTTCCAGTCCTGTGGCCACTGCTGAGTTTTCCAAAGTTGCTGGCATATTGAGTGTAGCTCTTTCATAGCATCATCTTTTAGAATTTGAAATAGCTCAACTGCAATTCCATCACTCCACTAGCTTTGTTCATAGTGAAATGTTCCTAAGGCCCACTTGACTTCACATTTCAGGATGTCTGGCTCTAGGTGAGTGATCACACCATCATGATTATCTGGGTCATGAAGATCTTTTTTGTACAGTTCTTCTATGTATTCTTGCCACCTCTTCTTAATATCTTCTGCTTCTGTTAGGTCCATACCATTTCTGTCCTTTATTGAGCCCATCCTTGCATGAAATGTTTCCTTGGTATCTCTAATTTTCTTGAATAGACCTCTAGTCTTTTCTAGGTTGAAGTTCATGGGGTTGCAAAGAGTTGGACAGACACAACTTAGCAACTGAACAACTGCCCCCCATGGCTTCTAGTGAAAAATTGGCTATTAATTTTACTGAGCATCCTTTGTAAGTGATGAGTCATACCTCATTGCCTTCACAATTCTCAGTCTTTGTCCTTTGAGTTTGATTATAAAGTGTTTCAGTGTTGATCTCTGAGTTTATCATATTTGACTTCACTGAGTTTCCAGGATTTGTAGGTTCCTATTTTTCAACAACTTAGACACCATTTATTCCAGGAATACAGAGGTAGTTCAACATAAGAAAATAAATGTATCACACCACTAGAACACACACAGACACACACAGAGACACACACACTCACACACACACACACTCACACAGACACACATGCACACACACACACACAGACACACACACACTCACACACAGACACACACACTCACATACACACGCGCGCACACACACACACACACACTCACACACACCTCTTATATATTCACATGCTCTGAGCTGCACACTGGACTCCAGTCTGTGCTTTCTCTACTGAGGGCCTTGGTGTGGGGCCTTTGCTGTTTGCCTACATATCCTTGCAGACTGTCCCAGAGGGCTACGTTAGTGCTCACGGCACATCAGTGCCCTCAACAAGGTAAAAACCTCTCTCCCCCGGGTGAGAGTCTGGTCAGGCTGCTGAGGGCTGGTGTGGTCGCACCTCCTCTGAACCCAGTACCCACCGCTCCCGGGGACCCTGTAGTCGTGGTCGCTGTTTCACTGACAACGCGGTGCTAGTTCCCGGTGCCCGACACCATGGCCTGACGCTTGTATACGTTACGGATTGATCACAACTGTAAGTCTAGTTACAACCTGTCAGACACTAGCTCTTGACTATATTCCCCTTGTTGTACATTTCACCGTGACTCGTTTGTTTCATAACAGGAAGTTTGTTTCTCTTAGCTTCCCTCACTTCACTCATTCCCTCGTACTCCTCCCCTCTGGCAATCTGTTTGTTCTCTGTATTTTTCTATTTTGCTGTGTTTGTTCATTTTTAAGTTCACATACAAGTGAAATCATATAGTATTTGTCTTTCTCTGATGTATTTCCCTCCCTCTACCCTCTAGTTCCATCTATGTTCTCACAAATGACAAGGGTCTTTGTTTTTATTTTTTTATGGCTGAGTAGTATTCCACTGTATATAAAAACACCATACCTTTTTTATCTACCCTTGCACACTTAGGTTGCTTCCGTATCTTGGCTATAGTCAATAATGCCACAATGAACACAGAAGTGCATGTATCTTTTTGACTTAAGTGTTTTATAGAGTAGAATTTGAGATTCTCTTGTCTCCTGACGTAGGCTTCTATCACTGTGAGCTTCCCTTTCAGAACCGCCTTGCTGCGTCCCGTAGATTTTAGGACCACTGTCTCGTTTTCATCCACCTCCGGGTACTCTCACCTCTTTGGTGACCCGTTTGCCATTTAGCAGCATCGGTTAGCTTCCACGTGCTCGTGTTTTTGCAGTTCTCATTCTCAGCTGATTTCTAGTCTTATACTGTTGTGGTTGGAAAAGATGCTTGATAGGATTTCACTTTTCTTAAATTTAGGGAGATTTGTTTTGTGGCCGAGCATGTGCTCTGTCCTGCAGAAAATCTGACTTGTCTGTAAAATTTCATTTCTCCTTCAAACTGAGTAACAGCCTTACTAAGTAGAGTATTCTGAGTTGTATGTCTTTTCTTTTCACTTGAAGTATATCATGCCACTTCCTTCTGGCCTGAAGTTTCTGCTGGGGCATGCACAGGCCCAGAGGAAATGGTGATGGGTCAAGGCTTGCTTCTGGGAGGCAGGTGGTCTGCAGTCCCACACACAGGGGTTAGCAGGACTCTGGGCCTGCTTGAGTCTACACGGGAAAGGGAGCATGAGGACAGGGGTTGAGAGATGGGGTTGAGTTTGTGAGTTTGCGACGGGGTAGCCTGGAGCAGGCTTATGGATGCTAAGGACAGAGAGAGGCGAGGGTGAAGACACTGCTGAGTAAAAGGTGAGGAGGCCACGTCCCAGGGCCAGAGCGGAGTGGGCCCAGGCCGGTGCCGTCCTCATGACTCCAGGCAGTGCTAAGGGTCCAGGCCTCTCCAAGCACAGGGCTTTTCCAACAGTATTTCCTCTTCACAGAGTGGTATTAACTCCACATTTGAGGGAACACTTGCTGCCAGCACATCAGATAGGTTTCACGCGGTCTTACGAGCTCCTGGCTCTGCCGTGGGTGCTGGAGACGCGAGAGCAAAGAGGACGCAGGCTGGAGGCGGAGGCACGCGGACAAGGTGCAGTGCCAGCAGGGGCGCCGCAGGGCCGGGCTCCTCAGGCAACCCCGAGCCCCTGTGTCCACGTGCCCAAGGATCGGAGGCCATGGCACCATCTGGAATGGTTTAGAAACGAGTAAAACCAATGCTGGTTTCTAAAAATAAGCACATTCACATCATTTCTCCATGGATTTACTTCACACTAGTTCAGTTTACTTCATCTTAATGTTTTAGTTTATATTACTGCAACTCCTAATTTATGTCTGTGATCCATAATCACCCTTCACGTGTCTCCCTCTATGCCAAGGGTTCTGGTCAAACTGTTGGGCTCTTAAGGCCTGTATTTATAGGAACTCTCCACTTAGGCACGCCTTCAGGAAAGCTTTGTAAGGATCAGATCTTAGCTGCATGGTTTTCTAAAATGGGGCACATAATCACCAATACACACTTTTAGAATTAAAGTCAGAACTTAGCCTTCACAGATAGCTATGCATCTATGCGATCTCTCAAATAGTAAGGTAACAGGGGACACATCTTTATTTAAAAATATCAACGAAGATGAGCTCAACATAAAAATCTAATGAAATCAATAAATTTCAATTATTTATATTTTGGTCATAAATGATCTTTATTAAGAATGCATAGTCTCATGATTCAAAACAAAATACTTTAAAGGAATGGTATTCCTAATAAAAATTGACATGAAAGTGTTTTAAAATTGTAATAAAAAACAAACAGACATGTAAAAGACCTTTGTCTCTAGAAAACACAGACTTTAAGTATTAAAAGTAACTTTCCAAACTGTCAGAATTAAAAGCTCACATCACAGAAACATTTAATAAGTACTGACCAACAGATTACAACAAAAAGTTGTTCAATAAATAAAAAAGCCTCCTTAATTTTTTCCTTACCAAAAAAAACACACAAAGTGATGGAGTAACAACATGAAGTTAACGGTAATTTCAGGAGAAAAGGCACATCCAGGCACAACCGCCAAGTCAGCGTTACACGGAGGCAGCCTCCCCAGACTCTCCAGTGCGGGCACAGCAGGCCCAGGAGCGGTGACAGCCCCACCGGTCACCTGGCCGGGGTCCTCAGAGGCTGGACCGCCTCTCCGGCCGGGGCGCGCACCGGGCGACGGCAGCGCGCCAGAGCAGCGGGGCGAGGAGAAGGCTGAGCGTGGTCACGCTCAGGATGAGCAGGTACACCTGCGGGGGCGGGGCATCAGCGGGGAGGGGAGGGGCTTCCTGTGGTGGGGGCGGGGCACCAGTGGGTGGGCGGGGCTTCCCGCAGCAGGGGTGGGGCCATGGAGGGCCCGGGACCTCGACCTGCACCCCCAACCCCCGACCCCCAGCCCGGGGGCAGACTCACCTCTCGGGAGATGACTCGGGCTCTGCGTGCCCGGCTCCCCAGGACCAGTGCGAACTCGCTGACCTGGGCCAGCCCAGCGGCCACGATCCACTTGATGTACTGGCTTGTCTTGGGCAGGAGCAGGGACAGGACCAGGGCTGCCAAGACAAACTGCCGGGGAGGTGGGTCATGCGGCCCACCAGAGCGGCCTGCTCGGCCCCCACCACAGTGCCACGCGAGAGGACACTGAGCCACCCCCACCCCGGGGAGACCAGGCCTGCTGCCCAGGAGTATGGAGCAGCGGTCAGGATGGAACTGTCCTCTAAACACACTGTGAGGCCTGAGCAAAGCAGCCTGGGGGTGTGTGGCTCCTTCGCTGCAAACCCCTCCTCCGCCCTCCGCACCTGGGTCACATGTTAACACAGGCACTTCAAGAGTCTGAAGCCACAAAGGATACAAGTGGGAAGTGGCAAGATAGTTCTCCAGGGCCATTAAAATGCACATTTGGTACAAGACTGGGGTTTGTGGTTTATACTCAGGACAAGACAAAGTACAGAGTGAGGGTCCCCTGGAGAGTCCAGAGTTTCTCACTCCCAGCTTCTAAGACCCCATTTTCAACAGAGTCTGAGATGGAGGCTCACCCTGACCCAAGAAGCCCGAGCTATCCCAGTGGCGCAGGGTGAAGGAGGGGAGGCAGGGGTCACACAGGCAGGAAGCGGCGGGCGGGGTGTTGGGTAAACCAAAGACAGAGTGGACCTCACAAGCACGACCTCACCTTCATGACCACCACCGAGAGCGTGAGGACCAGCAGGACAGTGAGCTCGTAGAGCACGAAGGTGGGGAACACGTGAAGGCCTGCAGGGACAGGGCGGGTGACCCTCCAAGGCCAGGCGGTCAGACTCCCTGCACCTCTGCGTCCAAGACAGGAAGGGACAGGGGGTCTCCCCACCATCCCACCCAGAGCCCCGTGTGGCAGGCCTGGCCTTCAGGAACCAGGACCAAACCAGGAGCCCATTTACACAGCCACGCACTCGACGTCTCTGGGGCCGATCAGGCCCACCAAGCAGTGCCCGGCGTGAGTGAGGGGCCAGGCTGATTCCCCCATCCCACGGGTGTTCCCAGGGCAGCAGCCTGAACACCAGTTTGGGTTTTTTGTACTAAAATCAGAATTTCCCCCCACACTTGGTGTGGGTGCACTGATGTGGACCTGCCACCCTGCTAAGCAGGGGCCACGCAGGACCACCTGTTAAAAGCCCGTGTCCCTCAGCTCAGACCTGCCCTCCTCAGTGAAAGTCCCTCAGTCCCTAGCCTCCACAGGAACTGTTTTTGCCGCACAAATTGTTAGTAGAAACACGTGTGAGCAGACAAGACCCGGCGGGGGCATCAGCCCTGGAGGACAGTCACCTATGGACGCGAAGAACACAATGGCCAGAAAGTCGCGGACGGGCTCCACACAGGACACGACCTCCTCGGCGGCCGCGTGGCCCTGGGAGGACACCAGGGCTCCAGCCAGGAAGCAGCCCAGCTCCATGGACACACCCAGCAGCTCGGTGACCTGGGGGGAGGACACAGGCCATGCCGGGCACATGCGGCAGAGTCTCTGCCAGGAGGCTCACGCCAGAGGGGTCCCCATAGAACCCCACAAGCCAGTTCCTTGGCCCCTGCCCAGCATCCTGGGAGGACCCCGGGGAGGACACAGTGGCAAACGCCAGGCCACTGCCCACAGGCGAGGAGGAGCAGCCATAAACCAGGTGAAACCACCATTCGGGGAGACCGCTGTGGGATTTCTGAGTGAGAACAAGTATTTGTGATACATTTTCTCTATCCTGAATCAATAAACTGCCCGACTCCTGAGCATTAAAAACGTGGCATAGGAACCTGTGCCCACCCCCTGGCGCCTGCAGGAAGGGAGCAGACGTGTGTTTAACTCGGGTTAAACCAAGACAAGAGCAGCACAGGCCCTACAGACGACGATGCTGGAGCCCAAAACACGCCCGGGAGGGAGCAGACAAAGTGCTCACAGCCGCCACAGCTAACAGCGCGACACAGACGGCCGTGGACCAACAGCGCCCTCGGGCCTGGAGTCACGGGCCAGTCCCAGGACTGACTCCCTGCGCGTGAACGCTGACTGGCTGAACACGAGCTGGGTCGGCCCACGTTGAGGGGCGCAGCTGCTGTCCTGCAGGTAATGTCGCCACAACTCGGACTATTTACAGGGTCTCCTGGAACTCCGCCCTCCTTTACAAGAAGCCTGTCCCTCAGCTGGGACGTGTATGTGTAAGTCGTTCAGTCATGTCTGACTCTTTGCAACCCCATCGACTATACCGTCCATGGAATTCTCCATGCCAGAATACTGGAGTGGGTAGCCGTTCCCTTCTCCAAGAGATTTTCCCAACCCAGGGATCGAACCCAGGTCTCCCACATGGCAGGCGGATTCTTTACCAGCTGGAAAGGCTCCATCCAAAATCAGCCTCCATGCGAGCCTCTCACATCACAGCAGCAGAAGTTATGCTGCAAACTAGCTCGTTCTCATCAAACACGATGAAAACGATTTCACACTGACTCTTGCCTTAGGTGTAAGGCATGCAGGACAGACACTCGGGCACACCCCAGCCGGGAGCATGAGCACAACGGCGCACACATGAAAACAAGTGCCTCACACGTGCCAGCCGTGAGCAGCGTGAGCCAGAAAGCCCTGCCCCAACCACGCGCATGCCGAGAGGCCGGGTGTTACCGTCAGCATGAGGAAGGTGAAGGCGGAGACGCCCAGGACCAGGATCTCCTTGTTCCCTTTGCTCTCCACGTGCAGCTTCCGGCAGTAAGGGCCTACAAGATAGGTCCTCACCAGCAGACAGACGAGCAGAACGGCGGCGAGCGAGAAGAGGACCTGCCCGACCAGGGCCAGGAGCCGCAGGGCCTCCATGGCGACGCTGGGGAGAGAGATAGTCCTTATTCTCCCCAAGGCACACCCCAGTCCAGCGGAAAGACCTTCCGTTCCTTTTCAAGGTTACACAACAAATTACTCAGATCACACACATCTTTATTCCCAAATGCTGGAATAAAATCTATTTAACGTTAACCTCAGGAACTCAGTTACTTGAATCAAATATAGAGGCTGAATTGTATTGTGATCAACAAACACTCTGGAGCAGGTATGCTGTTCAGGATGCAAAGATCCACGGCTGACAGCTCATGTGTCCCTGCCAAGGGCAGGGGATAGAATTCCTCTCCAGGGTTAACCGCCACCTGAAATCCTGCATAAGGCAACCGCGCCCTGAACACCGCAGGCTTCCCGCCTGGGGGTGCCAGTCCTTCACCCCAAGCCAGAGCTCAGAGGCCCCTGTCACTCCGTCACAGAGAAAAGGGCTCTTCACAAAGCTCTTTAGAATAAAGGCAGTGTGACCAATGCTGCCATGAGCACTCACACATGAGCGTTTCTGTTTACTGCGGTAACACGTTCAGGTAGATTCATCCCCATCAGCGTGTGATTCAGGCAGGACCATGCTGCTGTCGCCCACAGGGGACGCCTGGGGACAGGTGCTCCCATTTCTGTGGGGCATACGCCCTGGCGTGGAGGGGCCGGGGCACATGGCAGCCCCAGCTTCACCCAAGAAACGCTGTACGTGCTGCTGCCGTTTCTACAGTCTTAACACAATGCAGGGGACTTTGCCTTGTCAGTAAAGTTCTCAGTCAACATAGCATCTCGTGACTAAACTGGAAGGAAATCAAGGGGACCAGGACCTGTACTGAATGAGCTTTAAATCAGGAAGATAGAAAAAGAACAGCTTTCCCAGTCTCTCTGCATGTGCTGTGGCTGTCTAGCCAGCAGGGGCCTGCTCCCAAGTGATGCCTGCGCTCTGCTGCGGCCCAGCACCCTCGGTTCTGCCTCCGTTTCGGGAGAAGGCCCCTCCTCTCCTGGGAGTGACTTACTGTACATCTCAAACAGAACTCAAGTGACCTCCAGCTAAAATTAAAATCCTTTTTCTGTCCAGAATTTTCTTCAGTTACCCTGAAAATCTGTAGCCAGAAGAAATAAGGTTGTGACTAAGGTTGCTCTTCTGACAGTTAAAGAACTTAGGGTCAAAGGGACAAACCAGTTAGCTTGCCTTCCTGCTAAACAGGCTCTGACGGCTGCATGTCCGAGGGTCGCGCTCGCGGCTCTGCGAGTCTCCCGTGGGCGACCCGCACACATCGCCCAGGAGGCAGGCTGCGCCCACCGCGGCGACCCGCACACACCGCCCAGGAGGCAGGCTGCGCCCACCGCGGCGCATCCTGCCAGTGAGGACACTGACGTCCCGCATGTGCAGGAAGATACCTCACCCAGGCTGTGCGGCTGGCTGATGGTGAGCTGGGGGCCTCCACCCCCTGGAATCTCAGGTAACCAGCTGCCCTTCCTACCCTCCCCATCGGGGTGAGCTACCTGGGAGTGGAGCAGATATCTGAATCACTTTTGGATTGCTGAGATTCAGTATAACATCTAGCGAAAGGCAAATACATAAAATATAAAATGCTTCCACCTGCCAACGGGCGATGAGGCAGGCTTGTCTGAGCTCCCCCAGGCCGGGCCCAGCCGGAGGATGTCCCCCCAGCCCCCACCACACCTCAACATGGGGCCTCTGGCTTTAAAATGAGTCAAGAATCAGAGACTCATCAGATACAAAACTCCAACAATCAGGAAAACCACAACTTGAGTGAGATTCCAACATCAAGACCCAGTCGTTGTTAGAATTATCTGACAAAGATTTTAAAGCAATTGTCATAAAAATGATTCAACAGTAATTAAAAATCCTCTTGAAACAAAGGGAAGAAAAAAACAGAAAATCTCAACAACAAAACGAAGTTTAAAAAAAAAGAATCAAATGGAAATTATACAGCTAAACAACATACTAACCAAAGCTGGATGAGCTGAAGAGCAGAGAGGCGACGCCGGGTGCTGGGACCCCGACAGAATCTACCCAGTCTGAACCAGACAGAAAACAGACTGATGAAGAAGCATCTCGGAGGCCCGTGAGGCAAGAGAAGAGCCGTGTTGGCCCCATGGGGTCCTGGGATGAGGGCTGAGGGGGACTGGAAAAGCACCTGAGGAAACCAGGGCTGAAATCCCCGAATCAGGCAAGAGACGGAAACCTGTGGCTGCAAGGAGCCGAACGAACGCCGTGCAGAGCAGACCCAGCGAGAGTCACAGACTCACAGGTTCATTGCTGCGGCCCCAGTGCATCCACGTAGAGGGAGGCCTCGTGCGGCAGGGCAGCAGTGGGATCAGCGGCCTCGCAAGAGAGGCCAGAGGGCGCCCGGGGACACGTGAGAGGCCAGCGGTCTGGGAGGACGCCAGCCTCAGAACCACGTGCGCCGTCAGCCCAACCGAGATGCCAGGACACGCTGTAAACCCATGTCTGAAAACTAAAACAAAAGAAGAACAGCTGGAGCGGAGCCATGCGCTGCTCCGGAGAAACGCAGCCCGAAGGAGCCAGTTCCCCGCTGGGCCGCCAGAGGGATGGGCAGCACGCACGACCAGGCCCTGGAAGGAAGACACCCCCCCGCAGACTAGATGGGAAACCGAGAGAGCCTGCTGCCCCCGGAAGGAAGACACCCACCCCGTGGACGGGCGCCCTCAGGACGAAGCGGGGAGATGCTCAGACGGGGAAACCGAGATAGCCTGCTGCCCGCAGCAGGCTAACAGCGAGACAGGGGCCAGAGTCCTCAAGCAGGAAGGAGACGCACAGAAGGGAGGAGAAGGAGGGTCAGATGGGTGAAAGACAGGAAGTATAGTCAGTAATACTTCTCATGAGCTTCAAAAATCCTATTTCAGGGGAATTCCCTGGCAGTCCAGGGCAGTCCCTGGACTGCAAGCTTTCACCGCCAGAGGCCCAGGATCAATCCCTAGCTGGGAACTAATATCCTGTAAGCTGCATGGCAAGGTAAAAAAAAATAAAATAAAACTTAAAAATCCTATTTAATTATTGAAGCAAAACTTTAAAAAGCCATCAGATAACAGTACTCAACGTAAGTAGAGAAAATACAAAATACAACAATTACATTTAAAAAGTAGGGGAGGAAAAAGCCCTAGAAGGAAACAGGATCCACATTTCACACAAGTCGTGGAACGTTCTCCAAGAAATGGTGAAATGCTAACAGCGGTGACCAAGTCCACGTGGGGACACTGACTCCCGAAGGGTCACAGAAGGGGTCACAGAAAGCAACACATTAAAAAGCACTCTAAACAAACTAAGACGGAACGCTTAAAAATAAGCAAGTGCCACTGGGATGCAAGGGAAATGGAAAAGGACAAGAAACAGAGACAACAAAATGAAACATCAAGACTTAAGCCCCAACGTGACAGTATTCACCTTAGACGTAAATGGTCTCAATACACCAACTGAGAGACAAAGACTTGCTGAGTTGATCACAAAAACATCATCCAAAAAAACATGGTCCATAAGAAACTTGCTTCAGATACAACAGTACAAGAGGCTGAAAGCTGAAGGAAAGAAAAGATGTACTGTGGTCTGCATGAATAAAAAAATAATCAGGAGGAACTATGTATATTAATATCAGATAAAGTGAATTTCAGAGCAAGAAAGATTACTAGAAACAAAATGACACTAAATATGAATATACCAAACAACAGAGCCCCAAACACATAAAGCAAAAGCTGATGGGGCTAAAAGGAGGAGCAGACAAGTGGGGTTACAACTGAGGTTTCCAACCACCTCCCTCAACAGGTGGCTGAACTACAGCAAGAATTCAGAAAGACTGAACAACGTGTGAACAAACAGGAATGACTGATACATGTGAGCACTCAACAGTGATAAAAAAATACACATTTTGTTTTCAAGCGACTCAGAAGCATTTACCAGATCATATCTGGGGCCAGAAGACAAACCTCAATAAATGAGAAAGAGCTGAAATCATACAAAGTGTGTGTTCTCTTGCCATGGTGGAATCAAACTAGAAATCAATAAAATAAAGACAACAAGAAAATCACCAAACACTTAGAAATTAAGCAACACATTTCTAAACAATCCAGAGATCAAATAGGAAGTATCAAAGGAAAAATCCTAAATGCATTTAACTGAATGAAAATAAAAATTCAACATGTTTAAATAAGTCAGTGCAGCCAATAGTGCTATGAGAGAAATTTATAGCACTAAATACTTATAGTAGAAAAGAAGAAAGGTTTCAAATCAATAATCTGAGTTCATACCAAGAACCTAGAAAAAGAAGAGCAGAATAAACCTAAAGCGAACAGAAGGGAAGAAATGATACTAAGGAGGGTAGAAAACAATGGAAGCGAAACCGCAGACAGACAGCAACCAGTGAAACAAAGAGCTGGTTCTGAGAAAGGGCTAATGCAGAATCAAAGAGAGGCAATCCCTGCAGACCTCAGACACCAAAGGGAGAGAAAGTACGACAAACGGCTCTACACTTATAAACTTGGCAGTTAAACGGAACGGACCAACTCCTCAAAAAACCAAACTAGCAAAATTCAACAATAGGAACAGATAATTCCAGCAGCCCTGTAATTATAAAGCAAACTGAATTTCTAATTCCAGAAAACTCTCAAAAAGGAACTCTCAAGACCCAGATGGTTTCACTGGAGAATTCTGCCAAACATTTAAAGAAGAAATAACAGCAATTTTATGCAATGTCTTCCAGAAAATAGCAAACAGAAGAGGAATGAACACCTCCCAAATAATTTCATAAGCCTAGTATTACTCTAATACCAAAAGCAGAAAAAGAGAATAAAAAAGAAAACGACATGCCAGTATCTTTCATGACACAAAAGTCCTCCACAAAATACTAGCAAATTACATGATGCAATGCATAGAAAGATTTATACACCAGAACCAAGTAGAATTTATTCTAGATATGCAATGCTGGTTCAACTTTCAAAAATTAATCAATGTAATCCACCATATAAACTGGGTAAAGAAGAAAAGCCATACAATCATATCAGTAGGTGCAGAAAAAGCATCTGACAAAATCCAACATGCACTCAAGACAGAACTTCCGAGCAACCCGGGAACTGATAAAGAATAACTACAAAAATCCCAGTTAGCATCACACTAAATGAAGAAAAGAATGAATGCTTTCCCTTTCAGATCAGGAAGAAGCAAGGACATCTACTCTTACCATCTTCATCAACAAAGTACTGGAAATTCTAGCCAGTGCAATAAGGCAAGAAAAAGAAAGAAAAAGCATACAGGTTAGAAAGGAAGAAATAAAGTGAATGCCCACAGCCATGGAGCTGGATCTGAGCCCAGGGGTGTGACGGCTGTCACTAAGCTCTGAGCCTGTGCTGCACAAGTTCCATGTCTTTGGGGAAAAGTGCTAAGCAGTGTTTCGATAAACAAATGATCTGAAGCCAGAAAAACAAACTGCGCTAAAGCACAGCATAAAGCATACCTGGCATGAGCACCAGCTCCCGCCTGGATGAGCGTGGGCAGGATGGCGATGAACAGCCCCAGCTGCACGTCCTGAGTCACCAGCATCCCCAGCAGCAACGCCCCATAGTCGATGTCGCCTGCTCGGGAAGACGCCACTAAGAGCGTGCGGACTCAGGTCAGTCAACTCCAGCATCACTCGGAACACACGCCCACCTACCTTCCTTGTCACTGCGCGCGCTGCCCACGAGGAACTTGGACACCAGAGGTGTGCTCGACAAGGACAGGCAGGCAGAGATAAAGACGCTCTGGGTGGGTCTGATCTGCAGAAGGTGGCCCCAGACCAAGCCGAAGGCCACCATGAGCAGAGTCATGTAGCAGGGCCCCTGCAGGGAGATCTTCCATACCTGGGGGAGCACAGGGGCGTGCACACACCTCAGCGCCCACGGCCCCGAGGAGCATGTGTGTACATGCCTCAGAGCCTATGGCCCCAAGAGACACGTGTGCACACGCCTCAGAGCACTTGCACGCACACCTCAGAGCCCACGGCCCCAAGGAGCACGCGCACACACGCCTCAGCGCCCACGGCCCCAAGCAGCAGAAGCGCCCCTGCTCAGGAACCAGCTGGCCCTGTAGAAAGCGATTCTGCAGTAAATGCAGGGCACAACACCAGGAAAACCGAGGTGCTCACACGTGACCCCTGAGCACTGGGCACTGCTGAGGACTAAGCACGCCCCCCCTCTCCGTGTGCACCCCATCCTCAGAACACAACTGGAGCTGAGGACCCCATGGCCCCTCTTCGAATGGCAACAGCGCCTGTCCCTGATCCTGGGGGTCAGGGTTGGGACACACCTGGGCGGCCCAGGTGGCTTAAGGATAAATGACACAATCCAGGGCACCCAACGGCAGAACAGAGATGTGTCCTCAGCCACAAGGTCCAGGAAGGAGCTCGCAGAGCCAGGCATCTCTGAACAGCCTCTAATCAGGCGTCTGGGAGAATTCACCCAAGGCTCGAGAGGGGCCTGCCCACAGTTACTAACACCTCAAAGCCCTACCAGTAATCTCCCACATGTACTCAACACAGCAAGAGAACTGTCAGCTCAGAGCCAACACACCGAGCCCCCAGCCTGCCTACGAACCAGTGGGCTGTGCCCCTGGTGCAGGTCAAGGGTCAGGGCCGCCAGGCGGGGAGCAGCCAGAGCTCAGTGGCGCTTGGGGATGTCGGAGCTGAGGGGCCGTCAGACCCCAGCTCACCCCAGACCCAAAGGCAGCCACTAGGGGCCAGTCCCACCCAGGCTCCTGCCCCAACTCAGGACACACACTTGCCCTGTAAGCCCTGCTTCAGGCTGCAGCGACAGGTGCAAAACCCCCAGAGCATCACAAACGTCACCCCGACAAAGACAGGGAAATGTCGCGGTGGGCGGCACCGCTCTCATTCAGCACTGAAGCCCTCAGTGCAGGAAGGGTAAATCGCAACACTCTGGAGCCAGAGGACGCCTGTGTCTCCCCAGTGTTCACGGCCTGGATGAGGACACCAGCGACTAAGACGGCCAAGCCAGGGACACGTGGGGGCCAGACGCTGGCCCCCTCGCTCCCACCTTCAAGGCAACACCATCTGCTGTGAACGTCTGTAAAACGAACACACGTGAAAACCCAGGGACCTGGGAGCTGCCCTTCCTGCAGCCAGTGGCGTCCATCACCACCCCATCCTGTCCCCATCAGCTTTTTCCTCCTACGTGATGTGTCTGTTCAAACACAAAGTGGCTTTTCATTAATTTACTTCTAATCTAACTCCATTTCCATTCTGGAATATGCCAGCTTTCCAAGTAATCGTTCTAGAAGCCAAGCCACTTAGGGGAACTGCAGCTTCCACTAATTTAATGCTTATTGATACACATGGTCCTAAACGTGCACTATTAATCTTTCAGATATTTTCATCTCACAGTGACAGAGCAGTTAAGTCAAAATCTGCCCCTCATTTAGGAATTAGAACCAGGAACTTCCCCTAGAGTAACACACTGAATTTTTAACCCCTATGGTATTTCAGCCTCTAGCAGAGTTGGACCCTCTTGGTGGGACCCATAAGTTAGTAAGTCTGAACGTATCCCTTCTAAGACCTGGTCTGGAATTAGACACATAAAAGCTAATTCCACTTATTCATTGTATTTTCACTTAAAAAAAAATTTATCTTTTGAAATTTATGTTCCAAAAATAACATCAAACTATAACATCATATTCTACTCTGCTGGGCAAGCACGAACGTGGACGCTGAGCACAAAGCATGTTAGGCTGGAGGGAACACCAGCACAAGCACACGGGCGCACTCACCTTCCTTAGCTTCTCCGGGGAAAATTCTAAGCCGACGAGGAACAGAGTAAAGAACACACCAAATTCTCCTAACGTCTCCACCTGCACAATCGACTGAAAAACAAGAGAGTTCAAAACCATGTAACTCAACGCATTTAAGATATTCACAGAATCGTCCTAACTCAGTGGGACTACCCCAAAAGCCTAGAATTTAAAGAAAAAAAAGAAAAATGAGTGACCTGGACTTCCTCTACATCTGAGAAGATCTGGGCTTCCTGAGTGTGGTGCTTTTCTTCCTTTTTTCTTGATCAGCTGGAGGAATATTTTTATTTATTTTCTAGGAACCAGCTCACAAATTCATGTGTTTTCAAGCTCATTAACTGCCACTACATTTCTATTACTTCCTCCCACTGGCTTCCTGTGGGGATGGGGAGGCACTAACGCTGAGGTTGAAGCTTAACTGATAAGAGTCTCACGTTCCCTGGGTCTGGTGAGAGGGAGTGTGGAATCCCCCTGGGCCACGGCGGGCACCCCCACAGGCCCTGATGGACGGGAGCATTCACCCCGTGTCCCTGCTCTATAGGAGAGAACACTGCTTTTGTATTTGGTGCTATACACATTATTTACATTTGAGGTTTTTGTGGCGGCCACCAACTGGTCAGTTTTTCCAGTGTTTCCTGAACACGTGACACTAGAGTCCGGGTGTTCGTGTGACAGTTGATGCCCTGGCCCCACTGGGCACGTCCATGGTCCACAGGCCGTGAACAGCAGCAACCCGGCCGCTTCTGCCAGCACCTTCCTCCTTTCACTCTCAACCTTCAGTCATTTTATTTTGAGTCAACCTTGTTTATGCTTTTTCCCGACACCATCTGCGAACCTGTGTCTTTTCATAGCGAAGTTTATTCCACGTATATTTGTTATAAAACATGTTTGCTCTTGCTTCTTTTACGTCTTCTGCTTTTCACACTTCTTTACTGCTACTATTTTTCCCCTTTTGAAAACTGGGCTCCAACCTGACTTTAAAGTAACATACTTAAACCTATATTCTTGACTTAGAAACTGAAAGTCTATTAACTCCCTATTAGGTAAGATAAATACTGGGGTACAGTTAAGTACAATTACACTTTCTCCATTACCCACTCCCACTTTTGGCTACTATGATCTTGGATTTTTATCTTACTATCTTTATCTATTATATTATTTTTCCATGGTATAGGTAATTTATCAAGAACAATTTTCAGAGTACCCAGTTGGATTTGATAGCCTTAATTCTTTGCTATTAAGAGAAAATGGAAAGGAAAATACGTCTGTGTCTCTACTGTTGGCAAGAGGGAGGAACAGGGCAGGAGGGGATTTTCCACCGACAGCCTTTATGCCGTCTCCTCACACGAAAACTGCCACTTAAAAGCCAAGTCATGAATGAAACCAGGCTCCCAGGAGGCGGCCACGCACGTCTCCCCACCGAGTCTGGGCTCTCGGCCGGCAGCACGGCCCTTCTCACCCGGCAGCCTGTCCGCGGTCAGGACTGCTCAGCGTGAAGGCCTCCCGCCTGGCCTGTGTGGTCTGCGGGGAGCCTGGGCTGAGGCGGGCGAGGCCGCAGGGCAGTGTCGGGCAGGGTGGGGACGGACGTGCCCTCCCATGCCCTGCGTTAGGGGTGCCGCGGCAGGGGGCCAGGATGCTGCTTCCTGGCTTTCTCTTTCCCTCGTGTCCACACTGTGCTTTCCTGAAAGGACACAAGGCCAGGGACTCTCTCCTCACTGCCAGAAGAGCCGCTTGTCGGCAAGCGGCCTCCACAGGGGCTGCCTGGGTCGCCCTATACGCCCCTGGTCGCACGACACCATGGCCTGATCACCGCTCAGCTCTCAGCTTCTCAGTGTGCAGAGTACTTAATCCAGCATATTCAGCTCCTTTCAGCATCTGAATAATCCAATCCACTGTATTACTGCACAGAGAATCTTTAAAACAAGTATCATTTTAAAGACGTGAACAGGGTCATTTTCTCTGGGCAACATGCTCACTCATTAATGAACAAAACGATGTTCCTATACTTTAGAGATTTCCTACTAAATTCTAAAGGACATCTCTGATGTGCTTTATAAGAAACGGCCACGTTCCTCGATTTAAGCTCAGCAGGCCCTGCACAGCAGATTCTGTTCTGACCTTGATGCTGTTGAGTCCGGAGGGCCCCAGCAGCACGCCGCAGATGATGTAGCCGAACATGGTGGGCAGTCCGATGGTGGTGCAGAGCCAGCCACAAGGCAGGGAGAGCATCACAATGCTGACGAGGTCCTGCACGAGGGCGAGACGCCGGTCAGCGGGGGAAAGGGGGCCGCCGGCCGTGGGGGACAGCGCCCTGCCTTCCCTGAAGGGGAGACGGAGGCAAGGAGGTGGGGTGTGGTTCGCGGCGCCTCCCGAGCATCCGGGGAGGAGCTGCGGCTCGCTCCCGGGGGTGTCTAACAACTACAGAACCAGAACACGTGAATCCGATCACGGGGGGCGGGGCGGGGGGCCAGGCTACCTTTATGAGGTGGTGGTCAGCCCGTGGGATGGTGGCATCCCGGGGACGCGTCAGGATGTACTGGTTGTTCTGGGAGTCGATGAGCATGCTCAGGCCCAGGTCCTCCTCCACCTCCCGCCTGCTGAGGTTCTGTTGAGGGTCGGCCTCCTCCTCCTCCACCCGCAGGACCGCCTCAAAATTGACCCCTTTGACCTTCAGGAAGGAACAATGTCACGTCACTGAAACCAGCCAGATGCGTTCAAATTCACGTATCCCACACAGAGAGAGACAGGAACGCCTCCAGGATTCTGTCAGGCGGGAGGCAGACGGGCCACCAGGGGCAGGGGTGCGGGGGTGCAATGATGGCCAGACGCCGGGCCAAGCAGGGGAACCAGTGCACGTCCCCGGGGCCACCCAAGTCCCTTTTGGGCACAGTGTTGCCCTCCCGCCTGCGCTTCCAGCCTGTGCCAGCACACACGTGCGAGCCAGCGCAGCCGCACACCCCTGCAGGGGGCACCGCGGCCACTCACCGACTTATTGTCATCGAAGGCATGCTCCTCGATCTCCAGCTCCAGACGGTCGGCTGCCCTCCGCACGTCTTCAAGGATCTCATCCAGCATGGACAGACTCTTGTTTCGATGCTGCATGTTTTTAAGGGCTTCAACTTGATGTTTTTCTGCTGCCAGAAGTTCCACATATTCTGTCTCCTCCTATTCATGCGTGAGAAATGAAGAGTGATGCTTATTAAGAAGGGAACCTGGCCAGCCCGCACACACCAGGAGCAAGCTCTCAGAGGTTCCCGGTCGCACACGGCAGGGAAGCACACAGGCAGGCAGGTCCTGGTCTGTGTCTCATAACAGACAGGCCACACCCGGGGGCTACGCACCCCATCACCTTACTGCTGGCAGAAATACCCACTTGGGTGAAAAAAAGCTTAATCATTTGTATCCTCTCACTTTTAAAGCTTGTAATAATATAGCCTTTCCAGGAAGATCAATAACAATACTTTGTATATTTAAAGTGTCTGCCACATAATAGATGGCGTAAATGATAGCTTTAAAATGTTATATAAATATTACATCTGATACAATAGTTTCTTTTAATTTTAAAAGTATCCTTTATCAAAGTCCTTAATTCAAGTGTATACATTTGTTTAAAGCTACCTTAACCCTTTGGTTTTCAGAGTGTGGGCCTTTAAGAAAATCAGCTTTTGCGCTAAAAGTTCTCATCAGAGACTTGAAACACGGCAGCAACACAGGGGGTTCTGCCTCCACGTGGGGTCACTGCAGAGCGCAAGCCGCTCTTCTCAGGACGCAGGGATTTCCCACGGGCAGGCGCCTGAGAGACCCAGCGAGCTCAGGTGTGGCCCTGCGCAGCGCGCTGGACCGGATCACAGCCCCGGGCGCGCCCGCCCCAGCCCTGGACCTGCCTTGATGGCCGCCTCCCGCAGGGCCTCCAGGCGCTGCCGGCTGCTCTCCTTCATGTTGGCCACGTCCCTGTAGTCACCTTGGAGCGCTCTCTGGAGGCCGTGCACGGCCTGGAAGACCGAGTTCTCGCTTTCATTCAGCTCTTTCTGGAAAATCTCAAGCGTGTGCACCCGGAACAGCTTCTCTTGGTCCGAGAGGCTGGCGTCCCTCTCCACCGCTCTGATCGCGTCCTCCAGCTTGTTCAGAACCACGGCCTTCTGGCGCAGGAGCCCGGAGAGCCTCCTGCAGCCATCCAGGACCCACGGCCTCCTCTGCGGGACGGCCGCCCCCCGGCCACGGGGCAGCTCGACGGCGGGCCCCGCCACGCCCTCCTGCTCCGCGCCGCTCGCCAGCAGCTGCAGGAACGGAAGCCACATCCAGAAGCGGCTCCTCCCCGGCACCTTCATGATCTAGCCTCAGGGACAGGGCCGGGCTGCCCAGGGACTCTGGCTACGCTGAGCGGGCATTTCAGATACACATGTTCAGCTGAAGAAGAGACGAACTGTCACATATAGTTGAAGGATGATTCATTGCTATTGAGATTAAAGTATTACATAATTACTAAAAGCTATCACTTTTCTGAGGAAAATGTTATTTTTCCTAGATGAATAGAAACACCTGAGTTATTTAAGGCATCTAGATTACAGTCAATACTGAATGTAGAGTACGGTGCCTGGAAGGTTACACCTGAATTTAAAAGCAATTTTTTAAGGGAAATTCAGCCTCATGTATGTACCACATCTACCACGTGCAAACGACACATACCAATTCCATTCAAGGCCCGGGGACACTACCCGCTTCCTCATCACAGACGAGGGGCCGGGAAGCAGCTCCAGGGCCAGAGGCGGCACTGAAGTGTCACCAGACGGCTTGGACCACCGTCCACGTCCCTGAGCCACCTGGACCTCGGTCCAATTTCCAGCCCGAGTCTACAGGTGCAAGCTAACAAAATGTCAAGGACAGAAAAGAAACAGTCATAAACCACAGCCACACTGGAGCATTTTCCCTGCCGCGGACCAGGCCCCTCCACTTCCTCCCTCAGGGGGGCCTCAGGCAGAAGCCTGGAACACCCCGCCTGTGGCGCGAGGGGCTGCACGGGGCCCGGTCTCAGCGCCGCCTGTGGGGTGAGGGGCTGGATGGGGCCCGGGTCTCAGCGCCGCCTGTGGGGCACATGGGACTGGACGGGGCCCGGTCTCAGCGCCGCCTGTGGGGTGAGGGGCTGGACGGGGCCCGGGTCTCAGCGCTGCCTGTGGGGCGAGGGGCTGGACGGGGCCCGGGTCTCAGCATCGCCTGTGGGGAGAGGGGCTTGGGGCCCGGGTCTCAGCGCCTCCTGTGGGGCGAGGGGCTGTGCCACCTCGAAGAGGCCTGGTGGAAGCGCGGGTGGAGGCTGTGCAGGAGGTGAGCAGAAAGGATGGCCACAGAGGCAGGCGGGCACAGGAGAGGTGCAGACGCGGGAGAACAGAAGGCGACCTGACACCCCTGAGCCGGGCAGCGAGGCCCGAGCTCTACACCAGGGAGAGCGCAAAGGCCTCTGTTTCCAGGACGCATGTGGTATTCTACAACGTGCAAATACTGTTCACTTCACTGGGAATCCTGGCTCTAATGAGTTTAATCTGGTTTCCCAGGCAAAGTAGATTAGACGCAGCAAAAATAAGAACATGCATTTCTAAGAATCCCAAACAAACCAAGAACTCAGAGCCAACAGAGAGCTCACGAAGGCACAAGAGGTTGCTGCAGGGCTGTGGCCTGTGGTCGAGTGGGGGCCGACTGTCCCAGGCAGACCCTGAAGAGGCCACCACTGAACAGGAGAGTGACCCACGTTCAGAATGACAGTCAGAAGTCACCCACTGAAAACTGCACGCTGGCCCAGTATTCTGATGAAGTCAGGAATCTTTTCAGTACGCATTTAGACCCTCTGGGTCCGCACGTCTCCCAGAGGACCACAGACTCTGGACAGCTCACTTTCCGACAAGCCAGGATACACAACTAGGGCTGTTTGCATTACTGTTTCCTGTGCAGTTTCAGTACAGCTTTAAGTAAATGTTACCACCTTAAACAAACCAACCACTGACCAATCACAGTGATACCAGCAATATGTGCTGATCTGTTATTTTATTGACTCACATGCTAAGATTCTACTGTTTCAAGGGAAGGAAATCAAGCTCAACTTCAGATGTGCACACATTCAGTATTTTTCAGAACCGAGACACAAATTTCAGATGCTGAGTTAATGGCACAGACCTAGACACACACGTTTTCTCCAAAGATCACAGAAAGCAAATCTCTTACAGATTTCAAACTTCAGAAAAATAAACTGCTGCACAGAGAGTTCGGGAATAACGCCCTTTGTCCACTGCGATGGCTCCTCCCGCGGACAAGTCCCTGAAGTTGGTTCTCCCTCCCCCAGCACCCAAGGGGCGCAGTCACTTTAAGGAGAAACCTTTGAGAATTTCAGTCGTAGTCATAGTGCCCACTGAAAAGAGCGTCTATCTTTTGATAGATGACTATGAACATGAAGCTGAAATTACCTATAGACCCTTAAAATGTGAACCAGGACTTCCCTGGTGGTCCAGTGACTGATACTCTGTGCTCCCAGAGAAAAGGGCCTGGGTTCAATCCCTGACCACAGGGATTGGTCCCCACAGGCCACAGCTAAAGGTCTCAGGCTGCAACAAAGGCTGAAGATCCCTCAAGCCACAGAGAGGACCCAGTGCAATCAAATAAATATTTTTTAAAAATATGAATCACTCCTTTTTCATAAACTTCTCATTTTACCTTCAAATTCAACTACCAAATCCTATGGACTACTAAATTGTAACATGTTTTCTCTTCAGTAAATGGTGTCATTTTGTTATTGCTATTTTTTTTAATAAATGGCATGTATTTTCCTTTTTAAAAAATTCTATTCACTTATTTGGCTGTCCCGGGTCTTAGTCGCAGCATGTGTGATCTAATTCATTGACCAAGGACAGAAGGTGGGTCCCCTGCATTGGGAGCCTGGAGTCTTAGCCATTGGACCACCAGGGAAGTCCCTGTTATTGCTATTTTTAATTATTAAAAACAGACACTTTGGACTAGTTTTGGTCTTATAATGAATTTTTAAAATTCCCACACCCAGCTGAACCCCTGGCCCTAAGTTGGGGGAGGGGGGCCTGACCTGGCACCAGAGCTCCAGGCAAGAATTCCAGAGCGAGCCTCCAGGGTCCAGTGGGATCAGGGTTGGCAGGTGCAGAACCTCTGGAAACAAGAAAGCAGGAGGGTTATTTGCAGTGGACGGTTTGTCATGAGCATTTTGGCCAGATTCCACCAGAGCGTCCAGGCAGAACACAGCGACAAAGAAGGAGGCAGAGACACCTGGGTGGGAGCGAGCTAACCCAACGGGACTCGCAGAGGATTTTACCCGAAAAGCCTATTTTACACTTTAACAAGTTAGATGATGTAAATTCTATTTGTTAAAAAATAAAGCACTTATAATCCTGTAAATACAACTCATGGTTCATTTCTAATCACTAAAAGAACTGGAAAATGAATTTAAAAAGCAAAACAGAAAGGAGAGAAAATTCTTACGGACAACAATAAATTTTAAAATATGTAACGCTAATTAAACTGTACAAAATCCAGTATTCTGGACAGGTATCAACCCAATCACTGGCACCTGACCTGTGGCTGGCAGCCACCCTCGACATCCCCTCCTCGGAGTAGCTCCCCGAAGTTGGGTTGGGGGCTGTCCCTGAGTCACGCGCTAACTGGGGGCCACGCTGTGCTTCCTTCTCAAGGGAGCCGGAGGCCGGGTGACCCCTGGACAAACACGTGTGAGCTCCCAGGTGAGGTCCCGCAGGAACCGGGGGTGCGGGGAGGGGGAGACTCCTCCGTACACCTGATCTGGCTGGGGTATGGGGGAGGGGGGGAGGGGGCTGTGGACCTTCCAAGCCCGCTATGTCCACAGCCCCCGCCCGCGTTCCCATCGCGCCCTCCCCGTCCCGCATCTGCCCTGCATCCGCCGCCAGGTGTGCGGGCAAGGAAAAGGCGCTCAGATGCAGCACCGTCCTCGGCACAAAGCCTGGGGGGGGCGGGACCCCGAGAATGGAGAGAGTGCTCAGGGGAGGAAGCGGGGAGACCGGAGACTCTGGGCGGGAGGAGCCCAGACCCCGGGGAGGGAGGAACCCAGACCCCCCGTGGAGGGAGGAGCCCAGACCCCCGGGGAGGGAGGAGCCCAGACCCCCCGGGGAGGGAGGAGCCCAGACCCCCCGGGCGGGGGAGCCCAGACCCCCGGGGAGGGGGAGCTCAGACCCCCCGGGCGGGGGAGCCCAGGCCCCGGGGAGGGAGGAGCCCAGACCCCCGAGGGGGAGCCCAAACCCTGGGGAGGGGGAGCCCAGACCCCCGGGCAGGGAGGGGAAGGAAGCCCTGAGGGCCGCACTAGAGGCCGCGCCGAGCAGCGCTCACCCGGACGTTCCGGCCGCGGCGCGTCCTGGGTCCGGCTCTCCGGAGAGGAGGACAGGGAGGCGACTTCTCCGCATCCCTTCCCAGGCGGCAGGGCCGCCCCCGGGGCGGGGCCCAGGTCAGGCGCCCAGAGGGCCCGCTCTGCCCGCCGTCTCCCGAACGCGCTCGGCGCCGACGCAGCCGAGAGGGCGTCCCGGCTCCTTTAAGGAGGTGGGGCGCGGTGTCCCCGGCCCGGGGCGGGGCGGCGTGGTGCACGCCGGGAGTCGGAGGCCGAGCGCGGCCTGGGTCCCGGCGGCCCCGGGCGGCGTGGTGCACGCCGGGAGTCGGAGGCCGAGCGCGGCCTGGGTCCCGGCGGCCCCCGGGCGGCGCGGGGCACGCCGGGAGTCGGAGTCCTGTGTCCCCGGACGTTGTCCGGGCTGAGGCCCAGGCGGGGACGGCGCAGGTGGCTTGGTGGGCGCGAGCCGGGGCGCTGTGGGGCGAGGGTAGATGGCGCTGGGGGTCGCCGGCGGGGGCAGGACTGGGTCGGAGACCGGCGGCGGTGCCCGGGGCGGGGGTCAGCGACGGAGGGGCTTCTGGAGCCTTCGGGTTGTGCTCTGAGGCGTCGTGGAGGCGCGGTAACAGAGGGGTCCCGTGTGCGGCAAGCGGGTCCCGGGCCGACGAGACAGACGCGGGTCCGGTGACGCTGGGGCCGAGGCCCGGCAGAGAGGCCGGCCCGGGCGCGGGGCCCCAGCCCCTTCTCCGCGGTCGGGGCCAGGCCGGGGGTCCGGCCCGGGAGCCGTGTGGCGGCGTCAGACGCTGAGCCCGTGGACGCTCAGCCGCGGCTCCTCGATACGAGCTGAGCGCTCCGCCGTGGGTGGGGCGGGGGGCGTCCAGAGGGGCGGGAGGGGCAGACCGGGGTGCCCTCAGGAGTCGGAAGGCGGCCAGGAGAGGACGCAGCCGGCTGCGCTGGGGCAGCCTTCGCCGTGCTGGCAGCGGGGTCCTGGGGAGAGGGCTCCGGGCAGGAGAGGGGGTCCAGGAGGGAGGTGCAGGGGCAGCGGCGGCGTGAGGACACCCTCCCGGTGGGGAGAGCCGCCGTGGAGGAGGAGATGGAGAATATCCGGTCAGAGCCGGGAGGGGTCCAGCAGGTCCAGAAAGCAGAGACCGCGCCCCAGCTCCCCGAGGGAAGGGGCTGCGTGGACAGGAGCCTGGCTTTCTGACGAGGTTGGAGGCGGGAGAGTGAACGGGGCACTTGGGTCTGACTCCTTGCCGCATTCCCCCCGCCCCCCCGCCCCCCACCACCGCCTGCTGAACCCAGAACCGTCAGGGTGACTCAGCTTACACCATTAACTGGGTCAGCCCCTTGGAAGCGACCCTAAGAGGAGATTTTGTTGTATTCGGTGTCTCTGGAAGGGTATTTTAAGGGCGTATCTTCATTCGATATATGGTCAGTCTTGATGTCCACATCACAGAAGTGGTTCTTCACAAGGTCACAGTTAAAAGGCTTCAGACCTTTTCCAGAGGTTAGAGAATTTATCTGATGTTTCTCCTAGATTATCCACATTTCTAATGAAAATTTTGGACATTTTAAGAGAGTAAGACAATGAAATGTAGGGAAAGCCCACCCACGTCCCTTAAAAGCCGTGGATAAGAATTTAATTTCCTTGGCATGGTGAGCCTTAGTGAAGTCCATCAGAGCTTGAAGTGTAGGCTTGTGGTCCTGCCAATTTATGAACCTTTATTAATTTATTTTTTAGGCATGACCTCCAAATGGCCCAGCTCCTCCTGGCACCAAAACTGAAGAAAGTGGTGACATGAACTGTCCCCTCTGTACTTTGCTTTGGCAACTGAGAAGCTCAAAGCTTAATTTTCAGCTTTCAGCTCATATATATGGTATGCGTGTCTGTATCTTATCTCTGGGTTTTTTGGTCTATTTTCCTCCTCCTAATTTCTTCATCTACATCTCGTTTTCCAGTTACACGTTTTTGTAAGTTACAACTTATTTTGTGTGCTTCTGTAAACTATGTCATCTTTTTTTGAACAAAACTGAGTATAAATCCTTTTAAAAGTAAAATTTTCCCCTTTGTCATATTGTTTTTTATAAAGTATTAGCATCTAGTAGATGGGTCTGGTTTTGTTTTGGGGGGACACTTTGTCCACACCATGCAGCACGTGGGATCTTAGTTCCCCGACCAGGGATCAAACCCGTGCCCCCTGCAGTTTAAGCGTGATGTCTTGGTCGCTGGACTGTCAGGGAAGGCCCTGGCGTCTGTTTTGATTTACAGCCTTGGTGAATCACTGTCATTTCTGCTGTCGTTTTCATCAGGTTACCTTCAATAAATAAAACCTTAACCATTCTGGTATCTGGAAGCATTGAAATACTATTTGGTTTCATCATGTGCTGTATATAGTGCAGTTACAGGGCAGTTTTGGTGCTCACTACCCATCCACAGCCTCTGCCCTATTTTTCCATTTTATTTTTGGTATTCACTACCCATCCACAGCCTCTGCCCTGTTTTTCCATTTTATTTCTGTCACATGTACATGAACTTCTCATTAGTATCTTTCCTTAATCACCAAAGGCTTTTTGTGCCTGCTTTTGAAACTTTTATAAGTTACTTTTCACACAATTTTTTGTTACCTGTGTGTGTTTTCATCAGTGTTCTGCTAATTTTAGACAGACGAAGGCTTAAAATAATGTTTCTAAATCTCAAGGGCCTTCTTCTGGTCATTAGGGCCTGAAATTAATTGAAGCTGAGGAGGACCCACAGATGGGCTGTGATGTTATGGTCAGACCTCAGGTTACTCTCTAGACTCACCTCATCAGATGGTACATGTGTGTTATAAAGGGGGATTTCACTGAGACTCGGAAAAAAAGCAGCATCTGACTTCCTGCAAAGGGAACCAGATAAAGATCAAAATGTATTTTGCATAGAATACTGATATTTCTAATCTGGGGGAGTTTAGACATTCCACATTTGTTACTATATAGATACTGTCGTTTGAATTTTCAGAAGGCTGTCCAGTGTTTTTATCCGATGGGCAACAAAGCTTTGTATTTCTGTAGTTCTGAAGTGCAGTCTGGTCACCCAGGAGAAGTTAAGTCCAGATACAATGTAGGTGCTGGTGATTGAGCCGTAACAGCTTTCTGGGCTGGCCTCATTGGCTTTCCTGCCTCTTTCGCTTCCCAGAGCATAAACTTAAATCATCTCAGAAGGACAAGGTCCGCCAGTTCATGGTATTTACTCAGGCTGGCAAGAGAAGTGCCGCCCACTGCTTAGAGCAGAGCAAGTAGACACCAGACCTGGCCACAGACAGCTGCTTCCAGTACCCGAGCTTGTTCACAGGGAATCCATGAGAACCTCCGTGGACAGGAAGAAACTGGAGCAGCTGTATAACAGGTACAGAGGTAAGGGCACCAAGGCGCCGCACGTCCAGGGCACAGGGGTGGTGATTGGGAGTTTCCCATGCCGTGTCCCAAGGCCTCCGACCGTGTGCCGTGTTAGGAGCACAGTCCTGTCCTTTGCTGATGGTCAGCTATACAGTTTAGTTAGTTTAATCGGAACGTGGCTGCTGATGGCTCAAGGCTGGGGTGGGACAAGGCGCACAGAGTCTAAAGGCTGATGGGCAGCGAGGCCTCCTATACGCAGCCTGGGTCAGCTGTGGGGAGTCACTGGTGGGAGGCTTGGTGTCCAGGTCAGGGGGCTACGCCCGCTACGAGAGTGCTTTTCCCCAGCACTTCCACTGGGCAGGAGTACCTGGTGAGAAGGCTGCTTGAGAACTAGTCCACATCATCCAAGTAGTTCTGACAGGAGGTGCAGGTCGCCCTGCCCGCCACGGTTGGTGGTGCCCGAGTCCTGCAGCAGTGCCAGTGGCAGAAGCTTCTGGAAGAGCTCTTGGCAGAGAACCTGGTGTTGTCAGTTGGAGACAGTGGTTGTTTTTATTGAGATCTAGATTAAAAAAATAACCAAAAATGGCATTCTTTTTTTTTTTTTAATCTTAGTTCAGAAACCTTCTGTGGTTAAAAAAAACAGGTTTGTACTTGTAGTTCTCCAAAAAGGAACATTGTTTTCTGTGTGCTTTAGATTTTTTGGCTAAGTTAATTACTAAGCTGATTTTGTAAGTTCTACGCCCTGCAGATTTTTTAAGTTATTCAGATATGTGCAGCTGCCTTTGCAAAAATATTTTTGTATGAAAGTTATCTTTGTCCTTTAGTTCAAGATTTAGGCCCTAAAAATAAATACATAGAGACTGTTGACAAACATCTGTCTTTGCAGAATGTGTGCACGTGGACAGGCGCTTCCAAGCTGCTGCAGCACGCCCAGAGGCGCCGCGCGTGACGCCTGTCAGGGTGGCGTCAGGTGAGGCCACGGGAGACCCAGTGGCCTGCCCTCCTGACCTGTGCCGTGCTAGGAGCACGGGCTTGAGTCGGAGCGTGGTGAGCCCCTCTGTGCCGTGAGCCCGCTCTCAACCTGGGAGCGTAGAGTTGGAGGGCCTTGGTGACTGCTGGAGCGGTGGGCCAGTGGTCTCCTTGGGTGACGACGTACGTTAGAGGTGGTGCTGAGCACTGAGGAGTCTGACCTTGTGTGGTGAAGAGTCTGCTGCACTTGACCTTGCTCCGAGTGAAGTGCCACGGCCTGCTCTGGCGCCTCCCGCAGCAGCAGGCGGACGTCACCGCCAGGCAGGCCGGGAGGCCGGTGACCTCGCAGGGCCTCACCCGTGTGCCCTTGCTGATGCTTTAGTGGGCTTCACTGTTTGGTTTTCCCATGGAAAATTGCTAACTTCCTTAGTTGTAGTTCTAAACTAGAAATTAGGGGAGGGGTAAGCCAGAATTTCTCAGCTGTTAAACGTGGGTGTATAAACTAAATGACCAAAAAACAAGTGCTGTGCAGTGGTATTAGCACTATAACAAATGAAATCCCTTTTGAAAAATACATTATCTTTCTTTCGCCGTGACAAGGTGGTAACAAAAACTTGAACTCCTGTGAATACTTCACTATGCAATGTTTTTCATAGCAGTTTGCCTTTGGGCAGGCTAAAATTCTGTAAACTTGAATTTTTATTTTACTCTAGGGAAATCAAAATTTTTATTCATGGTGACATTTTCAGAGAAGTTTCAGTGATTTTTTTTCCCCCCTGAAAACCCAGAAACCTAGATTTTAAAAATAGGAGTATTTTCTGGATAAATTATTATCTGTTACTATTTCTTTCATATATACTTGAAAATTGCAGTGCATTCATCAATTGATGCATTAAAAATACATTCTTTCCACCCATTTTAGTAATACTTTTCAAAATATCCAAGTTTTTAACTTATTTTTCCCTTAATGTTAACTGTAGACCCACAAGATGAAAATAAAATTGGAATTTATGGGATTCAACAGTTTTGTGATGATTTAAGCCTAGATCCTGCCAGTATCACAGTTTTGGTTATCGCGTGGAAATTCAGGGCTGCAACTCAATGTGAATTTAGCAAAAAGGAATTTGTAGACGGCATGACACAACTTGGGTAAGTAAACTGGTGTCAGTTTAAGCTTTTTCAGAAAGGAAAGTATTTTAAATGTTATTTTTCAGCGACCTGTAAATTTCATATCAATTTGTGTCCTTTGTATATTTTACAAATTTCTTGTGCATTTGTACTATTAAACCTTTAGTTTTCTTTTAAATTCCAATTAAGGTTTTGTTCAGTATTTTTATTCAGATTAATTCCTTTTGTTACACTTTCTCCTTTTTAATGTTTTCCTTCCAGTTTTGAGTTATCATAAACATCCAGGTGTTTTTGTTTGTTTTCAGCCATTTATTTCATAATACTGTGTACTAAGTGTATAATTTGCTGTGTTGCTGCATTAAGCATTAATAAAATGCCATTCTGTCTTTTGCGTGTAAAACTTCTCTGCTCTACCTATAGTTGGAGTAAAAGGTTCATTAATACCTTAAGATGTTTCTTACTTATTAGGTGAGTCAGAGAAGTACATGAAAGCACATAACATAAATAGCTTTTAACCATTAAGCTTACTGCACTGTTTCATGAAGTGTGTAGAAGCCGACCTGCTGACTTGCTGACACTCTGAGGTCTCAGTGTTGACAACTTAAACTCACTTATTTTTAGCTCCCAAAGGAGCTCGAAAGCCTTAGGTAAACATGTTCTAAGGCTGTGCAGACAGGGTGCTTGTTTTCAGTAAAACAAGAGGAGTCTGTCAAGATGATAAGTTCTATGAGACTTTATTTCTAATATCTTACCACATTCCAGGTAGTTGAATAAAACCAATTTAAAACCAACCAAACAGGTATCTTTATAACAGTGTTGTAACCGCACTTGTGTTCATATTCTTTGCACCTGGGAAAGCCTAGAAGAAGCTGCAGTGATCTTAGAACTGGCTGCTGCTGCTGCTGCTAAGTCGCTTCAGTTGTGTCCGACTCTGTGCGACCCCATAGACAGCAGCCCACCAGGCTCCTCTGTCCCTGGGATTCTCCAGGCAAGAACGCTGGAGTGGGTTGCCATTTCCTTCTCCAATGCAGGAAAGTGAAAAGTCAAAGTGAAGTCGCTCAGTCGTGCCCGACCCTCAGTGACCCCATGGACTGCAGCCTGCTGGGCTCCTCTGTCCGTGGGATTTTCCAGGCAAGAGTACCAGAAAGACTGGTTAAAAGAGCAGTCCATGACTGGTGGACCACAGTTACCCCACCTGTTAAAATTGCCCCCAAATAGGAGCTTTTGGAAATAAGTGCTTCTCACAGAGACAATTAATGGTATTTCTTAGACATTGCCTAGGAATACATCATACAAATAAAATTTTTAAGTTCCTATTAGCCTATGACGTGTCATAACTTTAAATACATATATTAACGATTTTGAGCATGGATCTTCCCAAAATGTTTTTAGATCATCTCACACCCTGTTATCTGGAGTTTACAGAATATAATTTAAGGTCACAAGTTAGTGATGGTCAGTGGCTTGCTCTCTCTCCACACCTCATGGGGCGGTTAAAGGTGAAAGTACCATTTAAAATATTAAACAAAAGTTTTATGAATGTATTAGTGAACTGTGCTGTGGAGAATAACCTGTGCTTCTAGGGACGTGAAGGACTATTTGCCTCTAAATAGTGCTGAGCTCTAGAAATACTCGGGCTTCTGTATCTGCTCTGTTATGATTTCCTCACACTTTTCCTGGCTGTTGACTCCTGACTGTGGTTAGAATACCTGCCTTTAACAGTTAATTCTACACCTTTTCTTTGGGTGCTTGAGGATTCTTAGATAAACTGAATAAACTTTATGAAATACCTTGACATTTTTAAAAACAAAAAATTGTGTGTGGGTCTTCCCTGCTGTACCCATGGGTCTTTTTATCTGTCTTTAACCCAGCACCACATATTCTTAATTGTTGCAGCTTTAGAATGAGTCTTGATGAGTTAGTAAAGTCTTCCCACATTGTTCATCCACTGCAAGACTGTTAGTGTCCTTATTTCAGCGGGGGAAGAAGAGTCTTTCCCACAAACGGTGCTGACACAGTGAGCAGCCTCGGCGCCTCCTTCATCCCGTGCCTGGAGGCTGCTGGGCGGACTGTGGCCCGTGCAAGACACTGAGGCCCAGAGCTTAGACAGAGGAAGAAACTATAACCTCGGGTTAAGCTTTTTCAGAAAAGACAGAAAAACTACTAACCATAAATGAAAAGAGTGGTAAGTTGGACTTGATCAAAGTTAAAAACAGCATCAAAAGATGCTGTTGGGAAAATGAAAAAGATAAAACAGTGGGAAAAAATATTTGTTCTCTCTTTGTGTATGTTATAATCACTATAAAAACATAAAATTCAATCTGAAAGAATCCAAGAAAAAAAGGACAAAAGGAAAATTAACTTGCGGTGGGACAGATAGCAAGCCCATGATAAAATGGAGGATTTAAGCTAAAAATGTTTGCATTTACATAATCACATTAAATGTAAGTGAACTAAATGCTAGGTGGGTTTTTAAAAGTCAGCTACTGTATATACTGTCTGCAGTAGATACAACTGAGACATAAGGGCACAGAACAGTTTGAGGGACAGAGTCTAAAGTAGTGTGCAAGCAGGAACCAAAAATAGGCTGGTGTGGCTGTTAATATGTTAGAACAAGCTTTAATGCAGAAAGTAATTCTACAGATAATGAAAGACATTTTCTTTTTTTTTTTTTTTGGTGGAAAAAGAAAAGGTGCTTTTACTCAGGAGGCCAGCAACCTGGGAAGATGGTGGGCTGGTGTCCTCAGACCACCTCTGAGTTGCTGGTTAGGGGACAGAAAATTGAAAGTGGAGTGCCAGTCAGCTCCAGCCACTCTCTGGAGGCTTGCCCTGCAGTGGTCGGGACATGTCATCTCCATGGTCTTCTGCCTCTGCCATCTATGGCCCTGGAGTCCTGTGGATACACATCCTGTGAGTTCCCGGCTCCCCAGCTCCAGCCCAAGGCAGGCAGAGCAGGATGGTATTAGCACCTGGATCACATTCCCTGAAGACCTCATATGATGTCTCAACTAGAGACATTTCGACACAGAGAAACCAACCGGCGTGTAGATGAGTGAGACAGCAAGGAGGGAAGGTCGTATGTAAGTGAATTAAAGAGCGAGGAGAAGAGGGAAGAGTGGAGGCAGGAGGAATCTGAAGACCATCTCTTAATGATAAAAGGTTTATCTTACCAGGACAGTACAGTTTATTTAAAGCAGAAATCAAAACTCTAAAGAAAATGATAGACATCTGCCAGCACAGTGGGGAATACATCTTCCTATCTTCTCATACACATCTTACCAACTGGTAGACTAAGTGGATGAAAAATCAGTAGTGAATAGAAGATTCGGAAAAGGAAATAGAACACTGCCCTTGATGTTGAGGAATACGTATTCTTTTCAAAAAGAACGCTTAGGAATATTGACATAAACAGGGCACAAGGTAAGATGCAAGTGTCCCAGAGTTGAAGTGATACAGCGTGTTTTCTGACCACAATAACAAAAAAGAGAGCTAGCTAGGTTGAAATCTGTATGGATACTGGACCTCTGAATAACCCTTGGGTTGAGAAAGAAGTTACGACAGAAATTAGAAAGCTTTTCGAGTGATGAAACTATGAGAACACGTGGGAGTCAGCCTCTGAGATGCATATTTTAGAAAGCTGAAACTCAGGAAGGAAAGCATCCATCTCAGCAAGTAGAGAAAAGAACAGGAGATTAAACTCAGAGTACAGACACAGGGAATTACAATTTTAAACAGGCAGTAATTTAATGATATTTTTAAAAAGCTATAAGTAGAAATGATTCATAAAGCCAAAACCTTGGTATTTGAGAAGACCAGTAAAGTAATGAATGCCACATATGGCATATAGAAAGAAAGGGGACGTCACTATAGACCCTGCAGATAAATGAGACTGTATTATGAACAACTTTATGTTTATAAATTTGAAAAATGAAATACAGCAGTTCTTTAAAAAATGACAACTTACTGAAATGGGAATGTGAAGACATAGTTCTGTAAATCTTAGAGAGTCAGAACCCATAATTTAAAATCTTTTCAAGGAGAACACTCGTGGCCATGATTGGTTCACTGGCACATCTTACCCAACTTTTAATAAAGAGAATAACACCAGTTTCACACCAGAGAAGAGTAAGGAAAAAAACACTCCTAGCATGTTTTGAGGCCAGCATAGCTTCGATAGTAAGACCTAGAAAGGACATGTTGAAAAGGGAAAATTATAAATCTCTCTCAGTCATAAGAATCAAAAGACACATATGATGAACAAAAATCCTAACCAGATTTTCAGCAAAATAAATCAAGCCTCCAGAACAAGTCAACCAAAAGTCAGGATAAATTGTGATGACAGGTCATTGTAGTCCAGGAGCGCGAGATCTGTTTCCCATCACACAGTCACCCAATGGGATTTCTTGCAGTAACAGAAAAGGGAGGACTGGCTGTTTTATCAGTGTGTAGCATGGCACTTGCAGTAATTAGCGGTACGTGGAGTGGGGCAGGATGAGAGCCGGGAAACACTTGGGTTTCCAGAACACTTGATTTATGGCAGAGGTAGCCTTTTAGAGATGTGGAGAAGGAATGGCTTTTCACAAAAGGGTCCTGAGGGAACTGGCTAGTTGTATGGGAAAACTCATATGGCTTCCCTGGTGGCTCAGATGGTAAAGAATTCGCCTGTAATGCAGGAGACCCAGGTTCAATTCCTTGGTTGGGAAGATCTCCTGGAGAAGGAAATGGCCACCCACTCCAGTATTCTTGCTTAGAGAATTCCATGGACAGAGGAGCCTGGCGGGCTGTAGGCAATGGGATCACAAAGAGCTGGACACGACTGAGCGACCAACAGTTTCGTGGGAGAAGGTTTGTCTTGGTCTCTGCCTCAGACTGTACATATAGTCAGTTCAGTGAGTTGTAGATCTCAGGGCAAAAGGCTGCAGGCAGAGAATACCTACAGCCGTACGGTAGCGCAGGTGGTAAAACGTCATCAGAAACCCCCGCAGACAAGACTAGTGAGTCAATTGTGCTGCCCTGAAATCAGAACTTCTGACCAGAAAGCACCAGGAGGCATTGGCATGGGGAAGGAGGGGCAGGGGCCGTGAGACGCTCTGCTGACCTGAGAACCCCCAAACAACAAAAAGGAGACCTGCTGAGAACGGACAGGAGACACGGCCACGCCCTTCACAGAGGACGCTTTCCAAGGGGCTAGTGAAGATACAGCAGGTACTCAGCCTCACTCACAGGGTGGGGTAGGGGGTGCAGACTAGGAGCACGTCAAACTAGGCCCTCCCAGGCCCTCTTCTAGGGCAGCTGGTGCGTCTCGCCGGTGGGCAGTCGCCCTGGAGAAGGGTTTGACAAGAATTGTGGACTTGTGGGTGGGTGTCTGCCTCACACATTCACGTGTGTGCCAGGATACACATACGGGAACCTTTAGCATTCTTCGTGACCAGAAAACTAGAAACAGCCAAAATGCTTCCCTGTAGCACAGCGGCTCGCAGTGTGACTGCGGTGGCTGAGACGGCGGCGATGAACCACCAGAGCCCACGTGTCGCACGCGTGAGCCTCCACACAACGTAGGCACAGAAACCCAGACACAAAGCAGAACTCGGGAGTTCCCATTTGTTAGCTGCAAAGCAGGGATAACTGATGGGCCCGCCAAGGAGCGCTAGTGCTGTGGTGGAGGCGCGGAGAAGAGCGGGGGTGACAGCCTGGAGGAGGAGGGCGGTGGTGGGAGGGGCTGGGGTCCCGCTCACCCGCCAGACGCCGAGCTCCACGCGGGCTCGGGGACCTGCCACACTGGGGCACGCGGGTCAGTGACGTGTGGCTCTCAGCCTCCTCCTTGCCCTGCAGTCAAACGACAGATTTTATGTTTCGTTGTTCTGAACCCTGCTTTAGTGAGGGCTTTTAATTATTCCTGAAGGTTGTTGACTTTTTGGAGGAAAATCCAGTTTTAAAGCGATAGAGTGCTTTTCCTGTGTTGGCTGTTCTAAGTCCAGCCCACTGTAATGAAGCATGCCCTGGACACTGGCCCGAGTCTGCGGGCCTGTCGCCTCCGGGATGGTACAGGCTGCAGGTCGGCTCAGCTCTGCCCTCAGCGAGGGCCCAGGTCTTCCCGCCCCGTCTCCATCATGCCCGGCTGCAGGGCTTATCCCTGGCTGTATTCCAGCCCACACAGCAAGGAGAGCCTTGCAGCTACTGTGGGTTTTCTTTACTTTTAATGACATCTCTGTGTGCGTGGTAAGTCTCTTCATTTATGTCCAACTCTTTGCGACCCCAGTGGGCCAGGCTCCTCTGTCCCTTAGATTCTCCAGGCAAGAACACTGGAGTGGGCTTCCATTTCATCCTCCAGGGGATCTTCCCGACCTAGGGATTGAACTTGGATCTCCTGTATCTCCTCCGCTGGCAGGTGGGTTCTTTAACCACTGCGCCCCCTGGGAAGCCCAGTGGCCTCTCTTCTAAGATGCAGTCCATGTGCCATATAAATCAGTGGGTTTGGTTCACAGAACGTGAGGTTATCACCACAAACAGGGCTAGCCCTTTCTAGCCCTTGTAGCCAGAGCAGGGACCTTAGCTCCGCCCTTAGGCCCGAGCCTCAGGCCGCATCGGAGCGCGGGGAGGCTGGAGGCCTGTCCGCCACCCGCGACGCCCACGTGAGGCTCTGTTCCTGTCCCAGGTGCGACAGCACAGAGCAGCTGAGAGCCCTACTGCCTGGACTGGAGCAGGAGCTGAAGGATGCGGTGAAGTTCAAGGCCCTTTACCAGTTCACCTTCACCTTTGCTAGGAGCCCGGGGCAGAAAGGGCTAGGTGAGTATACCTGCCAGACGCCAGTCAGCTCGAGAGGCCGCATGGGCATGGCCAGCGGGGCTCTGGGCGGGCCCCTCCTCTGGGGTCCCGACTGAGGGTGCCCCTTGCCACTGGGACAGTCCCACGTGCTCCAGCCCCTCAGCCTGCAGTCACTCCTGACGTGTGGAGCCAAAAATACGATTTTAAATGTGGAGTAATTTTCAGATGCTCTGCATTCTCTCCTATTGATGTGTAATTGTCTAATGGGTTAGAGACGCGGGCAGGTGACATTAATCTCGTCCTGGGCTGGGGATTTAACATTAACTTACTTAAACTAATTCTGATGCGTGTTGGATTATATTTTTCTTCTTCTTTCAGAGATGTATGATTTTGCCAAAATGTTACTTGCGCATTACCGTATGTGGTATATACAGAAAATCTTTAGCTTGTATTTCCGGTTTGAGGTTTTGGTTTATTTGAGGATTATAAAATCCGCTTATTTCTGTTGCCATGTCACAGAGAACCTCAAACTCAGGGTTTCGAGCAGCCATCATTTTTATGGCGTATGATCCTTTGGCTCAGGGCTCTGCAGGGCTCCGCCAGGCAGCCCTCTGTGCCACGCGGGTCGGCTCAGACGCCCAGCAGTGTTCCCGCTGCCGCTGGACGCCGCCCGCACTGGCTGACCGGGGCTCCCCTGCAGGGCGGTGATCCCGCTGGAAGGCTGCAGGGCTGCAGGCAGGGGAGGTGGGAGCTGCCTGGAAGTCCTCAGCATTGGTTCCATCTGAAGTCATCGCATTTGCCGTGCTTTTAAAATTCCACTGTAACTTCTAAGAGGTTGTAAATTAGTCCAAGTTAATCACCTGTTTTAAAGTTTTATAAATTTACTTTCTTTGGTCATGAAGTTCGGTGTGAGGAGAAGTATTTTGAAGCACTTTTGCAGCATGGAGCCCAGCATAGCCTCTATTTTAAGTAGCTTTGCCTGAGTATCAGGCAGCAGAAAAGGAGAAATTTATAGTTTATCCTGTAATTCCTTTACTGAGAGAAAAAAAAATCATTATCTTATCTACTTTATACCTATAGACAAATGAGATGTTTATCAGAAATCAGTCGCTGAAGAATTGGAACAGTTACTGATTTCGTGTCTGTGCTTCATGAGACTCATTGAAAGAACATAAAATCGTATTAAAGGGAACAATAGCTTCTTCAGGAAAATTATTACATACCTGGACACTTCACAGACATCACAGTTTATTTTAGAAGATTTTTTGAGGGTTTTTTACAAAAAGATAACAAAGCCGGTGAGTATAGGGGAGCAGAAGGGAGGCTTGAGGTGGGAGGGCAGCAACCCCAGAACTGATCCCCGTTGTTCTATCAAAGAAACGGGCACAAGGTTGTAAAGCAGCTGTTATTTGCTTTTGTTGCTCAGTGACTCAGTTGCTTCTGACTCTTTGCAACTCCATGGACTGCAGCATTCCAGGCTTCCCTGTCCTTCACTATCTCCCAAAGCAGCTGTACTTCAATTAAAAAAAAAAAAAAGTAATTTTACAGCTGTGAACCCCAGATGGAACAATTGATTTTACAGTTTCCAAAGTTTATGACATTGTCTGTCTTCTGAAGGGTTAAATATAATTTAAAGAGGTTGATTCAGGTGTTCCTGTAATTCCTAAAAAAGTGTGGACAGCAGTGGAAAGGGGTGGAAAAACAGCCTACAGGTCAAGGCTTCATCCCCTTCAGACCTGTGTGCCTGTTGTGTGGCAAGAGGGGCACGTGCCGTTTAGTGGCGGTTCCTTAGCCTAGCGCTGCTTCACTGCTGAGTCGTGTCCAACTCTTTGCCACCCCACGGACTGTACCTCGCCAGGATCCTCTGTGCATGAGGTTTTCCAGGCAAGAAAACTAGAGTGGGTTGCCATTTCCTCCTCTTTAGCCTAGTTAAAGTCACTCAGTCATGTCTGACTCTTTGTGACCCCAGAGACTATTCAGTCCATGCAGTTCTCCAGGCCAGAACACTGGAGTCGGTAGCCGTTCCCTCCTCCAGGGCATCTTCCTGACCCAGGGATCAAACTGGGGTTTCCTGCACTGCAGGCGGATTCTTTACCAGCTGAGCCACTAGGGACGCCCCCTAGTAGAGGAGGTGATTAACACTCCTTGACGCTTTGCTTTAATGTGAGATACTTGGCATGGCTTATACTGGCTAGAGTCTGTAATCAGCTGGCTTTGAGAAATCATAATTTTTGAGGAAGTAAAGTTTCATGATTATTAACTAATTTTTCCATCAGCCCAAAGATTCTTTTTTGACAGAATGATCATCTTTATGATCTAATTCTAAATGGAGCATCACAGACATAAATTTTACTTAGGAACATCTTATAATCATTTTCTTACTCAGGAGGTAGGGTTTTTCAGAGGTTATTAGAAAGAAAATAGCTGCTCTGATGATTCCTTTCATGGTCAGTAGATTTTGTTCTTGATCTCAGCTCTCACGTCTATCACTTGGAGTGTTGCGGTGGTTTTGCAAGCGGCCGGGTCCATCAGGACAGCACTCAGCGTGTTTACTGAGGTGATGCTGGGGCTCTGAAAATGCAGGCAGCTACTATGAGTTGTGTGCTTTACAAATATGCACATCGGGAACTTTATAAGAAGGGTTTCTAGGACCAAACGAACCCAAAGTTGACCAGATTTAATGTCTGCCATAAAGCTTTATTTTTCTCTCTTCCCCAGGTTTGCCTCCATTTCTCATTGTGAGACTTTCCCTCACTAAGATGAGTTTAGATTCTCCTCAGTGATAAGGAAGTAGACTCAGCAGGACGAGGGCCCACGGGCAAGGTCCAGCCAGCCTTCTCTCCTGCCTGTTCCTCAAGTTTTCTGACCACTGCTTTCTTGCTAGGACTCCAGGTTATTTCAGACTGAGTTATCTTGTGGACGTTAAACACACAGGAAATAGAGGCATTTTATTTGAGGTTGGCTACTACTCACGTATTCCTTGCTCATCCATTTCTAATGATTGACCTGGGAACCTCAGGTCAGAACTTCAGCTTTTATGACTTCTGTCCAAGTCGGGCCAAACCAGATTTAGATGAAAATCTTTTGGAAGGTGTTTAGTAGAATATTTTGCATTGAAAGCATTTGTTACCTTAAACATTTATTTATCGGCTTTTTACATTCATTCTCCTGGCACACACACATAAGCACTATTTCAGTGCAGGACTGTTGTATCATCTGAAAGCGATGAGCTCTAGCCAACCTAGTTGAAGGGTGTCAGCTTCAAAAAGTTACCTTCTCAGGCCCTTGATGTTCTGGTGTATCAATCACACAGAAATAAATCGACACCAGCCTTGCAGTGAGCAGAGAATGAGTCCCTCTCCTGCAGCCCTGACGCTCAGCTTCTGTGTCCGTGAACATCTCATCTCATGATGCAGCCCACGGCGTCAGTCTGTTTAGACATGAAATCGTTGCTACCGTCCAGCTGGGGGAAAATGAGGACATTGACTTTTACTAGTGACCAAACAACATGCTAATTTGTCTTGGCTTTATCTTAAGAAATCCCAAGAGTTTATGATACTTAACGGGATTGACTTTTGAATCAGATTCCATCTTAGTTCTTACCGTGGCAAGGAAGGTCTGTTTGGAAAGCACTGTGTCCCTTCCTTTCTAAACAAGTTTTTAACTTGTAGTTCATCACTTAGAAAGTGCGTGGGGCTGTTTTTTTTTTTTAATGGGTATATAAATGGTATGCATTAATCATATCCAGCTAATCATATCCAGGTCGGTCCAGGTGTCAAGAAAGCCCAGTACATGAGAAAAGCAGAGTCTTCATAATGGATTAATTAGGGGATAATTATTGACACATCCAGCTATACTAGTACACAAATCGTTTTCCAAAGCCATTTTCCCCAAGGTACCAAATAAGATTCAGCTTCAGGAGCTCTTCTATAAGCCTTAGACCTCATGCAACCATGGGTAAGACTGCCGAGTGTTACTAAGTGACACCAGCGTACCAAGAAGTGGTCACTGTGCTGTGTTAAAAGGAGTTGGGACTCACTGAGCGCTTTCTCTCTTTTTGCCAGATTTGGAAATGGCCGTCGCATACTGGAATCTGGTGTTATCTGGAAGGTTTAAGTTTCTAGATCTTTGGAACACCTTCTTGTTGGTAAGGGTCTTCCTGCTTGCCGGATCCCCATGTGAGGGATCAGCCAGGCCGGTTACTGTCCTAATAACCGATTGCTTGTCTGTGGGCCCAAGGAACCAGTGTCCCCAGCGGTGATCCCAGGGAGCCCACCCGCGGCCACACTCTGCCTCCCGCGGAAAGTGGTGCCCATGGGCTCGGGCCAGGCTGCTCGAGGCCACCTCCAGCCTGTGTGTCTGTGGTCCCCGCCCCAGGGTGTTCATGGGCTGAGACTGCTCAGTGACCATGGCCAAGGGGAGGGTGCGGGCTGCCAGGCCCGTCCCTGACTGCGGGAGGTGACTGTGTTGTCCTGCTCAGGGTCCCCCGCTCTGTGAGGACCAGTCCTTCTAGTGGAGGGGTGTGGGACAGCCCTCTAGCAGCAGCCTGGGGAAGGACCCCAGCATGTGCAGTGGGAGGCCCGGGGCATGTGGGGGGGCAGTGGGGGGTCCAGGGCACACGGCGGGGCAGCCAGAGGCCGGGCGTGCGGTGGGCAGCAGGAGGCCCGGGGCGTGCGGGGGGGCAGCAGGGGGGCCCGGGATGCACGGGGGGGTTAGCGCTGGGCCCGGAGTGCGCACAGGGGGCGCAGCGGGGGGGCCCGGGGCATGCGGGGGGCAGCAGGAGGCCCGTTCTGGGGGGACAGGCCTGCTGCGCGGGGGGACACACCTGCTGCGCTGAGGGACACGCCTGCTGCGCGGCAGGCAGCAGGAGCAGAAGAGTGATGCATCGCGTGCACGTGCTCTGGAGTGTGAGACGAGCTTGGGAGCCATCTGTGGACACACACACTCACGTGTGCAGAGACAGGCCTTAGGGGCCTGGGAGCCTCCGGGAGACCTGGGGCTGCTCTCCAGCTGGGGCCCCCGAGGAGCAGGGCGGGTCCTCCGGTGTCTGAAGCGTCCAGTGGCCGGGCGCGCCCACCCCTGCAGAGAGCCGCCTGGCTCACAGGAGGTGAGCACCTCCAGATGCTGCTTGCCCATGCTGTTTCTGAGCTGGTTTCAGGCTTGGACAAAGAGATTAAAAATGCTGCCTTTCTATTTGAAATAAAAGTCAATAATTTTTGTTTTATTTTGTGTTTCAATAAGTCTGCCTTCTGCAGCTGCACGTTGGCATCATGCAGCTCTTAACACTGACCCAAAGCGCTGTTGCTGGATTAACTTCCGACAGTGCTGGTCTGGTCCTCACGCCTGGTCACATTATGTCCTGAGATCACCAGGCTGAGAGCTCCGTCTGAGCCAGCGGTCTGCTGGTTTTTCCTCTTGTGTTTTAGGAGCATCACAAACGATCAATCCCAAGGAACACTTGGAACCTTCTTCTAGATTTTGGAAACATGATCGCAGATGACATGTCCAACTATGATGAAGAAGGTAGGCAAAGTCCACAGACCTCAGGAGATGGCCAGGGGGCAGGTGGGTCCCCGTTGACCCCTGCCCGACCCCATGTGTGAGACAGGAGTGATGAAGTGCCTAGTACTCACTTACTACGTCCTGTAAACCCCACAAGAGAAAATACCGCTCACATTAAAGTCAGGAGGACCTCTTCTGAGCTGAAGCTTTCACGGTGGGTGTGCAGAGGCCCCGAGGCAGGACCACAAGCAGGACGGTGACTGCGGCCCGCTGACCCCGTGTGGCCAGCGGTTATTCCATCACGCCGCCGAAGCACACAGCGGAGCCCCGCCTGTGTACTCACCTGAGCACGGCCACACCTGCTGCACTGTGGGCGCTGCCCGCTCGGAAAGAATGTCCACCCCGAGCCCCCTCTGCCCAGCGCGGACGTGACCGCGGACATGCTCAGCGGGGCTGGCAGTGGGTGCTGCTCACAGACGCGTGCACACCGGCACACAGCACCTGCCACTCCCGGCTGGCCAGAGCCGAGGAGGGTAATTCCAGCTGATCCATCACATGTAGAAGTTTAAAAAGTTTAAAATCATTTGAGTTCATGAGATATAAATGTTGGATTGTGAGAAAATCCTTTGACTATAAAAAATATTGTTCTAAAATGCCGATTTTTTCACACATTTTGCTTTCCTTTAGGAGCATGGCCTGTTCTCATAGATGATTTCGTAGAATATGCACGGCCAGTGGTCGCAGGTGATAAAGGCAGTCGTGTCTCGGCAGAAAATTGAGTTGGATTTAGATGAAAGGGAGCCTCGTCCTGCAGGAGATGCTGGCCAGCTGTGCCTGTCACCCATTTCCTCCTGACCAGTCGTGAGCCTGGAGACCCTCTTCCGCTGCTTAGAGAAGACGCCGCTGACTATTGGCGCCGCACGGAGACCCTCCGCGATCGCGGCCGGGCGCCTGGGGACGGGGCCCTAGCTCTGCTGTGGAGCCCTCCGCGTGACTGTGGAGGGGCGGGGCCTGTCTGCAGTCTCCCACCTTCAGATCACGGCGAGCCCTGCGCCCACACCCACTGGTTGTCTGGGAACCACACCTAAGAAACCGCCGGTCAGGCGGCCGGACACATGTCCTGAGAAGACAGTCGTAGACACTGAGGTTTTTAGATTTGGTGCCAGGATTAAGACATAAGTTTTTTGAATCATCCAGATTTATCAGCTCTGTTTCCTCTGGATGATCATGGGAATGATTTTACAGGTCGGCGGGCTGTTGAGGTTTGCACAGCAACTTCAGACCGTGTGCAAGTCAGCGGGTCTGCTTACTGCTAACAGTGTCAGTTCAGCTTCCTAAGAAGCTTCATAAAGTATGCAAGTATGCTTCTTTTTAAAAAATGTATTTTATTACATTTAAAAAGACATTTTTCTGTGAGAAATTATCTCTTTTGTGATAAATTTAAATTTAAAAATCAACTGTTGGCTCCTTTCTACGGTCTGTAATGTGAGCACTTGCTGTCCACCCTCCTGCCCTTCATGTGTGGTCACATTCAGAAGGTAAGACACACGTGGTTGTCCCCAAAATGCCACAAACCGAAAACCACATCACACGCACGTGGAGCGGAGAGTCAGCACCCTGAGCCGCTGGCCTCTGGCATGTGCCCCGCCACCCCCTTCCTTCCTGGGGGTCACGCCCAGCTCGGGGGCTGGGAGGGCGGCTGGCCTGCGTGCTGTCCAGGTGGGCGCCGTGACCCGCCTGCCCATCGTGGAAGTGGCTTCGTGTGGCTGTGTGAGAAGCGCTGGGTGGGCCACACCTCGAACACAGGTGATCACGTCACGGCACGCCCGTGGCCCCACTGCGGCCCCACTTATGAGACAGAAACTGCGGCAATTCACAGGAGAGGGGGTGCCCTCAGATTTGCAGAACGCGTGCCTAAAATGTGCGGTTTAGTTTGGCTTCCAGAAGCATGAGCCACCCAGACCTGTGTCCCGAGACCCAGCCGGGCGGGCGGTGTAGGGGTCAGCCCCTCTCAAGGTGCAGGGCCGAGAAGTCACTGACCTCTCCCAGCCCCACTGCTGTGGCCGCAAAGAAAACACAGGCTACCTCTACCCACAAGCCTGGGCTTCTTAGAGCTTTAACAGAAGCCTCAACAATCATTCAGGGTCCTTTGAGGGCTTTTGGGTTCTGACGTGTAAGAGTTCCAGAGAGGTTGCAGAACTCAGGCCTGTGAGACTCACGAGGTCCGCGGCACTGCTTCATCCTGAGGCTTAAGGCTGTGTGGGAAAGGCAGTCCGTGCACGAGGGCCTTCTTGTTCACCAGCAGACGCCAGACAGAGCTCAGTGACTGGACCGAGTCTCTCGCACACGGCCAGTGTCTGTCCTTCTATCATAAGCATTCCCGTCAGGCGTGCTGTGGAAGCGCCGAGCACTTGGAAACGCTGAAGTGCTTCTCTCTGGGGCCATGGTGGCTTTCTGCTCCGCCCCGGACACGCGGACACCATGCACTGGCTGTCCTCCTCCGCCCCACGTCGGGAGCAGCCGCCACACCCGGGGCCCTCCCAGCTGTGTCTGGCCTGCCGCCTCCTTACAGAATCGCGTCCCACGTGGACAGTCTGAACTCTCTCCTCTCCTTTCTTGGTGTCATGAGGCCTCTGCTGAGCATGCCTGCTTTAGGTGGGCATTACAGATCTCAGGACACAGAAACCTCAGGGTGCACAGAAGCCTCAGGATGCATAGGCGTTCCTTTGGCTGATAAGAACTGCGCCCGCCTTACCCACCGCCACACACACTGCACACACGCTGGAGACACACGGGCTCACCACCTGAGAGATGAACAAGCGTGGACGCCCCGTGCCCAACGAGATTCCTGGCCTGAGCGCCGCCTTCTGCTGTAGTGGTGAGGGCATGCGTGCCAGTCTGTGATGTCGGCTCAGTAGAGGCTCGCGAGGGCGGGTACGCACGTCTCTGGCTCCTGGCTCTGCGGGGCGGCCACCCCCACGCTCAAGGCACAAGGCCAGGGCTCACCTCCCTGCGTCCTCTCGGCTCACGTCGGCCGAACGGTGTGCAGTTGCCCTGAGCACCTCTGACGGTGCCTCTGCCTCAGCCACGAGTGTTTCTGCCCAGCGGTGCCCTTCTCCCCACAGCAGGCAGCTGGCAGAGGGCTGCCCTCAGGGAGGGAGCTTGCGTGCCCAGCAACCCGATGGCACTCACTGTGAGGCCCCTGGCTTCAGGGTCTCCCAGAACTGTGCCAGCTGGAGTCGTGTTCCAGAGCCTCACTCTCAACACGGGCTGCGAAGATGCCACCGTTCACTTATGGGCACCTTAGCATCTTAGCATCTTAGGATCTTAGCATCTTAGCATCTTAGCATCTTTCTGTTACCGAAACTTTATCAGATGTGTTCCTCACGTCCTGGTGCCCTGGTCTGACGTAGGACCGGGTCCTGTGGTACCATGGGCCTGGGGACACAGATGGCGGCTTTTCTGACCCTGGGCTTTAGGCCCAGACACCTGCTTTACACCTGGACCCCCCAGCCTCGGCACCGCCATGAACACTCCTCCCGTGGAACAGGGGTGGGGGCCCTGCATCCCACCCCACACGGAATGGCCTGTGTCTGTCAGGGAGGCATTGCCAGCGCTGGGCTGGGGGACACCCAGGTCACTGCAGCTCCATCTGCTTCTTCCTTCCCGCATGGCAGATTTCTATCATCAACACACTCCACAGTCACACGCCCTCCAGAAACCAAAGCCGCGCGCGTGACAGCTGAGTCCCAGCAGGGTGCTGGGTGCAGGAGCCAGGCATAGGGTGCTGAGGGCGACCCGTGTGATTGCGAGTCCAGGAAACGCAAAGACCCAGGGACAAGGCGGACGGGTGGAGGCCTGGGGGTGGGGGGTCGCGGGGGCAGAGGGGCCAGGGGACTAGGGGGTCTCAGCCTGGCTGCGGGAGGCCGACGCACAGTGTGGTTGACTGGATTGACCCTGGGTGTGGGGGTTCCACACCGGAGCTCTAGAAACGAGAGTGCTTCCTCCAGGTCACTGGGCAGACTTCCCCAGAGTAGCGGCTTCGCCTGCCCAGGGCTGTTCTGAGCCACAGACGCCTCCACGGAAGAGCCAGCTCAGTCCCGACCCTGTGGACAGACGCTGCTGCCCCACGTGGCTGGGGGAGGCTGTGAGCTGCAGTCCAGACGGTGTTCTCATTGGTGCCACCTGCAGAGACAGAGGAGGAGCGCCTGCCCCTCGGGAGGCTCCTGACAGCGGCACAATGAGCAGCCCGGAGGTCAGCAGGGCCGACTAAAGGCAGAGCAGCACGTCGGCCGCCCGCAGCCAGGGGCAGATATGGAGAAGTTTCAGGCTGCGATGCTGCTGGGGGCCGTCGGGGACGCGCTGGGGTTCGGGCACGCTGCCAGGGAGAGCAGCAGCTTGGGCACCAGGGTCCAGGAGGAGATGGGGAAGGGAGGTGGGCTGGACCACCTCGTGCTCTCGCCGGAGACGTGGCCGGTGAGCGACAACACCATCATGCACATGTCGACAGCGGGGGCCCTCATCACAGGTGAGGCTCTGCCCCGGGGGCGGGGGTGGTGGGGGGATCCCGAGGTGAGGGGCCCAGAGCCCGGGGGTCGCTTGCTGCTGCGGCCAAGACCGGCTCGTCACATGGGGTCCCCAGCAGACGGGGTGCGCCTCCACTGCGTTCCAAGACAGCCTCTTGGGCGACAGTGTCACTTTACTCTGCTCACCTGCAGACTCGGGTTCTTAAGCCAAGACTTTCCATCGTGTTTGTAAACATTCACTCGGCAAAGCCTGTTATTCAGAGTTAAATGCAATCAGAGGGCTCACTTTGGGCCCATTTGGGAGGAAACCTCAACTTCTCACTGTGAATAGTTAGCTTGCTTCTGAATTTATTTCAAAAAATATATAAAATAATAAGCCAGTTTGCAGTTGCGCTGATTAAGATGATATTTGGGGGGAGTTGCTTCTAAATCCCGATGAGTTGTGGTTAAAATGCCGTCTGCCAAACAGGGTTTAGCCTGGAGAGTTGCTGTAGGTTATCCTATGAAAATGCCATGAAGTGGTTGGATTTGGGGGAAACAGAGCTTCCCTAAGTAGCAGGTTGATTTCAGGAACACGTTTTTACTGAATTTCGGAAAAGCAGCGGGCGTCTGGGTGGGGCACAGTCTCCTTACAATTGCTGTTGAAAACCTGTCAGAGGGTGAGTGCGCCACTGCAAAATTAGAACCTGAGGCGGCTCTGAGTGGCTGGAATGTGTGTGTCACTGAGTGCTCACCCGCCAGCCGCGCGGGAGCCGGGTTTAGCCCGGATGTCACGGCACAGGAATGCCGTCGGCTCCAAATAGCAGGCGGAGGACGGAGCCTCAGATAAGATAGCGTCACAGCAGGTTGGCCTGACAAGCCGTCCTGAGTCTGCAGACTCTGAGATCCGGGGTGGGGCGGGGGGGGCAGGGTGTAATTGTGGGGCTTCCGGGCCATCTCTGGGAAGGCCCCAGGCCCCTCCGTGTCCCATCCCCGGGCCCTCCTCTGGTGCCCACCTGGCAGAGTCCCCGGCATGCCTCCAGCCTGCACTGTGGTCCCAGGACTCCCTGCCGTGGCTGCTGTCAAGAACGTGCTCCCCCGGGTTGGAGCAAGTCACATCCCCTTGGCAGGAATAGGGCGGAATCCGCCCGGGTGAAGCGTGTGGATCCGGAGCACATTGGTAGCAGGCCCAGTTCTGATGGGCTCGGGCGCAGCTGGACGCGGGCACCTCTGGACACATGCCCTCTGGCCCACGGGTGACCATGATGCACTCGGGCAAGTCTGTGCCCCAGAAATTGTTTTCACTCTCAAAACATCTAAGTTTAGTTTTCAAACAGCCCAACTTTTTTCTTTAATAACAAACTGTAGCTTGTGTAAGGGGCATGGCAAATAGATGGGGAAACAATGGAACCAGTGACAGGCTTTATTTGGCGGGGGGGCTCCAAAATCACTGCAGATGGTGACTGCAGCCATGAAATTAAAAGATACTTGCTCCTTGGAAGGAAAGCTATGACCAACCTAGACAGCATATTAAAAAGCAGAGACAGAGACATTACTTTGCCAACAAAGGTCCGTCTAGTCGAGGCTATGGTTTTTCCAGTGGTCATGTATGGATGTGAGAGTTGGACTGTGAAGAAAGCTGAGCGCCGAAGAATTGATGCTTTTGAACTGTAGTGCTGGAGAAGACTCTTGAGAGTCCCTTGGACTGCAGGGAGATCCAACCAGTCCATTCTAAAGGAGATCAGTCCTGAGTGTTCATTGGAAGGACTGATGCTGAAGCTGAAGCTCCAATACCTTGGCCACCTGATGTGAAGAGCTGACTCATTTGAAAAGACCCTGATGCTGGGAAAGACAGGGCAGGAGGAGAAGGGGACGACAGAGGATGAGATGGTTGGATGGCATCACTGACTCAATGGACATGAGTTTGAGCAAGCTCCAGGAGTTGGTGATGGACAGGGAGGCCTGGCGTGCTGCAGTCCATGGGGTCGCAAAGAGTCAGACACGACTGAGTGGACTGACTGAGCCACGTGCATCACGGCGCCAGTGGACCCTGACTGTGGGCCTGTCTCACCATGAGTGTTATCATCGATCCTCACGTCACCCTTCAGGTCAACTTTATTACAGCGGATTACACATAAAGGAGCTGACACAGAGGAGCTACGTCATCAGCCCAGTGCTGCCCAGCAAGTGCAGACAGAAGCCTGACAGTCTCGGCCTGCCTCTGGAGCCCTGACCCAACCCAGGGCTGCAGGACCTGCGCTGTTTCAGGGGCCCGACAGACCGTGGCTCTTCACATGATTTCCAAAGGCAGGTAGGGCTCGCTGCCCCAGGCGTGTGGCTGTGGGCTGGGCCCTGCGGAGCGGCGGGTGCGCCCAGCCATACCCACTCTGCCATGCCTCTGAGACAGGCAGTGCTGAACAGAAGTGGGCGCTGAGTGGAGAGTGGCGTCCAGGGCCCCGCAGGGCCGGCGGGCCCCGCAGAGTGGAGAGAAGTCCCGGCCCCACGATCCTCTCCCCCATGCTGCCTGTGGCGGCATTTGAAACGTCGGTATTACCAAGTGATCCAGATGGGTCTCCTGCCTTCGCTCCATCATGACTTCAGCCAGGAGGCTCACAGGGGGCTTTGTAGGTGGATCTGTCTAGTGGGGGAGACAGAGAAGTGAGTTCAATGGCCGCGTCAGCTCGCAGAGGAGCTCGGGCCAGAGGGCGCGAGGCTCTGTGGCTCTGAATTTGGTATCAGCTCCAGGATTTTGCTGCCGTTTTGCTTTTAAAGAACTTTTGTCTCTTCAAAAAGAAGTGATTCCAGAATAAAATGACTCATTTTAGGGGACCTGGAAGGGCCAGGCTTATTCTCCTTGGACTGAGACGGTAGAGGAGGTGACAGAGAGCCTGGTCTTGCCCCTCCCTGGCCAGGGCCACCCAGCACCACCTGCTGTCACCCGATGTCGCCAGGGTTACCCAGTGTCACCTGGCGTCACTGTCCATGGGCCAGACGGAATTCACACCCCCCAGCCCGGACCCCACCACACCCCCGCCTGGCTCAGAACTGAGGCAACATGGCGTGGCCCAGAGTCGAAACAGCGGCCAGACAGCACCAGGCCTCTGCCCCACTGCTGAGAGGTGGGGGTGGACAGGAGCCGCTCCCCCCGCAGCACAGCTCCCAGAGCAGCGCTGGGACCCGCGGTGCACCCCCACCCTGCCTGGACTCGGGCGTCTGCCCTGCCCGCCTGCACCAGGGCCGGAGGCAACCTGGGTTTTGTGCCAACCATGCTCCGCTGCCAGCTCTGTGTCCAGGGTGGGCAGGAGGGGGGCAACGTCCTTCTCCACCCCCATGGCCCCCAGAGACGGGGCTTCACCGGGAGGGCTGCACGCAGCCCTGCACAGACAGGGCCCGGTGCCGTCAGCCTCGCTGGCAGGCACGCCCTCTGCCTGCTCCATCCCATCTGCTCTCGTGTGACCAGGCCCCTGGGCCCCAGCTTTGGAGGGTGTGTGGTCTCTGTCCACCACGTTGTGGACTCACTTAATGGCAGAAATGCCCAGTTGTGATGAAAACCCATTCACGATCCCTCGCTGAGCCTACAGCAGGCAGACAGGGGCCTGACCCTGCAGTGGGGGCGCGTGAGGACATCTGGACACCGGTCAGCAAGCCCTCTGTGCCTGGCACCCCATCCTGGCACCCTGAGATCTCCAAGGACACACTCCAAGGACACGTCCCCAGACCGCCTTCCCAAGGGGTCGTGGTGGGGATGATGGGGATGGTGTGGGGGGGCGTGGCTGTTTGGCTGGAGCGGGGAGCAGGCAGCTGGGCTGGGAGAGCGGCTCTTGGCACCCTGGACAGGGGACACTGAGGGCCACAGAGCAGGTGGGTGTCGGCCCAGCAGGCCCCTCGTGGACAGAGCCATCGCTGTGCATGAAGACCCCAGGTCTTCCTAGACTCTTGTGTGTAACAACGAGAAACCGCAGCCTCTGAAATGAGATGAAATCCAAAGCGCACTGTGTCTGCAGTCAGGTCTCTCTGGGGAGCCGGTCCCAGGGCCTCCCTCCTGTGGTGGGGGCGGGCCGCGTGCTGGGGCTCATCTGATCCTCCCTTCCTCCCCAGACTTCTGGTGCCTGGATGACCTCTACCGTGAGATGGTGCGGCGCTACGTGGATGTCCTGGAGAAGCTCCCGGAGCAGCGGGCAGACCCAGCCACCCTGGAGGGCTGCTCCCAGCTGAAGCCAGACAACTACCTCCTAGCATGGCACACGCCGTTCAACGAGAAAGGTCAGGGGCTTCCCTCTTCCTCTGAGGAGGCGGGGCCAGAGGGCCTCTGGGACACGGCCCGGCTCGTCACCCCCAACAGGACCCCCGGGCATCCAGCCCCACCTGGGCACCAACCGGGGATGCAGGCATCTCAGTCACCACCCCTGGTTTGCCTTAAGGATAATCTCCCACTGCTTCCCTTTTAAATGTGTGCTCTTAGCCAAAACAAATGTCTGTGTCCATGATGATCCCATCTGGGGTGATGTTGGCAGGCAGCCTCTGCCCCTAGGGCTCTGCTGCTGGGGTCCTGGACCCGACCTCTGGGCTCACAGCAAGGGCAGGCCCAACCTCTGGGTTGATGCTGAAGGATACCATCAAGTCAAAGATCAGATCAGATTAGATCAGTCGCTCAGTCGTGTCTGACTCTTCGCGACCCCATGAATCGCAGCACGCCAGGCCTCCCTGTCCATCACCAACTCCCAGAGTTCACTCAGACTCACGTCCATCAAGTCAGTGATGCCATCCAGCCATCTCATCCTCTGTCGTCCCCTTCTCCTCTTGCCCCCAATCCCTCCCAGCATCAGAGTCTTTTCCAATGAGTCGACTCTTCACATGAGGTGGCCAAAGTACTGGAGTTTCAGCTTTAGCATCATTCCTTCCAAAGAAATCCCAGGGCTGATCTCCTTCAGAATGGACTGGTTGGATCTCCTTGCAGTCCAAGGGACTCTCAAGAGTCTTCTCCAACACCACAGTTCAAAAGCATCAATTCTTCGGCTCGATAAAGGACAGAAATGGCATGGACCTAACAGAAGCAGAAGATATTAAGAACAGATGGCAAGAATACACAGAAGAACTGTACAAAAAAGATCTTCACGACCAAGATAATCACGATGTTGTGATCACTGAATGTGAAGTCAAGTTTTCAGGTTCTTTCTTCTCTGTGTGTCCGGGTTTTTATGTCCCAGTTTTATGTGGACAGTTTTTATCGCTCTGCCTTTCAAACTCACTCATCTTTTTTCTGAAATGTCTAATCTGCTGTGTATCTCAGTCAGTGAGTTTCACTCAGACATTGCAGTGTTTTCTCTAGAACTGAGATGTAGGTCTTTTGTGTACCTACATGTCCCTACTTAACTTTTCAAAAGTATAGAAAAGAAAAGTGAAAGTGAAGTCGCTTAGTCATGTCCGACTCTTTGTGACCCCATGGACTGTAGCCCACCAGGCTCCTCCGTCCATGGAGGGGCATCAGGGAGCCATGGGACAGGTCGGAGCACTGGGTCCTTAAAAGAGGAGGGAGAATAGAAACGATGTGGAGAAACAGTTGCCAGAATTGTCCAAAGTAGATTTTAAAAGATGTGAACGCACATGGCCCAGAAACTCAATAAATTCCAAGCATAAGAAACAAACAAAAACCTCCAACAAGACCCACAGCCATCAAATCACTCAGAACTGTCAACAAAGACGGAGCGCGCCTCCCGTGTGGACCGCCAAGGTGAGGGCGGCGGGTTCCACCGGAAGCAACCTCCGGGTGCAGAGAAACCCAGTCAGACCGACGCCCAGAGCAGCGAGGCCTGAGCAGCCTCTGTGGGTGGAGCGGAGGAGTCCATGCCCGAGGGTGCCGGGGAGAGACGCCCGCACGTCCTGACCACCTGCACAGGCCACGCGGGCAACATTTCATCTGTGAAGGAAATGATGATGGGAACGCAGGCCCAGCGTGCTCACAGGGAGGCTGCCGACTTCATGGGTTCACTCCCAACCTCATAGCCTCACCCCCAACCTCATGGGCTCACCCCCAACCTCACAGGCTCACCCCCAAATTCACGGGCTCACCCCCAACCTCACGGGCTCACCCCCAACCTCATAGGCTCACCCTCAACTTCACGGGTTCACTCCCAACCTCATAGGCTCACCCCCAACCTCACGGGCTCACCCCCAACTTCACAGGCTCACCCCCAAATTCACGGGCTCACCTCCAACCTCACGGGCTCACCCCCAACTTCACAGGCTCACCCCAACCTCACAGGCTCACCCCCAACCTCACAGGCTCACCCCCAACCTCACGGGCTCACCCCCAACCTCAAGGGTTCACCCCCAATCTCACAGGCTCACCCCCAACCTCACGGGCTCACCCCCAATCTCACGGGCTCACCCCCAACCTCACGGGCTCAGCCCCAACCTCACGGGTTCACCCCCAATCTCACGGGCTCACCCCCAACCTCACGGGCTCACCCCCAATCTCACGGGCTCACCCCCAACCTCATGGGCTCACCCCCAACCTCACGGGCTCACCCTAACCTCACGGGCTCACCCCCAACTTCACAGGTTCACCCTAACCTCACGGGCTCACCCCCAACTACACGGGTTCACTCCCAATCTCACAGGCTCACCTCTAACCTCAGGGCTCACCCCCAACCTCACAGGCTCACCCCCAACTTCACGGGTTCACCCCCAACCTCATGGGCTCACCCCCAACCTCACAGGCTCACCCCCAAATTCACGGGCTCACCCCCAACCTCACGGGCTCACCCCCAACCTCATAGGCTCACCCTCAACTTCACGGGTTCACTCCCAACCTCATAGGCTCAGCCCCAACCTCACGGGCTCACCCCCAACTTCACAGGCTCACCCCCAAATTCACGGGCTCACCTCCAACCTCACGGGCTCACCCCCAACTTCACAGGCTCACCCCAACCTCACAGGCTCACCCCCAACCTCACAGGCTCACCCCCAACCTCATGGGCTCACCCCCAACCTCACGGGTTCACCCCCAATCTCACGGGCTCACCCCCAACCTCACGGGCTCACCCCCAATCTCACGGGCTCACCCCCAACCTCAAGGGTTCACCCCCAACCTCACGGGCTCACCCCCAACCTCACGGGCTCACCCCCAACCTCATGGGCTCACCCCCAACCTCAAGGGTTCACCCCCAATCTCACAGGCTCACCCCCAACCTCACGGGCTCACCCCCAACCTCACAGGCTCACCCCCAACCTCATGGGCTCACCCCCAACCTCACGGGTTCACCCCCAATCTCACGGGCTCACCCCCAACCTCACGGGCTCACCCCCAATCTCACGGGCTCACCCCCAACCTCATGGGCTCACCCCCAACCTCACAGGCTCACCCTAACCTCATAGGCTCACCCCCAACTTCACAGGTTCACCCTAACCTCACGGGCTCACCCTCAACTTCACGGGTTCACTCCCAATCTCACAGGCTCACCTCTAACCTCAGGGCTCACCCCCAACCTCACAGACTCACCCCCAACTTCACGGGCTCACCCCCAACCTCATTGGCTCACCCTCAACTTCACAGGCTCACCCCCAACTTCACTGGCTCACTCCAACCTCACAGGCTCACCCCCAACCTCATGAGCTCACCCCAACCTCACAGGCTCACCCCCAACCTCATGGGCTCACCCCAACCTCACAGGCTCACTCCAACCTCACAGGCTCACCCTCAACTTCACGGGTTCACTCCCAACCTCATAGGCTCACCCCCAACTTCACGGGCTCACCCCAACCTCATAGGCTCACCCTGAACTTCACGGGTTCACTCCCAACCTCATAGGCTCACCACCAACCTCACAGGCTCACCCCCAACTTCACGGGCTCACCCCAAACCTCACGGGCTCACCCCCAACTTCACGGGCTCACCCCCGACCTCACGGGCTCACCCCCAACTTCACGGGCTCACCCCCGACCTCACGGGCTCACCCCCAAACTCACGGGCTCACCCCCAACCTCACGGGCGAGCTTGCGTTGGCAGCGGTGTCCGGATGTGGCGGAGATTCCAGGGTGGGGGGTGTGCAGCGGTGTGGCCACTTCAGAACCTGGTTCCGCAGTTTCTCACAATGCTGAACATTCATGCGATGTATGAGCTCAGCGTTCCTCTCAGAGATGTTTACCCAAGAGAAGAGAAAGCGCCCATCCGCACGAGACTTGGTCATCAATGCTCATAGCACCTTTATTTGTATTAGCCTCAGACTGGAGACAACTCAATCGTGCATCAGCTGGAAGTGGACCAACCAGCTGAGGTCCCTCCACCCACACGGTGGAGCCCAGCTACGGACACACAGCGCAGACAAGTCTCAGCAGTTACGCTGCGTGAAGGGAGCCGGGCAAAAAAGGCTACTTTCTACATGACTCTGTTTGTATACGTTTCTGAAGGGGGCAGAGGCACACTTTGGGGTGACAGATGCGTGTGCAGTTTTTCCTTGGGTACCGGTTTCCGGGGAGTATCATGTAAGACAACATGCATTTGTTAAATACACGTGGCCGGTTGTCCGTCAGCTGTAGCTCAGGGAAGCAGCTTTTAGGAAGGGGGCAGACATGGCTGGGCGTGCACCGTGGGCGGTTCTGGCTCCTGCGTTTCCCAGCCGGGGCACACTGGGAGCGGTCCCCACCCCAGCTGAGAGCCTCTTTCGTGGCTGCGTCTGTTCCAACACGTGCCCCTATGCAATTTCTTTCGTCTCTCATCTTTGTCAGGAATGTGGGCGGGGTCCCTGTCTCTGAGTCACCGACACTGATAAGCGTGGGCACAGACCGCTGTGCACGTCCAGGTTAGGCGGGGTTGCAGGCAGAGGTCTGAACGCGGGTTCCCCACGCAGGCTCGGGGTTCGGCGCTGCCACCAAGGCGATGTGCGTGGGGATGCGGTACTGGCAGCCGGAGCGGCTGGAGACGCTGGTGGAGGTCAGCGTGGAGTGCGGCAGGATGACGCACAACCACCCCACAGGTGACGGCGCGGGGGCGGCGGGCGGGGCTCGGGGTGCCCGGGAGCCACGCTCTGGAGTGTGCCCCAGCGGGGGGTGGGGCATCCATCCTGCCTCTGTCCTGAGCGTGGCCCTGGTGGGCAGGGGCAGGGGGTTCATCCTGGGCCTCTGTCCCGAGCGTGGCCCTGGTGGACTGACAGGGGGTCCATCCTGGCCTCTGTCCTGAGCGTGGCCCTGGTGGGCAGGGGTGGGGGGGGTCCATCCTGGGCCTCTGTCCCGAGCGTGGCCCCGGCAGGCTGACAGGGGGGTCCATTCTGGGCCTCTGTCCCAAGCATGGCCCCGGTGGGCCGGGGGTCCATCCTGGCCTCTGTCCCGAGCATGGCCCTGGTGGGCAGGGGTGGGGTGGTCCATCCTGGGCCTCTGTCCCGAGCGTGGCCCCAGCGGATGGACGGGGGGTCCATCCTGGCTTCTGTCCCAAGCATGGCCCCAGTGGACAGGGGGTCCATCCTAGCCTCTGTCCCGAGCGTGGCCCCGGCGGGCGGGGGTTCCATCCTGGGGCCTCTGTCCCGAGTGTGGCCCTGGCAGGCGGGAGTCCATCCTGGCCTCTGTCCCGAGCGAGGCCCCAGCAGGCGGGGGTCCATCCTGGCCTGTGTCCCGAGTGTGGCCCCAGCGGGCGGGCATGGGGTCCATCCTGGCCTCTGTCCCGCATCCCAGGCTTCCTTGGGTCCCTGTGCACTGCCCTCTTTGCGTCATACGCTGTCCAGGGAAAGCGGCTGGAGCAGTGGGGGCGAGACATGCTTCAGACGGTGCCACTGGCCGAGGAGTACTGCAAGAAGACCATCCGGCACCTGGCAGGTGAGCCGGCCCCCAGCAGCTCCATCCACACACAGGGTGAAGTGGCCAGGCCCAGAGGGAGGGGGCTCCGTGTGACAGGCGGACCTCAGGTCTGTGGTCTGTGGTGCCCCCCGGCCGCAGGGCTGGAGGCCTGGTGTGGGGACCCTCTCTGGCTTCTTGAGACGCAGGTCCCCTCACCCCCAGCATCATCCATGAGCCAATGCCCCCCGGCCGCAGGGCTGGAGGCCTGGTGTGGGGACCCTCTCTGGGTTCTTGAGACGCAGGTCCCCCTCACCCCCAGCATCATCCATGAGCCAATGCCCCCCGGCCGCAGGGCTGGAGGCCTGGTGTGGGGACCCTCTCTGGCTTCTTGAGACGCAGGTTCCCCTCACCCCCAGCATCATCCATGAGCCAATGCCCCCCGGCCGCAGGGCTGGAGGCCTGGTGTGGGGACCCTCTCTGGCTTCTTGAGACACAGGTTCCCCTCACCCCCAGCATCATCCATGAGCCAATGCACCCGGACGCAGGGCTGGAGGCCTGGTGTGGGGACCCTCTCTGGCTTCTTGAGACGCGGGTTCCCCCTCACCCCCAGCATCATCCATGAGCCAATGCACCCGGCCGCAGGGCTGGAGGCCTGGTGTGGGGACCCTCTCTGGGTTCTTGAGACGCAGGTCCCCCCTCACCCCCAGCATCATCCATGAGCCCATGCACCCGGCCGCAGGGCTGGAGGCCTGGTGTGGGGACCCTCTCTGGCTTCTTGAGACGCAGGTTCCCCTCACCCCCAGCATCATCCATGAGCCAATGCACCCGGCCGCAGGGCTGGAGGCCTGGTGTGGGGACCCTCTCTGGCTTCTTGAGACGTAGGTCCCCTCACCCCCAGCATCATCCATGAGCCCGTGCACCCGGCCACAGGGCTGGAGGCCTGGTGTGGGGACCCTCTCTGGCTTCTTGAGACGCAGGTTCCCCTCACCCCCAGCATCATCCATGAGCCCATGCACCCGGCCGCAGGGCTGGAGGCCTGGTGTGGGGACCCTCTCTGGCTTCTTGAGACGCAGGTTCCCCTCACCCCCAGCATCATCCATGAGCCAATGCACCCGGCCGCAGGGCTGGAGGCCTGGTGTGGGGACCCTCTCTGGCTTCTTGAGACGTAGGTCCCCTCACCCCCAGCATCATCCATGAGCCCGTGCACCCGGCCGCAGGGCTGGAGGCCTGGTGTGGGGACCCTCTCTGGCTTCTTGAGACGCAGGTTCCCCTCACCCCCAGCATCATCCATGAGCCCATGCACCCGGCCGCAGGGCTGGAGGCCTGGTGTGGAGACCCTCTCTGGCTTCTTGAGACGTAGGTCCCCTCACCCCCAGCATCATCCATGAGCCCGTGCACCCGGCCGCAGGGCTGGAGGCCTGGTGTGGGGACCCTCTCTGGCTTCTTGAGACGCAGGTTCCCCTCACCCCCAGCATCATCCATGAGCGAATGCAGCTGCACAACGATTCAGAAAAGCTACCAGCGCCTCTGGAGCTTGGATGTCAGGCCATTAATTAGGGGCAATGAATGTCCTGTCTCCTGACTTTGCAGGCACAGCATTGAGTTAATAAAAACACTCATGTTCAGAATTTCCATGAGAAGCCACTTTGATCTTGCGATGGCTGCCTTACTTCAGCCCATCATCAAGCATCATTTCCCCTCTCCATCTTCCCTGCTAGTGTCTCAAAGCAGCTACAATGTGAGCATCTTTTAATTTTGGGAGCCATCGCTAAAGCCCCAGGCCCTCCTCCAAGCCCATCTGGGCTGGGGCACGGGCTCTGCCTCTGGCCCTCCCCATCGCTGCCCATGGCGCCCGGCTAGACGGCCAGCACAGCCTGCTTCCTGCTCTTTGTGTTTAGAATACCGGGCTCTGCCTCTGGCCCTCCCCGTCGCTGTCCACGGCGGCCAGCTGGACGGCCGGCACAGCCTGCTTCCCCGCTCTTTGTGTTTAGAATACCGGGCTCTGCCTCTGGCCCTCTGCCCACAGCACCCGGCTGGACAGCCGGCACATCCTGCTTCCCGCTCTTTGTGTCTAGAGTACCAGGAACACTGGTTTTACTTTGAAGCTAAGTGGCAGTTCTACCTGGAGGAGAGAAAAATCATCGAGGACACGGAGAACGAGGCCAGCTTTCCCGACCGCTACGACGCAGAGGAGAGGGAAAAAGTAGGCTCTTGGGCCCGAGATGGATGGGGTGGGAGAAGTGGGGGCCACTGCCCTGGGTCCCAGGCCAAGTCCTGCCTACCGCCCCCACCTGTGGGGAACCAGGGAGGTGAGCTGAGGGAGCGTTTGGGGGGCTGTGGAAAACTTCATGCAGGAAGCCCGTTTGAAATGGCTACTGCTTTTATCATTTCATCTTCTTGAATACAAACACAATTTGTGCAAAAATAGTCCATCTCACTTCATCTCTTCTGAAGACCAGGGATATAGGGTTGTCTAGGATGAATAAATTGGTGCAAACCAGTGGCATTCCCCATGCTGAGAAAACCCCTGAAGTGGCTGAAATCACCGGGATCATGATTGGCAACACAAGAGAAAGCCTGTGTAGCTACAGTTTAACCAAGACAGACATTTATTATCCTCACATAAAGGGTATTCAGAGCTGGTCAGAAGTCTCTTACAGTGAGGAACTGAGGATCTTCCTGTTTGGCTGCTCTGCTATTCTGAGAACTTGCCTCATAGTCCAAACCGGCTGCTCCGCTCCAGCCAGCACACCTGTATTCCAGGTGTCAGGAAGGTGTGGAGGAAGAAGCCGCATCCGCCCTTTTCTTTTCAAGTGCTTCCTACTGCCCTTTCATTTATCTCTCATGGGTCCCCTGATGCAGAAAGACTCAGTCACACTGTTCTGGAGACGCTGCTGCCTCCAACCAACCTGGCTTTGTTGCCAAGGTGCAGCAGTGTGACCTGCCCATGTCCATCTCCCTGGCTGTGTCTGGCCCCTGCCCCTTATCAGTTTTCTCTCCCAGACAGAGGGACCTGCCCTGAGGCCCCAGCCGCTTGAGCCACCGTTGCTCCCACTGTGTCCACCGACTGGTCTGCAGCCCAGAAAACACCCACGACCCGCCCAGCCTCACTTGTCCCCTGCCCCGCGCAGGCCGCAGTGACGCCCGGCCACAACATTCCAGGCCCCTTGCCAGCCGTCTGCATCACAGAATTCACCGCCTTTGTCTGCGGGACGGCTGGGGCGTGAGAGCCCTGGGAAGCAGGCCTTTCCTGCCCACTGTCCACCCGCAGCTGGGGGCGGGGCCTGGACACAGGGGTGTCACATCAGTGCAGGGGTGGGCCGGGAACTGTGCCCCGAGGCCCTCGGCATGGCCCGGGCCAGGCCTCTGACCCGTGGTGCCTTCCCCAGACCTACAGGAAATGGAGCTCTGAGGGTCGCGGGGGCCGGCGGGGCCACGACGCCCCCATGATCGCCTACGACGCCCTCCTGGGAGCCAAGGGCAGCTGGACGGAGCTGTGCTGCCGCGCCATGTTCCATGGAGGTAAGGGGCCGCCTGCGGGCCTCCTGCTGGGAGGAGCACCCACCTCCCCAGCACCAGGGGGCCTCTCCGAGCGCCCAGGGGTGCCCAGTGGCACCTCTCAGGGCAGGCAGAGGGGAGAAGGGGGCAGCGACCTGGGGCCTCGGGCGGGTAGGGAGGAGGAGGCTGGGAGGAGAGGTCAGCGGGTGGGGGGCACCGTGAGGACATCACCCCTTCAAGGCTGTCCCCTGAGTGCTGGGCCCTGGGCTGGGAAGACCTCTGCATGCCGGGGGTCCAGCCGTCCAAGGAGCAGGAGGGGACACCCCGCCCCCTCACTGGGCTACAGCCGAGGTCAGGGCAGAGGCTGAGACGGCTCAGCCCCCTGGTGAGGGGATGCGGGGCTGGGGGCGGGGACCACGGGGCAGCTCTGAGGGTCCTGCCTCTTCCAGGTGAGAGCGGGGCCACCGGGGCCATCGCCGGCTGTCTGTTCGGGCTGCTGCACGGCCTGGACGCCGTCCCCGCGGGCCTGTACCGCGAGCTGGAGCACCAGGAGGAGCTGAGGCGCCTGGGCGAGGCACTGCACCGCCTGTCCTCGCAGGAGAAGTAAAGCCTTCCCCGCGGGGCACACGCAGCCCCGTGTCGTCTTAACCCGCCCTCCGGGTTCCCGGGGCCTAACTGCTGCGTAAAATGCATTGTTTGTCCGATGAGCGTGTCCTCCCTGCCCTGGCCGAGCCTCGTGCCTTACTGATGTCACTCTGCGTTCAACAGCCTCAGACCTCCGAATACAAGGTCACGAAGGGCCTCTTGGACACTCGGTGTATTTTATTCTGTTGCAAAACTAACGCTCTCTGCTCACTGACTGGACAGCACTAACCGCCACGGCTCAGCTAGGACGGCCTCGGGCTGCAGGGCGTCCCGCACGGCCGCTTTCTAGCTCTTAGCGGGGCCTGTCCACCCCACACACCGCTGGGTTCCCAGGCCCGGGGGGCAGCCGCTGCGTCTGCATCCTCGCCTCAGTGTGTCCAGACCAGGCGGAAGAGCGGCCCCCAGCCCGAGCCTTCGGGGCGCCCCACACGCTCGTCTAACCGCCAGCCCACGTGTTTAATCACATCAGCGCTTAACACCAACCCCTCTGGGAACAAGTAACCGAGGACGCCTGGAAACGGGACGCCCGTCCCCAGGCTCGCAGATGAGGACAGAGCTGGGCCTGCTCCCTGTGGTCGGGCTTCTCCCCGAGGACACTCGCTCTTGTTAAAAATAACCCTGACCACAGCCTTGGTGAAGCAGCGGCTAGTGTGAGCAGAACAGTGGGTGGCGGCTGACACATAACACGTGCTTCACCAGCTTGGCGGGCCCGTCATGGGGTGGCAGTCCCCATGGGGCGAAGGCTTGCTGCGGAGCAGTCAGGCGTGTCCCCTCCAGACACGCGCGGCACTCACCCCAAGCCCCGGGCCGCGGTGACCCGGGGCGTGTTTCCAGCCGAGGCCACGGGTGGTGCTCCACGGGCCCGCAGGCCCCTGGCTGTGCTGACAAGCCCGTGGCCTCACGCGCATCGCGACACGGGGGCTCCACGCCGCAGCTCTGAGCCACCGAACTAACCTCGCTGCTCAGGACACTCAGCAGTCAGAGTCGGGGGAGGGCAGGTGCCCCGCCGTGTGGGTGCAGGCAGGGCTGGGGGTGTGGAGATTAACAGAGTCATCTTCCAGGAAGGGAAGCCGGCTAAGGTGAGTCGACCCTGGCCCAGGTGCACAGGACGTGTTGGGCTTCCACGTGGCCTCTATGCCACGTGCCCCGCCCTCCCGTCAGAGCCGCGTGCCCGCGCCCCTGTGCCCAGGGACTGGGAGCCCCTGGGCTGGAGCCGTGGGGCCTCCACTCTCCTGACGATGCAGGAGAACTAATCGCCTCCATGGGAGTCAGGCAGCGAGTCTACTTACAGACTGATTATAAACTAAAACACAGTGATTCTCAGGCTCATAAAATTAGAGAGAAATTCGTTCCCCCCACTTCCTTTTCCTATTCCAGGGAAACGCAAATCTTGAAAAGAAAAAAATCATAAAAGGAAAGAGAATCCCATATGTACTCAGATGTTCTAAAATGTAATAGTTGCTGATTTCATTTTTATTAGAAGGGGGATACGTACACAGCTTTAGAAACCCAGTCCATAAATTGGGGTGTGGGACCCAGGATCCCTCAGACCCTCACCCAACTGGTGTCACCAGGGTGAGAGGTCACGGTGCCTACACGTCCTTCCAGAAGGCTCTGCACACATACAGTGAGGGTAAGCGGGGTGCCACACACGTGCATTTGTGTGATACACACACACACGACTTCTCTGCACAAATAGGAATCACACATTACCTGTGACTTGTTTTGGGTGTTTTTCACTTGACACTTTTCTGGACATTTTCCTAGACCATCACAGATACATCACTCTCCATCTCTTCAGCTCTTGCCTGAAATTCCATTGCCCTGAATTTGGTGGCCATTTCCCTCCTGCATTTGTACTGCACGCCTGTGTTACGGCCCCACGGCCGGTCAGGACGTGGGTGTGAGAACCACAGGTTCACACCCTGCACCACAGCTTCAGGGAGGGACCCTCCAACAAGCCGACCCCCACCCCCAGCCCCCTGCCTCCCTGACCGCCCCATCAGTTATGAACCCAGCACCCGGACCAGACGGAGGGAAATACCAACCAGATGCCAACTGACAGAGCAGGAAGCCTCCAACTTTGTGCTCCACCGAAAAGTGGAGTTTGAAAACTCCATCCCCGAGACTCACCCCGAAGGTGTGAGGGACTCCTGGGGCGACAGGGGCAGCGCTGACCACCTGGGTTAAGACGCCCCCTGTCTTGACCTGTTCCCGGTGAAGGAGTAGATATGACGTGAGCGCCCAGTGTGGCGGAAGGAAGCCAGCCTTGAGCCTTTCGGGGGCTCCAGCGGCCAGCCACCCGCTCAGCCTCGGCTTCCCTGGACGGGGCTTACGTTCCGGGGCCGAGCTGCAGACAGGTGATGGCCAGGCTAAGCCCACGTCAGCTCCTTGGGCTTCTCCTCTCCCCTGCCCGCCCCCACACACAAGCGAGAAGATGCTGGGCCCCAGATGCAAGCAAGGAGACGCAGGCCCCCACACGCGAACGAGGAGACGCGGGCTGGTCCCCCCAGACACCAGCGAGGAGACACGGGCCCCCAGACGCCAGAGAGGAGACGTGGGCCGGTCCCCCCAGACATGAGGGAGGAGACGCTGGGCCCCAGACGTGAGCAAGGAGACGCGGGCTGGTCCCCCCAGACGCCAGCGAAGAGACATGGCCCGGTCCCCCAAGATGCGAGCGAGGAGACGTTGGGCCCCCAGACGCGAGCGAGGAGACGCGGGCTGGCCAGAGCCTGACCACAGGCCAGCCCTGCAGCACAGGCAGCGGCAGGTTACCCTCGACCCAGAGCCTCACCCACCCCGCCAGGGCTCACGCGTCCCCCTGGCCCGGGGTGGTCTGCTTTCAGGGCCCTGGAGGCCCTTGTCAAAGCCAGTGGCTTTTCTTCCTCCCTGTCCTTTCCCATTTGTTTTCAAGCACTTCAAGCACAGAATCGCAAACAGCTCAAGGAATCCACGTTCCCTTCGCCCAGCTTCACCCACTGTTACTGTGCTCACACTGGACCCCATTTACTGCAGGGACTTCTCTCCCTCTCACGACATGCAGACACACAGAGACACCGGCAGAGATACACACAGACAGACAGATAGACACACAGACACACAGATAGACACACAGACACACACAGACATGTCTAGAGACACACAGAGACACACAGACACACAGACACACCTAGAGATACAGACACGCATAGAGACACACAGGCATGCACAGAGACACGGACAGACACAGAGACACACACAGACACACGGACACACAGACACACACAGACGCACACACAGACACACACAGCAGCCGTGGTCGCTAGGCATGAGGGGTGCGTCCCCACAGCACTCTGCTATTTAACTCTCAGATCCTGAAATAGTATCCGGCCCTCAGGGCTGGAGGCAGCCTGTGCCCAGGAAACCTTTCTCTCAGCGGGGGACGCGGGGGCGGGGCCCTCCAGTCGCTGCCCCAACACACGCCCACGTGCGGGGAGCCGGCCCAGGCCAGGCAGGACAGGGGCCCTGGTCGGGGGCGTGGCCCCGCGGGCGCTGGACGCCGCTGCCTTTTAGGACAAGGAGCGGGTGCAGGACCCCGGCGTCCTGCCCATCTGTGACGGCCGCGGGGGCCCGGCACTGGCCAGGGGGGCGCAGTGTCGCCGGCGGTGACTGGTGATCCTGTGTTTCAAGTGACCTCTCGGGAGCCTGAGTTCCTGACAGGACCACACTGGGCATGTCTACTGCGGCCCTACTGCTTCCACTGGCCCCCGGAGAAACGTGCTCCGCTCTCCTCCTGGGATGGGCTTGCTCACGCCCACCCCGGGGCTGTCCTCCGGGCAGCGCTGGGCGGGCCCCTGTGATAGGCAGGCTGCAGAGGTCCTGGGCTGGGAGCTGGGGGCCGGGGGCGGGCCGCGGGAGGGCGCGGGCAGGCGCAAGCGCAGAGCGCGGCCCCTCCGGCGGGCTCGGAGCTCAGACGCCGGTGCCGCCCCGCCCCGCCCCGCCGTCTCTGCTTTCAGCCGCCGTCCCTGTGCCCACTCGGGCCTCGGTGCCTTCAGGGCTGGCCTGTTGAGGAGCCTCGCCCCCTACGTCGGGGTCTGAGGCTGGAGAGGCCCCGCTCCACGAGGTTCTCTCGGTGGGTCCTGGGCAGCTGCGTCCGCTCCGGGAACCTGCCGGAAACGCAAGTCCAGCGCCTGAGACCAGCCTCTCTGGGTCCTGGGGCCCGAGGCGAACGCGCGGAGACGCGCTCTGTGAGAGTTCACGGCGCCGCGGTGAACACAGGGTTCCCAGGAGAGGTCCGCGGACGCGTCCAGCCCCCTCCGCCTGGACCGGAGCAACTCAGCCCGAGATCCGCTCCCAGGCAGTGGGCGTGCGCCCGGCTCACGGAGGACCCCACGGCTGTCACACCGCTATGGAAGCCCCCCTAACGGCCCCTTAAGAGAAGTTTGTGTGCAGCTTCTGAAAATAGAGCTCTCGCTTCTGCAAAAATAATAGAAGTACGAAAAGAAAGTGTGTTCGCAGGCTTGCGTCCAGCCTCTGTGTCTCTGCCCGCTGTGTGTCCAGCACTTTCCCGCCGCAGCCTTCTCCCAGCAGACTCAGAAGTGCTGGTTTCCGAGGCTGTGCCCGCCGCCCCCAGCGTCAGCCACTTAGCGTGTGTCCCGGCCCAGTAATCTTCGCCCTGTGCAGATCATCTCCGGGAATGAGCGGCCAGCGGGGGAGGGCTGGGCTGCGATTCTGGGCCGTCTTTTCCAAACGACCAACTGTAGAGGCTGGGGCCCCACCAGGGAGGAGGCTTCAGCAGCACTCAGCGGACAGGCTCAGGGGAAAGTGTCCCGTCTGGACGTCAGACTGAGACCCCCACCCCAGGAATCCTGTAGAGGCACCGCCTGCAGGTGGCCAGGCTGGGGTGAAGGGTCCTTGGGGACAGGGCTGCAGGGTAGGGCTCAGGCCTTTCAGTCTCGGGGTTTCTCTGGGAGTGTTTCTTAGGGGCTCGGGAAGGCGGCCCCCGTGGTGACCTCAGCCCTCCTCCCTTGACGCACAGCGAAGTCCACCCACTCCAGCTCTGCGGCCACCACTCCATCATCCCCGCCCCCATCACTCCCACCCTAGTGAGACCCTCCAGCACCTGAGTCCCACTGTCCACAGCGGGCAGAGTCTCAGACCTGAGGACGTTCCCCTTGGGGCTGTGTCAAGGCACGGTGCGGTTAGAGGAACCAACAGAACCACAGAATAGAAACTCCTTTTGCTTTTTCCTACCTTATGCAAACAAAGCTCATCCAATTCAGTCACTCAGTCACATCTGACTCTTTGTGACCCCTTGGACTGCAGCACACCAGGCCTCCCTGTCCATCTCCAACTCCTGGAGTTTACTCAAACTCATGTTCATTAAGTCAGTCATGGAGTCCGTGATGCCATCCAACCATCTCATCCCCTGTCATCCCCTTCTCCTCCTACCTTCAATCTTTCCCAGCATCAGGGTCTTTTCAAATGAGTCAGTTCTTTACATCAGGTGGCCAAAGTATTGGAGTTTCAGCTTCAGCATCAGTCCTTCCAATGAATATTCAGAACTGATTTCCTTTAGACTGGTTGGATTTCCTTGCAGCCCAAGGGACTCTCAAGAGTCTTCTCCAACACCACAGTTCAAAAGCATCAATTCTTCAGTGCTCAGCTTTTTTTATGGTCCACCTCTCACATCCATACATGACCACTGCAAAAGCCATAGCCTTGACTAGACGGACCTTTGTTGGTAATGTCTCTGCTTTTTAATATGCTGTCTAGGTTGCCGCTGCTAAGTTGCTTCAGTCGTGTCCGACTCTGCAACCCCATAGACGGCAACCCACCAGGCTCCTCTGTCCATGGGATTATACAGGCAAGAACACTGGAGTGGGTTGCCATTTCCTCTTCCAATGCATGAAAGTGAAAAGTCAAAGTGAAGTCACTCAGTCGTGTCCGACTCTTAGCGACCCCATGGACTGTAGCCTACCAGGCTCCTCCATCCATGGGATTTTCCAGGCAAGAGTACTGGAGTGGGGTGCCATTGCCTTCTCCAGCTGTCTAGGTTGGTCGTAGCTTTTCTTCCAAGGAGCAAGCATCTTTTAATTTCATGGCTGCAGTCACCATCTGCAGTGATTTTGGACCCCCCCCAAAATAAAGTCTGTCATTGTTTCCATTGTTTCCCCATCTATTTGTCATGAAGTGATGGGACCAGATGCCATGATCTTAGTTTTCTGAATGTTGGGTTTTAAGCCAACTTTTTCACTCTCCTCTTTCACGTTAATCAAGAGGTTCTTTAGTTCTTCACTTTCTGCCATAAGGGTGGTGTCATCTGCATATCTGAAGTTATTGCTATTTCTCCCGGCAATCTTGATTCCAGCTTGTGCTTCATCCAGCCCGGCATTTTGCATGATGTGCTCTGCATACAAGTTAAATAAGCAGGGTGAAAATATACAGCCTTAATGTACTCCTTTCCCAATTTGGAACCAGTCTGTTGTTCCATGTCCAGTTCTAACTGTTGCTTCTTGACCTGCATACAGATTTCTCAGGAGGCAGGTCAGGTGGTCTGGTATTCCCATCTCTTTCAGAATTTTCCACAGTTTATTGTGATCCACAGAGTCAAAGGCTTTGGCATAGTCAATAAAGCAGAAATAGATGTTTTTCTGGAACTCTCTTGCTTTTTTAATGATCCAGCGGACGTTGGCAATTTGATCTCTGGTTCCTCTGCCTTTTCTAAATCCAGCTTGAACATCTGGAAGTTCATGGTTCATGTACTGTTAAAGCCTAGCTTGGAGAATTTTGAGCATTACTTTACTAGCATGTGAGATGAGTGCAATTGTGCAGTAGTTTGAGCATTTCTTTGGGATTGGGATTGGAACGAAAACTGACCTTTTCCAGTCCTGTGGCCACTGCTGAGTTTTCCAAATTTGCTGGCACATTGAGTGCAGCACTTTCACAGCTTCATCTTTTAGGATTTGAAAATAGCTCAACTGGAATTCCATTACCTCCACTAGCTTTGTTCACAGTGATGCTTCCTAAGGCCCACTTGACTTCACATTCCAGGATATCCGGCTCTAGGTGAGTGATCACACACACCATTGTGGTTATCTGGGTCATGAACAGCTTTTTGGTATAGTTCTTCTGTGTATTCTTGCCACCTCTTAATATCTTCTGCTTCTGTTAGGTCCATACCACTTCTGTCCTTTATTGTGCCCATCTTTGCATGAAATGTTCCCTTGGTATCTCTAATTTTCTTGAAGAGATCTCTAGTCTTTCTCATTCTATTGTTTTCATCTATTTCTTTGCATTGATCACTGAGGAAGGCTTTCTTATCTCTCTTTGCTATTCTTTGGAACTCTGCATTCAAATGGGTATATCTTTCCGTTTCTCCTTTGCCTTTAGCTTCAAACAAGGAAGGCCCGCGTTAAAAAAAAAGAAGAAGAAAGTGTGAAGACCGCAGGTGCAAGCAGGTTTTCCAAAGCGCTCTCTCCAAGCTCTGCAGAGGGCCGGGTCAGAACAATGGCCAGTTAACAGACAGGGACGCAGTGGCCCAGAGGGGCCCTGGCGACCCTGACTCTTGAAGCAGAAGCAGGGACGACTAGAAGCCAAGCCCCTCGGCACCCAGGCCCCATTCCTGGGCTTCTTGGGGTGTTTTAAATGGGATCGTCCCATAAGAAATGTTGTACGGGCTCACCCTAGAAAAACGAAGATAAAATCTGTGACGATTCATTCTTTCCCTGCAGCCCCAGGAGCAGCAAGGTTTGCAGCAACAAGACGCCCATCGACGTCCAAACCCTGAAAAAGAAGGTGGGCCGGGTTACGTGCAACCCGGCGGCGCGCGCCGTCCTCAGCAGCCTGCTGCTCTACCTGACCGACCGCGAGGACGCGGCCCCGGGGCCTCTTGCCGCCCGGAGGGCAGAGGGCAAGGCTAACCGGGCCCCCGAGCCCCAGGACGCGCAGCGGCGGCCCACGCGCTTCCAGCTGCTCCAGGCCAGGTTCATGGGCAGCGGCCGCGAGCCCCGCCTCAAGAGGACCCGCGAGGTGGGGCGGCTGATCTTCAAGGACAAGCAGGGCCCTGGAAGGAGCCTGGTGGCCGCCACCATCCACAAGCTGCTGGAGAAGGCCGGGGAGGCGGCCGGCCGCCCGGCCCCCGGCAGGGAGCCACCGGGCCGCGAGAAGCCGCGGGCCCTCCCGGCTGGGAGGAGCTCGGTGAAGAGCATCCTGAAGATGTTCCTGGCCGCGGAGGAGAAGCAGGCCGCGGAGCAGCCTCCCGCGGAGCCGCCCGCAGCCGCGGGGGGCCTGGCCGCGAAGGCGAAGGTGAAGGCGGGTGGGCGGAGCGCGGCGCTGGCCAGGCTGCGGGAGAAGTTTGCGCAGAGCGGCGGCCTGTGCGCGGAGGCCGGACTCCTGCCGCGGCGCGCGGAGGAGCGCTCGAAGAAGCGCCCACCGCGGAGGCCGCTGCACCGGCCGGAGCCGCGCGTATTCCGCGTGGCCACCCTGGCCAGCAGCTGCCTCCGCGCGCCGGCCGCCCGCCTTCTGGCCTGCTCCACCGAGCCCGCGCTGCCCTTCAGCGTCGCCACCGTGGTCTGTGGGCCCCGGAGCTGGCTGTCCCACGGCACCCGAGTAACCCACACGGGCGTGGGCCGTGCGCCCCGAGGGGAGACGGGCACCTCCGCCGACGCGGCAGAGACCCCCGGAGAGAGCAGAGAGCCGGGGTGGCGGCCCCCGCCGCCCTCCACACGCCCGCTCGCAGCTTCCAGGGACGGCCTGGAGACAGGGCTCCCAGGTGTGGAGGCCGAATGTGTCCCCCCGGCAGCCCCCGCTGCCGCCTCCCCCGGGGGCGAAGCCCATCCTGGCCGCAAGCCTGCGAGCTCCGCGCTGGGCCCAGCCCGCCCAGGTGGTCAGGGGGCTGCTCAGGGGGCCAGGGGAGTAAGCCTGGGGTCGCAACCAGGACTCTCCGGAGGCCACGCGGGGGCTGGCCCCGAGGTCACCTTGACCGTGTGCAGCTCAGAGGACGAGATGGACACAGCGAGTGTGGACTGGGTGCCGGAGCCCCTCTTCGCCGTCCAGGAGAGTTTCCCAGAAGAGAAGGCGCCGGGACACATCCCCCCACTGGCCGCACTCACCGCACCCTCCGCCCAGGCCGCGCGGCGCACACAGCCGGCCATGGAGCCCCCACAGGTCACAGTCAGACTCCCGGTGGTCCACACGATGCCGCCCCCTCCCGCCACCCCACAAAGGGCATTAGGAGACCAAGGCTGGGGTCCTCTGAGCGGGGTCAGTGAGACGGGAAACCCAAGCGCCCCACATTCCCCCACGGCCGAGAGCAGGAGCCGGGGTGCGCCGCCTCAGGGCGCAGGGGCGGAGCCGAGGCTCGCAGCCGCACAGGGTACTGCTGCCCGCGGTCCAGACCTCCCCGCAGCCGTCTCCACGACGGAGCCACAGAACAGCTCCCTGGGAGGAAAGGACACCAGACCTGGGCCTGGGGCCTTACAATGGCTCCTGAAGCCCAAGGACGTGCGTGGGGAGGACGCGTCCCCCCTGAGTTCTGAGCCGTCTCGGCCGTCAGAACTGCAGGAACGGCCAGGCAGCGACGCCAGTGCCTGGGAGAACCGTCAGAGGGGCCACACGAGCTGTGCACCCGGCGGCCAGCAAGCACCGGTGCCCAACAGCAAGAGCGGGACGCGTGTCCCCACGTGGCCAGCGGCACCAGCTGGGGCTGGAACGAGGCCCGAGAGCCTGAGGCCCGTGCACAGGAGCCCCCCGAGGGAGCAGGAAGGACCCCGGGGGGCCCCGCCACGCCTGGAGTCAGCTGGGCACGTGCCTATAGCTGCAGGGAGCGCCGGCCGTGATCTTGGTGAGAAGAGAGCCTCCTCCTCAAATGAAAAGACACCGCCCGGTGTCAGAGCCCCCAGGCGGGAGCCGGTGGGCAGCCGCTCCCAGAGTCCCCCAGCCCCGAGCCCCAGAAACTTGGCAGCTGGGCAGCGGGAGGGTGGGGGGGCTGGGCGGCCTGCAGGCCCGGGTCTCGTGGGTGTCGTGGCCGAGGAGGCTGCTCACCAGCCCGGTGGCCACAGCTCAGCCTTGGGGTCCCCGCCCGGTCCCCCTCAGGAGGCCCCCGGTGCACCGACCCTGGCTGTCCAGCCCCACCTGGCAGCTCCGGGTGAACTGGCCACTGGTGGAGTGGCCACAGGCGGAGTGAAGGTGGAGGCGGGAGGCAGGGTCGCCGGCACCGCGCGGCAGAGGCCTCAGGGGGACAGCCTGGAGCGCCCAGCTCCAGTCCCAGGCCTGCCGGTGCCCCAGGGGAGCCACGGGGCAGGGACTGCGAGGCCTCAGCTTCCTGAGCAGCAGCAGGCAGCGCGCAGGGCGGGCCCCTCGTCCAGTGAACAGCTTCCCCTCGGTGCTGGGCCTTCCCGCCAGCCCGGCCCCTCGTCCACAGCAGTGGACGGGCCATGGGGGGACAGGGCGGCCCCGAAGCACCCTGACCTCCAGGCTTCCGGGCAAGTGGAGGGAGGAGAGCAGGCTGGTCTGGGCACGGGAGAAAGGCGCCGTGGACGAGAGGAGGGGTGCCCAGGGGCTGTGAGTCGGGATGGTTCTGGAAGGAAGGGAGAAGGCCTTCGGGGTGAGAGGTCCGGCTTGCAAGGGGCCAGGGAGGCTGGGAGTAGGCCCCGGGAGGAGGCTCTCGGCAGGCGTGCCGGGAAGGGCCCAGAGCTCCCGCGGAGGCAGCAAGCGGGGCACGCCGGGGGTCTCCTGGAGGAGTGGAGGGCCCCGACTGCGGAGAGCCAGGCCCTGTCCCCCTCGGGGAGCCCCACGATCCCAGCAAAGGCCCAGGCGAGCCAGACGGTGCCCCCCAACTCAGCACGGCCCGCGAGAGGCTCGGGGGGAGTGACACTCACAGTGGGCAGAAACGAGGCACCCCAGGTTCCAGCCCCCAGGGGTGGTCAGGGGGGCCCCCGAGCGCTACTGGGAGAGGAGCAGAGTCCAGCATCCCCCAGCCCCAGGGAGGGGGAGATCCAGGCACCCTCCAATATCCAGGAGGGGCAGAGCCCAGCAGCCCCCAGCCCCCAGGAGAGGGAGATCCAGGCACCCTCCAGCATCCAGAAAGGGCAAACCTGGGTGGCCCCCAGTCTTAAGAAGGGGCGGAGCCAGGCGGCTCCCAGCCCCGGGGAGAGAGAGATCCAGGCACTCTCCAGCATCCAGGAGGGGCGGAGCCAGGCAGCCCCCAGCCCCCAGGAGAGGGAGAGCCAGGCACCCTCCAGCATCCAGGAGGGGCGGAGCCAGGCAGCCCCCAGCCCCCGGGAGGGGGAGATCCAGGCACCCTTCAGCATCCAGGAGGGGCGGAGCTGGGTGGCCCCCAGTCTCAGGAAGGGGCAGAGCTTGGAGGGGCAGAGTCCGGCAGCCCCCAGCCCCCGGGAGGGGGAAATCCAGGCACCTTTCAGCATCCAGGAGGGGCGGAGCTGGGCGTCCCCCAGTCTCAGGAAGGGGCAGATCCAGGCGGCCCCCAGCTACAGGGAGAGAGAGATCCAGGCACCCGTCAGCATCCAGGAGGGGCGGAGCCAGGCAGCCCCCAGCCCCCAGGAGGGGGAAATCCAGGCACCTTTCAGCATCCAGGAGGGGCAGAGCTGGGTGTCCCCCAGTCTCAGGAAGGGGCAGATCCAGGCGGCCCCCAGCTCCAGGGAGAGAGAGATCCAGGCACCCTTCAGCATCCAGGAGGGGCGGAGCCAGGCAGCCCCCAGCCCCCGGGAGGGGGAGATCCAGGCACCCTCCAGCATCCAGGAGGGGCGGAGCTGGGTGGCCCCCAGTCTCAGGAAAGGGCAGAGCTTGGAGGGGCAGAGTCCGGCAGCCCCCAGCCCCCGGAAGGGGGAGATCCAGGCACCCTACAGCATCCAGAAGGGGCAGAGTCCGGTGGCCCCCAGCCTCCGGCCAGCACAAGGCTCTGCAGTGCCCACACCCAAGCTGGGGAGCAGCCTTGCGCCCCTTGGCCCTGCCCAGGAGGGGCCCCCAGAGGCCCCCGGGCTGGGGCGCAGCCGGCGCAGGCCACACCTGGCCAAGTACCGAGCCCAGAGCTTCAGTGACCAGAGGTCCTTTGAGCTGTCTTTTAGGCCAACCATCCTCAGGGCCAGCGACAAGTACAGGCCTCCGAAGTGACCCCGAGTGGCGTCAGGGGTCCAGGCCTCATGGGGTCCGGGCACGGCTGCTCCAGCCCCCCCAGCCTGGCCAGAGCCAACAGACACGGGGAGACAGCTCCCTTGGACGCTGACCCTCAGAGCCGTGAAAGGCCGTTTCCAGTGCTGCTTCCAGGTGACTCCAAGGGCGCTTTCCCTCAGGACCTGCTGAGGAGCGGGACCCGTCACCAGCCCATCTCTCCCACGGCCGTCAGAGCAGCATTCGCGGGCCTGTGAGTCCTGCTGGGGCCTGGGCAGGCACTGGCCCTGGGGCCGCCCACCTGCAGGGGCTGGGGTCAGAGGAGGCGTGCGCTGGGCTTGGGGTCAGCCCCCCGAGCTACAGACCCTGCAGGCCCCTTAGCAGAGGTGTGGGGAGCCCAGCAGAGCCCCGGCCTGACCCTTCTCCCACAGGCCCACCTGCTCAGACCCAGCGCCTCGGCTGGGGTTGGGGGGTGCCCGCCCCCTACTGCGCCTGGTGGCACCATCTGATTTATCCTTTTTATTGATTTATACTTTGGTCCACAAAGGATCTGAGGCAACGGTTGGCAAAGACAGACGGAGGAGATAAAAACGCTGTGTACACTCTGTGTTCCCTTTTTAAAACGAGAAGCAGGAGGGGTTTGTCACTATTTTTAAACAGGCCAGAACGGCCACTGAGATGCCGCCAGTCACGTCCCTTTGAGTCGTGGAAACACGACCTGAACCCCCAACCCCACCCCAAGCCTGTGACCCGAGGGGCCGCCTCCCACGGCCCCCACTGCCGGCAACACCGTCCTCCCAGCAGCCCCCCAGAAAAGAACAGAGAGACCCCCGAGGACTTGCTGGGGGTCAGTGTTCAGCTGGCCCTGGACCCCCGCCTGGACCCCCAGGTCCTTCAAGCTTGGCTGGTGGAGGAAGTGTTCGCACTGCAGGCGTGATGTCTTTTCTACAGAAGAAAGACCCTCGAGACCCCTGGGCTGAAATAACCATTGCGGCAGCGGGTGGGCGGACGGGTGGCCGACATTTGTATCCGCGTTTTAGCTGACGTGCTTTCTTACATTGAAGTAGCTCGTCTACTTTGACCTCGATTCGGCGCTTTCAGGCTCTGTTTACAGACCCGCCTGTGAACCCCATGCGTGTATCCGCGCCCTGCTCGCGGAGAAGACGCTGGTGCAGGATCTCGGGCGTGCGCTTTTATTTCAGGCACCCGTGGGAACAGCATCGCTCAGGAGTTTACGGATTCAGCACCTGTATTTGTGTAGCGAGGGCACCTTTGCCCTTTGGTCCTGATTTTTTAAATATTTGATTACATATTAACCGTCAGCTGTTGATTCAGTGTTCCTTATTTTATCCTCCTTTGTATACAACTTAACTCTCAAATGATCCATTAGGCAAGAATTAACTAAATATATTTTGTAGTATTGTTTCCTTTGAATCTCTACTAACTTTATTCAGCTGGAAATCATCTTGAGAAAGGAAATAAAACACGTGGCTCGTCACACACCTGGTCCTCACTTTTCTGACAGCTGTGGGGGAGGTGGGTCTCAGGTCAGGAAGCAGGAGCAGAGGCTTCTCGGAGGGGGGTGCCCTGGGGGCTCAGACGAGGCCAGCGGCCATCCCAGGATGTGCAGGGGGGTCCTGGGGGCCTGGATGAGGCCAGCGGCCATCCCAGGACGTGCATGAGGGTCCCGGGGGCCCAGACGAGGCCAGAGGCTGTCCCGGGACTCAAAGGGGGGTCCTGGGGGCCCGGATGAGGCCAGCGGCCGTCCCAGGATGTGCAGGGGAGCCCCGGGGTCCCGGACGAGGCCAGCGGCCATCCCAGGACGTGCATGGGGGTCCCGCGGGCCCGGACGAGGCCAGCACCTTCCTGGGACTTGCAGGGGGCCCCCGGGGGCTCAGACGAGGCCAGCGGCTGTCCCGGGATGCACAGATGCCCGGTGGGCTGGGCAGAGCCCAGGTAGAGGAAGGGCCGCCCCCGGGAAGCGGGGCCCTGGGCAGGCAGTGGCCACTCCCCTGGGACATCCAGGGAGGCTGCAGTGCCCAGAGCAGGGCCTGGGGTCACCACCAGGGTTGGCAGGGAGGCCACCAGTGGGAGCCGGGCCCGGTGGTCCAGAGCCCAGTGCCGCGCGTGGGGGCCGGCCTGTGTCCAGCCTCTCCTGACGCGCTCCTTGGTGCCTGGAGACGCAGGAGACAGGGTCCCCGTGTCCCCCTCCTTCTGCACAGGAAGGGCTTCTCAGAAGAGCAGGTGTGACCATCCCCGAGGCCTGGCCTGGCTCAGGGGGTGCCCCCAGGGCACTCAGTGTGTGGATCCCCCTGCGGCCTGTGAAGGCACCGGGCCTTTTCCCTGAAAGAACCGAGAGCCTAAGGAAACTGGCTTTTCTCATATCCACAGAAAAACCTGATCAAGCGTTGATCCAAGAAAACAAGTGGGAGATTCCATTGGAACCACCCGAGGACTGTGGTCTTTCAGAAAGCTCTAGGACTCCGCCTGTTAGAGGTCAGAGCACACGTGGGGAAGCTTTTGAGACAAAGGGTCATGGTCACAGGACCCAGCTTTGCAGGTCGGGAGCGTCACCGTGACCCCACACGCGTGCGCGCAGGGGGCTCTCCTGGAGGTCTGCTCAGAGCAGATGCTCGGCCTGGACCGCAGGGACGGAGGAGCCCCAAACCTGTGAAGCAGGAACCCCACTCCCCCCGCCACACTGAGAGCCGGCGTGGTTTCCCGCGCGGCCCGCCACCCCGCGGTTCCCTGGACGCCGGCTGGGTCCTGCAGTAGGTTCATTTCGTCCACTATCCACCCCACAGATTCGGGCTCAGCCCCAGGGTCAGCAGGCAGTGCTGGACCCCCAACACCCCCACTTCTGTAAACTGGGGTTCCCACCACCCAGGGGCAGCTCCCGAAGCCGACAGAACACCTTGCTCCCACAGCCCGCTTTCTAGAAAGGTGGTGGGTGAGTGGCCGACGACGAGGCCGGCGGGCCCAGACGGGACAGTCCTGACCGGCGGGCCTCCTGCCCCCGTGCAGCGTCGGCCCCCGAGTCCCCAGCGCGGCGCTCTCAGCCCCACGTCTCGGGCTCCTGCAGGTGGTCCGATCCCAGGCAGGACGGGTGAACTCACTGGCCGCTGGTGATTAACTCAGCCTCCGTCCCCCCGAGGTCAGGGCTGGGACCACACTCTCCGAGCCTCTGAGGGGAGCAGTGCTCCATATCCACGTTTGGGGAGACCCTCCGGCTCAGCCACAAGTTAACCTGGGCTCGATGCCTCTAAAACAGCCCACCTGCCACACATCAGACACACAGTACGTCTGCTTTAACTGGTAAAGAAAGAGATGCTTTGACCAGATGGAGAAGGCAATGGCACCCCACTCCAGTACTCTTGCCTGGAAAATCCCATGGGTGGAGGAGCCTGATAGGCTGCAGTCCATGGGGTCATGAAGAGTTGGACATGACTGAGTGACTTCACTTTCACTTCTCACTTTCATGCATTGGAGAAGGAAATGGCAACCCACTCCAGTGTTCTTACCTGGAGAAAACCAGGGACGAGGAGCCTGGTGGGCTGCTGTCTGTGGGGTCGCACAGAGTTGGACACGACTGAAGCGACTTAGCAGCAGCAGCAGCAGCAGCTTTGACCAGAAGTAAAGAGCATCCGTGTTGGATTCCGTCTGCTGGAGGTCCAGTGGTTAAGATGCTGCACTTCCAATGGAGGGGTCGAAGGTTCAATCCCTCATCAGGGAACTAAGATACCACAGGCTGCTTTTTTTTTTCACCCGTGGAAGAATGGATCCCTGACTTGTTTGACGTTCTTTGTTCTGACAAGCCACAAAACTGCAGAAAACTGTGCTTCTCCAGGACGGATTCCTAGCATAACCCGGGAGGATGGCTCCCACCTACAGTCTTCAGCTGGCTCAGGCAAAACTCTGCTCCTGTTACAGGTTCCATGTTGGTTATATGAGACACCTCTGACCAGGGGGCGGGTCTCCCCCACCTCCAGGGTCGCCGCCTTGGCAGAAACCCGGGTGAGGCCCAAAGGGGTTTAACCGGGGCAAAATCAGAGGGTCGTGGGTGCTCAAGCCAGGAACCTGGATGGAGCCCAGGCACACTCGTGCCACTCATCACCAAGCCGCAGGCCAGGTGGGGTCATGGCAGAGGTGTGGACGCACTGGAAACACTCGGCCAGGGAAGAATTTCAAGTCTTTCAGAAACAGCCTGAAGGAGCCAGACAATAAATGCTGGCCTCCATGCTCGCTCTGCCAATGGACGCCAACAGTGAGACAAGAAGTTCTGACTTTCTGGGCCCCGGCGGCCGTGGTGACCGTGGAAGATCACAGGCACCCGTCTGTGTCACTGTTTCCTAAGTCAACCTAAATTCACCTGAGACTCTCACTTCTTTGTCTCCCAGTGTCGGGAGGCAGGGAGAGGATGCCCTGCCCGCGTCCCAGTGACGCTGCTGACCTGCGAGTCCTGGTGACCTGCTCCAGAGCCCACAGTCCCCGCCAACCCACTCCGTTGCCCACGGTCCCCGCTGACCCGCCCCGGCGCCCATGGTCCCCGCTGACCCACGGTCCCTGCTGACCCACCCCCGCGCCCGCAGTCCCCGCTGACCAGCCCCAGCACCCACCAGCCCTCCTCATCTGCCCGTCCCCGAGTCTCGGGCTGAGGTCACTGGGCGGAGGGAAGGCTCAGACCCGCTGGGCACAGACTCAGCTCTGGGACGGATGGCCAGCGTCACCAGAGGGCACTGCAGGCCCAGGAACTCTGCAGGGTCTGGGTCCCACCGCCCCCCAGGGCGTGCAGATGCAGGGGGCTTGTGGGGTGGGCGACGGCCGGGGTGCTCGAAGCTCATCTGCTCGTCGCACAGGGTGCAGGGAACCCCCTCCCTGCAGCTGATCCTGCTCGGGGCCAGGACTGGCCCCCGCTTGGTGAGGGGCCACCCCAGTGTGCCCACAGGGCGGGTGGGGGCAGAGCGGGGGTCCCTGCCTCTGGGGGTCGTGTGGACACAGTCACTGCTCCCCTGCAGCCCCTGTGCATAAGGGTCTTGTCCATAGATGGGCCGTAAGGATGGACTCCTGCGGGGGGGCACCTCCTCCTGTGATTAACTCCAGATCTCACTGAGGCGCATGGAGGCGGGTCATCTGACACTTACTCCCGTTCTGAGAGGGGCCAGGACAGGCAGGGCTGGGCGATGCGTGAGGGTGGCTTGAGGATTCAAGAGTGGCTCCAACGTCGTATAGAATGACAGCCCGTTAAATAGAGTGTGTGTGTGCACGTGTACACGCATGTACAGATGTGTAGGGTATATGTGCATTGTACATGTGTGTGCATGCATACCTGCTGTTCTATTCCCTACACGGGTTACAAAGTCTGGAAGGAAATATGCTCCAAAGTCCAGCCCGTCGGGGCTTCTGGGAAGTCGGAGCAGGAGGGGTTGGAGAAGACACAGGACCAGAGCCCACAGGGGGCAGGGTCTCAGCCCTGCAGGCAGGGAGGTGGTCTCGGGGCCACCACAAGCTCTAGCAGAGGTGTCGCTCCCCCGGGACTGCGAGTCTGTGCTCCCCCAAACCCCCAAGCCGCACCCCAGCCTCACAACAAACCCAACAACCAAGCGTTCTCCAGCCCCGGAAACCTCCCGCAAAGGTGGGTGGCCAAGAGAGCAGTTTCCTTCTCCGGGATCTGTGGGCAGAACGTCCAGCTCCGGGAACTTGCCGGGAATCTGGAAGGAAGACCCCAGCACAGGCCTTGAGACACACAGGAGAAGTGAAACTCCTGTCTTCTCCACGAGAGGAAGTGGCATCGTGCAGACCGGCTCCCGGGGGACATTCCCCACAAGGGGACCCTCCTCCACATCCGCACTTCAGAGACGGGTGCAACCCCAAGAAGGCATCGGAATGCAAACCTGCCCAGAGGCTTCAGAGAGTCTCCCAGCATCTCAGAGAGGGAGGGACACACCCTCTCTGTGCTAGGGAAATTTTATTTATTAAATTTAACTTACTGGAGTGAAGTCGGTCACAGTGTTAATTTCTGCTGTGCAGTAAGGGGATTCAGTTACACACACATTCTTTTTCACGCTCTTTCCCATGATGATTTATCCCAGGACGCTGAATACAGCTCCCTGAGCTGTGCGGTAGGCCCTTGTGGTTCACCCACTCTGCTTATAATAGTTTGCACCTGCTAACCCCAGCTTCCAGTCCTCCCCTCCCCGCAGAGGAAACTCTTCCAGTAAAACGTATGGTCCAGACTTGCTTTCGCCCTTCCGGCCATCACCATGTCCCGGATGAGACCCGGTGGCTAATGACCACTCACAGAGGCCCCGCAGGACCTGCTCTTGTGTCTGCCTGAAATCCTGGTGTGACCCTGGCTCCGGCACCTGTGTGTCTCTTAAAGTGAACGCTCTGGGGTCGGCTCCTGGCGTGGGGCGCTGACACGCACCAGGACATCCCACGGCCTCAGGGTGCCCACACCTGACCAGCTCCTGACCTGGGACGTCCCGAGGCCCTCACCCTGAGACCTGAGTGGAGAGCAAAGTGGGACCTGGGTTCGAGCTGCTGCCACGGTGCAGACGGCAGAGGCTGCGCTCAGACCGTCAGGACAGAGCTCAAGACTGTCCTTCCTGGAAGAACAGCCTTCAGAGAAACCCTCAAGGCAGAAAGATCACCTTTCCTCTCGGCCAGAGGGAACCAGGTCACAGTTCCAGAGGCTTTTGGGACAGGGCTGCCAGCCGGGACACCAGTCACACCTGCATGCAGACACACGTGAGCACGCGTGAGCTGGCGTGAACGTCAGCAGGCCCCACACTCAGTGACAAGCACGCCAGCCCTGTCCCAGGTGTATGCGCATTGGGTTTCTCCGAATGCCGTGCATCTGGGGTATTTTCTCTTTATATTATTGCTCTGAAATCCCAAAGTTGAGAGCCTTGCCATTTTTCAAGAGTAGAAATATTTTTGAACGTGACCATGTTTGGAGATGGGGCCTCTAAAGCGGGGATTAAGGTCAGATGAGATCATTAGGGTGGCCCTAATCCCATCTGACCTGTGTCCTCGTGAGAGGGGATCGGGACACAGACGTGCCTAGGGGCCCACCACGTGGGCACACGGGGAGGCGGCCGGGTATGGACCAGACAAGGGGTCTGCCTCCACTGCGGCCGTGGGCCCGGCCTCCAGGGTGGGGAGAAATGAGCTCCTGTTGTTTAAGCCACTGGTCAGTGGGGCTCCTGTGATGGAAGGAAGATGAGGAGGATGGGCCAGGGACGCCTGCCTGGCCTGAAGTTGGGTCTGCCAGTTCCCCAGCACCTCCCAGAGGGCCTCCCAAAGCTGCTCCCTCTCACCTCCTGGGGGGGCCTCCTAAACCTGCTCCCTCTCCTAGCCGTCACATCTGCTACAAAAGCTCCCTGTGGTCCCTGTGTGTCCAGGGGCTTCACGACATGGTCCTTCAAGATGCTCATTGTATCTGACAAAGATGTGTCTTATTTAGAAGCAACACTCTTAGAAACTCATCTCCTGAAGCAAATCCCGAGCTCAGGACACAGCCCAGAGCCCCAAAATGCCATCTGTAGTCAGAGAGGGAGGAGGCAAAACAAACAGCAGCGGGTGACCAGACAGGACGCCCGCAAGGGCCTCAGCTTTACAGTCACTGCCCCCCACCCTGCCCTGCCCCCCACCCCTTCCCCCACGCACCGCCCCCCTCCCCCGCCCCTCCCCTCCAGCGCCTGCGTAATTACCCAGCAGGGCAGGAGCACTTTGGACCTGTCAGCTCCCTAGACCTGTTTTTCTTCTTCAAAGGACAGGGATAGGACTTGCTGCCCGGCTTGTGGGCCCCTGGGGGTGGGGTGGGGGGTGTGGTGGCCTCAGCTCTGACCGAGCAGCTTGGGCGCTGGCTCAGCCTGAGGTTTTCTCCCCTTTTCTCCCCATCGTCCTGCGCACGAGCTGGCATGGCCGGACCAGCGGCTGCTGTTCAGTAGCTCAGTCATGGGCCCTGGCACCAAATCAGCCTGAGGTTTTCTCCCTGTCTTTCCGTGCACGAGCTGGCATGGCCGGGCCAGCAGCTGCTGTTCAGTAGCTCAGTCACGGGCACCGGCACCAGCTCAGCCCAAGGTTTTCTCCCCCATCCTGTGCACGAGCTGGCATGGTCGGGCCAGCGGCTGCGGTCCAGTAGCTCAGTCGCGTTCAACTCCTTTGCGACCCCACGGACTGCAGCCCGCCCGGCCCCTCTGTGCACGGTCCCCACCTACAAGGCGAGCTTCCAGGACCTGAATCCCACCCCTGCAGCCCTGGGGAGGGTGCTTTGCCCTGAAAAGAGGCCCACTCAGGGAGACCGTGTGGCCTGCTGTGCCTGGGACAGTCCAGTGCCCCTGTGGTCCTGCAGCGGGAGGCTGATGGCCCAGCCCCTGGGGGAAAGCAGTTGGAGGTTCATTTCCCTGTTGAACAAACTCCAAGACAGGATCAACAGAACAATTAAGGGAGGAGGCTGGGCCCTGCCAGACCACACGTCTCTGATTCCTGAAGTCAGGAGACCTCTGGACCACACGTGCACAGAAAGTCTCCCTGGAGACCAAAGGGGGGGGTCATGTCAAGGGATGTTCTACCCAGACGCCTCTGCGGTAAAACCACCTTGTCTGAGAGATGTGGGCACACGTGGAAGGATCCTGAGACAGACCAAGTGTGGACTGTGAACCAGGCAAATCAAAATGGCCACAGGAAACCCAGAAGAAAGAGCCCGTGAAAGTAATTCAGATCACGACGAGGGCCCACTCAGTGCCTCTGAGTGCCTCCCTGAGTCCCCCACGTGTCTGTCCACGCGTACTGGACTCTTTTTCCTCTTAACAAACATTTTACTTACGTAACTGCTTTCTGTCTTTGTGGGAATTCTTTTTGCAAAGCCGAAGGGCCAGGGCCTTGTCACTGACCCCGGGGCTAGTGGTTAGGATCTGGTGCTCACTGCTGGGACCCAGCCTCAGTCTCTGGCTGGGAACTCAAGCCTTGCTCCAAGCTGCCGCAGGCTGAGGCCCCCGAGATCAGTCACCCCAGACCCCACGCGCAGGGATGAGGAAAGGGTGGAGGGGACGTGGAGATGACATGCCCTGAAGTCCAGGCTCCCAGGCTGGTGCTACGTGGAGATGGGGTGTCTGGTGGGGTCACTGTAAGCCTTGAGGCTGCCTCACATGGGTCTTTTCTATGCCCACCACCCAGTCCCTAATTGTGTATCTGTGACCCTGCCAGGGACCCACATAAGCACCTCTGAGGACCCTCTGAGCACGTCTGTCCTGCTGTCCCCACAGGCCTGGCCCTGGAACAGTCCTCTGCTGCCCCAGTGGCTGGGACACGAAGTCTCTTCTTTACCTTTCCAAGCCAATATGAAATATTCAAACCGACATGAAAAGACCCCTCTTCAGTGATTCTGCCTGTGATCCCAGCCATGGTTTCCTTTTCCCTCTTGCTGGAGTCTATTTAAAGCCAACTCCAAATATCATATCATTTCACCCATAACTATTCTTCAGCCAAAAATAAACAAAACTTCGTACTTTGTGGGAAAGGGTGTGAGCAGCGTGCTGCGACGCTTCCCGTGGGCGGTCTGGGCGCTGGTGGCTGGCCCACCCCGACCTGTGGGGACCCTCCACCATCCCCGGGGCTTCACTGTGATCAGTGCTGCTGCCTGAACACCCCGTCAGTCCTGGGGGGACAGGCACCCCCAGAACTAAAGCGCTCAGACAGCACATCTTATCCAAGCGGCAGCAGCTCCTGCAATCAGGCAACAAGAACTGGGAGTCCCGCAGGAAGACAGGGGCCTGGGGTGGTGCGTGCACACCCGGGTGGGGGCCCTCGGGCCTCTTGCTGAGCCTCTGCCGAGGAGCCAGGCCTCGGGCCAGTGGTTCTCACGTGGGGCCTGCAACCTCAGCGCTGCAAAGCTGGCTCCTCACACAGCCCGGCCGTGGGACGCCGGGGGCCCTGTGGGCGTGCGCCGGCTTGGGGGGCCGTGCGGGCACACCCCCGCCCTGGGGGAACGACTGGGCGCAGCCACCTCCCTGGCTGCAGACGTGACCTGCCCTTGCGGACAATCATCGGCTTTGAAGGAAGGGCGTCTGGCCAGCGAGGGTACCCAGGACACTCAGGGCAGCGGGTATTTGGAGTTTGGTGGAGGGGCACCAAGGACACGGGTCTGGCTGCCTCTTGCTCCTGAGGAGGGGGCTCGGGCAGGTGCTGGCGGCAGGGCTGGCAGCCCTTGAAGGGCCTTCTGGCCGTGACCGCTGGCTGCCTGAGGAGGGGTCCTTCCTCTCTGTATCTCTCCTGCCACGCTTCCTGGACAGGCCTCCTCTTGTCTAACGCTCACCCCCGTCTCATCTGGCCCCAGCTGCCCCGGTCGGGGTACTATCACGTTCAAGTCCAAGAGCATGTGTCCGTGGTCTGCGTTTCCTGTGGGGCTGGGATCAGGCCGGTGTGCGGATGTGGCAGGACACAGCGGCTGGAACCCACCAGAGACGGCAGCCGTCAGGAGGAGAGGCCGCGGGAGCCTGCACCACCAAGGCTGTGGGGGCGCCTGGGCCCGGGGCAGGGGGCACGTGCCAGACGTGCTCTTGGAGACGGGGAGGAGGAACGTGTGGGCCCCACAGAAAGGACTGGAGAGGGTGCAGGGAGCCACCTGCCCCGGCCAGAAGCTGCCCCGTCCAGGGGCACAGGGGCTGGGATGGGCGGAAACAGGGGCTTGGGGGCACCGGTGGGCGGTGGGCTGCGTGCCCCATGATTTCTAAGACCAGGATGGGTCGATGCCAGGCCCCGCGCTGGGGAAAGGGCCAGTCACCATGCCTGTGGACTGGAGTCTGCAGGAGGCACCTGGGGCGAAAGCCGAGGAGGGGTCTTAAAAGGGTTCTTTCAAAAGCAAAGCCAACTAGGCTGAGGGCCTGGAGAACTTCCCCAGAAGCAGCGAACGGGGGGCCTTTGTGGGCATGTTTCCCAAATTACTTTCCAGGCTCCTTGCTCAGCCCTCCGACGGGATGCTCCGGAAAAACCAATGCTAAGGGCCGGGCAAGTTCACAACAGCCCAGCAGGCACTCGCCACCGGAAACGACATCAGAGTCCCAGGGAGACACTGTCCCCAAGGGGCCGGGCCTGGTGGAGTGGGCCTTGCAGCCCATGGGTCCATGGCGTCAGTAGGGTGGTGCCTTTCCAACGCGCCTGACTTCTGCTGTTCGGAGCCCAGTTCTTAAAAAGAACTCTTGGGATGCCAGGGAGGCTATGAAAGTCCCTTAAATCTTAAAGGACCTTAAAACCCTCTTATCCCACCACGTTTCCAAAGTAAAACTCAAAATGCAGTTTGTGCACATTCTCGTGGCCTCCCAGTATGAGAAGCGGTTTTCAGGCCATCCAAGGAAACACCAGGACGCCGCGGGGCCTGGGCCAGGGCTGCCCTGCGGGCACGGTGGGCACGGCGTGGTGACCACCGTGTTGGTGTCTGCAGGCGGGTCCCTCGGAGTAAAAGGTGCGCAGGCCAGGCGGCAAGTCTGTTCCCTCCAGCCATGACTCACGCTCCCCAGATCCTGCGCATCTGTGGGGAGAGGCCTGGGGGGCGCCTCTGCCTCCTCTGGGACCGGAGGGGACGCGGGCACTGTCAGCCCTGGTCGCCCCAGACGGCCACCGGGCAGGGCATGCCCACCCTCCCGTGTGCCCAGCCGCCGGCTCAGTGCGGGGGGGTCAGCTAGGGCAGCGCCTGCACCCCTCCTTCCGAGCCTGGTTTGGGGCGGTGGGAGGCAGGGACAGGCTGATTCCGCCGGGGTGGGGGAGGGGACGGTGGCGCTCATTAAGATCCACTTATTTGCGTGTTATTTTCAGGAGGAAAGTGTAGGCTGAAAGACAGCAAGTTAAAAATAAGACTCGTTTTCTGTAAAAAGAACATTAAACCAGCGGTCACAGGTCAGGACGCCGGCCTTTGGACCCGCGGGGCACGGAGGCCTGAACGGCTGTCAGAAGAATCTAAGCTGGACTCACCTCCTCCCACCTTGGCTGCGGCAGAGAAGCCCCGGGGTGCGGAGCGGCGGGACCCGACGCGCCGGCCGGGCCGTCAGCCTCGCCGGGCCCAGGTCCCTCTCCCCGCCGGGGGCCATCCCCGCGCCCCTGCCCCGCCCTCCCCGCCGGGGGCCCATCCCTCCTCCCGCGCCCCCTCCCCCCGCCCGGGGCCCCCATCCCCCTCCCTCCCCGCCCCGGGGGCCGGGGCCCGGCTCGGCCGCGCCCCTCCCAGGCTCCGGGCTCCGGGCTCCGCGCGCAGGAGCAGGTGCAGCCCCTCCCGCCCCCTCCCTCCGGGCCGCGCCCCGCTCTCCGGGTCCCCAGACGTTCCCACCCCTCCCCTCCCCCGCCCTCCTTCCCCGCCCCCAGCCCCGCCTCCCGGCGCCCGCGGCCCGGCGGAAGGACGCGAGGCGCCCCGAGTCCTGGGAGGTGAACCTGGCACCCCCAGCCCCGCGGCCCGGGCGCCGCCTCCCGCCCCTCTCGGCATGGAGGCCGCGGGGCGCGCGCAGACGGCGCGGGACCGTGTCCCCAGGTAGGCGCGCGGGGTCGGTGCGCCCCTGGCCCGGGCGCGGGCGCGGGCGGCGGTGCGGGCGCCTGCGCGCCCCTGGGCGGCCCCTGCGCTGCGTGCGCGCCCGCGCTCGGCCCGCCGCCTCTGCTGCGGGGCCGGGTGGGGGGCAGGGAGCCCGCGCGCCCCGCGCAGGGATCGGGCGGCTGGGTGCCGAGGGTCCCACGTCCACGTGCGCGCGGAACTTGACTCTGGGCCTTTTTGTGCGGTAGGATCGATCCGTATGGGTTTGAAAGGCCTGAGGACTTTGATTATGCAGCTTACGAAGAATTTTTTTCCACCTACCTGGTGATCCTCACCAGGAGAGCCATCAAATGGTCCAAACTTCTAAAGGGCGGCGGTGGTGTCCAGAGGAGCATGACCGGTGAGTTCGGCGCCTGACCCAGCGGGCACGCAACAAGTCATCCGGTCCTCGGTGCCGTGCGCTCGGGGGAGCTCAGGACTTGGGGTTCCTTCGAGGCCAGGGGCGCTGTCCCCATCCCAGCCGTGCCCCGCGCAGACGCACAGGTGAGGGCGCTGCGCGGTCCAGGTGCGAGGCCCTCTTTCCTCGCCTGGACGTGGGGCCTGCTCGCCTTTTGAGACGCTTGGCGCCCGTGGCCCTCTTTCCACAAGAAGCCGGGTTTCCTGCTCCTCAGAGCGAGCGGCCAAGGTGGTGCTCCCGCCGGCCTCCCTGCCCCCTTCAGAGAGAAAGCGGGGTGGGGGGTGCTTCGTGGACCCCTCAGCTCCTCCCCTGCTTCTTCCCCGCGCCAGGCTGTGCCCCGGGGCCTCCTTCAGGTCTGGATTGGAGCGCCTCCTCCGGGAAGCCTTCCAGTCTCACCCCGCAGCTCCACACTTCCTGCCCTCTCCTTGCCTCTCTCTGGTCCTCCACATGTGGGTCTTACTTATTTTATCCTTAGTTTTCCGCCCTGGGGTCAAAGATCCCTCTGTGCCGGCTGGGTTGGCTGGATGGTCCCTTAGCTGTTTGTTGAATGAATGAATGAACTGTTTGCCTGCCTGCTCCCTAGCTGAGGATACAGAGGCCAGACCTGGCCACAGGAGGTGAGGAGTGGGCAGGAGTGTGCCCCCGGGGGCCTCCTGACACAGGGCGTTAATGACAATGAAGGGGTGAGGATAGGGGTCCCAGCCGCAGGGGGCTGAGCTGTGTGACCAGAGCATTGGGGTGAGAAGAGGAGGGCCAGAGGTGGAGCAGGGCCCGCGCCAGCTCACAGTGGGCACACGGGGCATGGCCAGGGGAAAGAAGTCAGTTTTTAAGCAAGCGTTGGGGGGAGGGGGTCAGATCAAGCTTTATCTGTAAAGAGCCACCCGTCGTTGAAAGGCAGGTGTCTTTAGTTGTATCGAGAGCCATGCCCCCCTTGCTGCTGGGCATTAACGTGCTTCCCAGCCGACTTTGGCTTCATTTTTTTGTTGTGATTTGTTTTTTAAAGTTATGTACAACTATGTAAAAATACAAAAACAGACTTAACTTTTGCACGTGGGAGAACATCTTGGTCACACTCGAAGGTGTGAAGTGACCTGAGTTTCTCAGCTGCCCAGGCCCCGGGGGTGGCTGGTGACTGTCCCCCGTACCCCCAGGAACAGGGTGCACGATTTGCTTCCATGCAGGAGGAGGCCTCCTGTCCAACAGGGACCCAGAGGCCAGTTAACGCCGCAGAAAGTCACTGCAAGACGTGAAGGCGCTCGCGAACCTTTGCACGTGACACACGCGTGGACGTGCTCTCCCCTTCGATTCTGTCACTTGCGTCTTGCCGTCTTTTCTTTGTACAGTGACAGTACTCTAGTTCTGTGTCTTTCCTGCAGAAACCGTTGCTGCTCAGTCGCCAAGTCGCATCCGACTCTTTGCAACCCCATGGACTGCAGCACGCCAGGCTTCCCTGTCCATCACCAACTCCCGGAGTTTACCCAAACTCACGTCCGTTGAGTTGGTGATGCCATCCAACCATCTCACCCTCTGTCGTCCCCTTTTCCCGCCTTCAGTCTTTCCCAGCATCAGGGTCTTTTCCAATGAGTCAGCTCTTTGCATCAGGTGGCCAAAGTATTGGAGCTTCAGCATCAGTCCTTCCAATGAATATTCAGGACTAATATTTCCTTTAGGATGGACTGGTTGGATCTCCTTGCAGTCCAGGGGACTCTCAAGAGTCTTCTCCAACACCACAGTTCAAAAGCATCAGTTTTGGCGTCCAGCCTTCTTTATGGCCCAGCTCTCACGTCCATGCCTGACCGCTGTGGAGACTGCTGAACGCTGTGTCTGTTTCCAGTGTTGCTCTCCCAGTGGGCTGGGAGTGGAAGCCATCTCAGTGCAGAGCCTCCCGGACCTCAGCTCTCTCCCTGGACTTCTGTGGTCACCTAATATGACGGTTCTGTTTTGTTTCTGCTTTTGCCCAGGGCTCCCCTGTGACTCAGCTAGTAAAGAATCCGCCTGCAATGCTGGAGACCTGGGTTTGATCCCTGGGTTGGAAAGATCCTCTGGAGAAGGGAAAGGCTACCCACTCCAGTGTTCTGGCCTGGAGAATTCCATAGACTGTATAGGCCATGGGGTCGCAAAGAGTTGGACAGGACTGAGTGACTTTCACTTTCACTTCACTTGCCTTTTTGGAGCACATATGGACTCTTTCTGAAAATTTAATTTGGCTTTATTGAAACTGCCATTGTTTCTTTTTTTGTTTTACGTTTTTAAATTTATGTAATGTTTGTTAAACTTTGTAATTATGGCGTAACAGGTTTAGGAGCAAATATACTTGATTCCTGGTGAGCCTTGGCCTGGGGGTGGGGTTCGCTGCCAGGTGAGCTGGAGGGCATAGTGGCCTGGTGTTCTTTCAGGAAATCTGGTGAGGCGCCTGTGGGCTCACCCGGTTCTGTGGTCCGGGGTGTTGCCGCTGAGCTGGTGCGGCTTCCGGGTGTGAAGGCCGGGGTTCCCACAGCACCCGTGGCACTCCAGGGGAGTGGTCAGGCGTAACCAGGAGTGGATTTGTTAGTCAGGAAGCGGGAATACAGTTTCTTCCTGCCAGATGCTCTGGGCTGGCCAGAGTGTCCACGGCTGTGTGACGTCCCGTGGGAGGGAGGCCGTGAGGGCCATGGGCCCCGGGCGGGCAGTGGGAGCTCCATCTGGGGCCCCGACCGTGACCCCGGCGACCGCACCTGGAGGGCCGCCTTCGCCCCGGCTCCTCAGCCGTGTCGGGCCTTCAGGCTCTGCTGTGTGTGAGCTCTTCTGAGAGGACTTGTGTCCACGTCTGCAGACGAGTGTTGAACCTCAGCCTGCTTGAGGGTGCTAGCTGTGGGTCCGTGTTTTCTTTTTGTCAGTGAGCAGGTCCACCAGGAGCTGCGATCGCTCGCTCACTCTCAGCACTCGACCTGGCTGGCCGGACCCGGGGAGCTGCCTCTGGGCCTCTGTCCATCCTGGCCTGGAGGGACGTGATGGGAGGAGCTCTTCCGGTTTGCTTCCTCTCCTGCCCCGTGGGTGAGGGGGTTAGCACCATCTGAATGAGAATGAAATTGCAAGACATGTTTAAAGACAAATATAAAAAAAGCCCTGAGAACCTGCTTAAATCCTGGGGCAGACAGCTGGGAGTTAATTCTTTGGGGTCGAGCTTCTCTTTAAAAAAAATTTCCCACCTGTTTCTGCGGCATAGTTTACACTCCTCCGAATGTCGGAATGAGGGGTGCATCAGTCCTGCCCTTGCTCTGAGGATGGGAGGACCATTTTCTTTCTCTTCCAGAGAAACTGAGTAAAGTCAGATAACAGGCAGTGAAAGTAGCAGAAGCCCTGATCCTCTGAAACTTCTGGACGTTGTTGCTGTTCTTACAACCTCCCGGGAGTCTGGAGCCCTGACTGTATTCCAGGCCCTGGGCTTTGTTTCCATTTTGCAGGAAATTTTCCATTTTCCTTCCATTTTGGAAGGAAACCGAGGCATGATCGAGGTGTGGTCTGCCTAGCCACGTCCGACGCCAGAGTTGGGGGTTTAACCAGCTCGCACTTCTTTTTTTAGACTCTTTGCAACCCCATGGACTGCAGCCCACCAGGCTCCCCTGTCCCTGGGGTTCTCCAGGCAAGAACACTGGAGTGGGGTGCCATTTCCTTCTCCACACTTTTTATACTTTATATTAATTTTTTAAAACTTTGCAAATGAAGTTCACTGTACTTGGCGTGCAGCCCTGTGAGTGTGGACAGACGCACAGTCAGATAATCCCCACCATGTGCAAGGTTTAGAACAGCCGGTCGCCTTCAGGGTCCCCTCCTGTGTGGTTCTGGGCGCTGACCTGCAGGCCCGGACGTGGGTGAAGGCCTCGGCTGGGGGAGCAGGCACTGGGAAAGGCCACAGGGCTGCAGAGGGGTCCCGAAGGTGTGCTGGCCTCGCTCTCCCTTCTTCTGGTTCTTTGGCTTCTCGCAGGTGTTCTCTCAGAGCGACGCCCAGTAGTTCTGCTCGTGGCAGCGTTCGTGGTGCTGTGCCGTCTCGTTGTTTTTATTTCCACTCTTTGACGTCCGTCCGTGGAGTTTCCGTGAATGTCTGTACGTCTTTTCCTTCTCCTCCATCTCAGTGGGAGCGGTCCCTGCCCAAAGCTAGGACTGACCCTCCCCTTGCAGTTGAGAGAGGATTAATTCAGGGCACCCCTGGGCATGCCGAGCCCTGAGATGGTGTGTAAATAGTAGGAGGCTGGAGGGACGGTCCGGCTGAATGATTGCTGTGTTTGATAGACGGAAATATCACGTCCAGTAGCGGGGTGACCACGTCACGCTGGCCGAGACATTCTGGCCACGCGTGATCCTCCGGCTGCATGGGTGCCTCCGAGTTGCAGAGGGTTCTTGGCTTTCTCTGCCTCTGGCGGGTGGTGTTCACGTCTGTCCTTCCCTTCCTCTGCACCTTCCTCGTCATCCCCCAGCCTCTGCAAACTCCCATCCCGCGCGCCCTCCCTAGAGCGGCGGGTGCACGCGGCCTGGCCTCTGGGAGGCGCTCTCAAGAGCTCGTGGACTGGTGGCTGTCAGCTTGAGTTACAAGACTTCAGCAGCAGCGCCTTTTTCACTTGTAACCTAGGACACTGTCCTGTAATTTTTTTCTGTTCAGTACAGCTGGTGCCTGAGCCAGTGCCGACCTGCGTTCAGGGCCGTGGCGTCCTCCCAGGCTGCGGGGCGGGCCGAGTGGGGGGGACGGGAGGTGGCCTGCATCCCCGCACTGCTGCTGAGGTGGAGGCTGGGCTGCTGCGGCCCCCCGACCACTCAGCAGGAGGGGAGAGCGGACTTCTGTAGGGAGGACCTGTACCTGTTGTCGAAACATTCCTGTATTGCCTCTTTCGTGTCTGACTTACTGATTTGTGAGAGCTGTCCATGGAAACTCTTGGAGGGGGGCCCGTCTGAAACTGCCCTTTCCCTATCTCAGTGAAGCGCTACATCCGCAAGGGTGTCCCGCTGGAGCACCGGGCCCGTGTCTGGATGGGGGTGAGCGGAGCCCAGGCCCGGATGGACCGGAACCCTGGCTACTACCAGCGCCTCCTGCAGGGGGAGCGGAGCGCCAGCCTGGAGGAGGCCATCCGGACAGGTGACGTGGCCCCCGGGTGGGGGAGGCCCCCGGGGTGGGGCGGCCCTGGGGTGGGGGTGCCTCCCCCAGGGGAAGTGTGTCTGCACCCAGACTCCCGGTCGTGATGGGGATGAGAAAACCTGCGCTGTCAAAGGCGCACCCCTGATTCCCATTTTCTCAAAGGACAAGCAAAACGGGGGCTTATTTGACGGGAGGACAATGATCAGAATTGGTTCAGAAAATCCTCGAGCGGGCAGCTAGGTGGTAAGGAAAGTGGTAGAAAGGGTGGGTTTCTTCTGCGAAGAATCTGTCCAGGGGTGTGAGGAGGCCGCTGCAGAGCGAGCCCTCTGAACAGACGTGGGCTGGGTGGCCCTGAGGACTCGAGATGCAGCTGCAGGAAGCTGCGCGCTGCGTCCGCTCTTTGTGCCGATGCCGAGTGTCCAGAGGCGTTCACGCCCTGGGCGCCGTCTCGTGACCCCAGCTTCCTCGCTGGCCACAGGCTCTCACAAGTGCAGAGTCCTCAGAAAAATGGTTAACCTGCGTTGAACAACTAGATCTTTAGGAGAGACATCTGCTTGTCCGATTTTGCCGGCTTCTGAGAACGACAGAACTAAACACACAGGACTTCATTAAGTGGTTGGTCACCGTACACGTCTGGGAGGTTGGATTGACTGGGGACAGCGAGGAAGCGGAGTGTCCCCAGCGTAAGGAGCAGGGGTCTCGGATCCCAGCACCGCCGCTGAGCCTGCCGGCCGCACCCTGACCCCCCAGAAAACCGTGGCCGGAGGGCTTGGGACAGACGCTGTCGTGACCTGCGGGGAGCGTGGGTTCCCTCCGCAAGCCCAGCAGTGCTCACGTGGGCAGGGAGAGACCACAAGCGACAGGTGGCTGTTTGTCTGGAAAATGAATTTTAAAGACTCTACTTGGTGCAGAGTTTTTGGATACTTTTATTTTTAATTATGGTGAAACATACACAACGTGCAGTTCACCATTTTATTTTTCCAAGGGGAGCCTCTGTCCCTGTTACACACTAAGCCCCCAGCCCTGGCTCCACCGTCTGCTCCCTGTCTCTGACTCTCCTGGACTTCACGTGGGTGGAATCAGGCTGTGTCTGTCCTTCTGTGTCTGGTTGATTTCACGGAGCACAGTGTCCGAGAGGCCCAGCCGGGTTGTGTGTGCGTCAGAGCTTCCGCCCTTCCTGAGGCTGAACCAGATCCTGGGTGTGTCCGTCTTCTGTCCATGGACACCCGGGCTGCTTCCACCCCCTGGCTACAGTGAATTCTGCCTGAACCGGGTGTCAAGTAATTCTCCGAGACCCGCGTTCAGTGCTTTGGGGACAGAGCCCGAGGTGGAGTTGCTGGGTCACGCAGCCGCTCTGGCCTGCGGTCGGGGAGCCTGCCTCAGTCCTGGTGCAGGCTCAGTAGAGCAGGTGCATCGTGCACCTGAGCCCAGACGGGACGTCCAGCATGCCTGCCTCCGGTGCAGGGGCCAGGGAGAAAGATTTCAACATCTGCTAAAGCGTCTCATCATAAAGATCGTTACACAGGCGTGAGCACAGTCGGTCAGTCTACTCTGAATTAGTGAAAAACTCATTTCCCCCTGATAGGTGCCAGTTTGGGGAATGTTCAGATTTCCAGGGAAAAGAAATCTTTTTTTTTAAAACATATGATTGGAAATTCCAAGCTTGGAGGCAACCAGTTTGCTGTTTGGCTCAGATCTGGTCTTTGTGGGCAGGTGCAGGGCTGGGGGCCCGAGCTTGGGGGCAGAATCCCCGTGGCCACCGGGAGGCCTTGCGTTATCAACGGTGTCCACGAGTGTCCCTTCGCCGACACCGCCACTCTGCTCAAGGCGGGGTCAGAGGGTCTCCATCAGCCACCCAACTCTGCCCTGGACACAGGTTCACAGGAATGTAATGGGGGGCAGGGAGAGGGTGGCGGAGGTGGGAGAGGCCGCCAGGCACCCTCCTGCAGACAGAAGTTGGTGGTGATGAGTTTATCTGTGCTGTGCCAAGTCACTTCAGTCGTGTCCGACTCTTTGCGACCCCATGGACTGTAGCCCACCAGGCCCCTCTGTCCATGGGATTCTCCAGGCAAGAGCCCTCCCCCAGGGGACCTTCCGGACCCAGGATCGCCCCGCGTCTCTTAGGTCTCCTGCGCTGCAGCTGGTTCTTTAGCGCTAGAATCTTCCGGGTACTTTTCCGTTTTGTCTCTTTGTCTCCAAACGGGGCTCTCAGGTGTCCTGCCTGCTTCTGTTTTCAGTCATAAGAATTGGGGAGAATTTCCAAAGCTTTACGTAAAGTGCTCACGCTTCACCCACACTTCGGGGCGTGGGGACCGGAGGAGACGCTGGGGACCCAGCAGCCTGGCCTCGTCAGAGGAGCTGATGTTGTTGCTGATTGGAGAGTAAGGGCTGCGGGGCAGTGGGGGCCCTGGCCGGGCTGCTTGGGGCCCTGAGCCACCTCTGCTCCTGAGTCCAGTCGACGGTGGAGGCTGCTGGGGGCCCAGGGTGGCCTCTGCTCGTGCCCTGAGCGCTCTGTGGGTCCCCACAGACATGAACAGGACCTTCCCTGACAACGTGCAGTTCCGGAAGGACGCGGAGCCCTGCCTGCAGGGGCCCCTGTACAACGTGCTGCTGGCCTATGGGCACCACAACCACGGCGTGGGCTACTGCCAGGTAAACCCCGGGCCCCCCACAGACCCCGGTCCCCCAACAGACCCCGGGGCCTCGCCCAGCCGGGGCTCCCACATCCCACACAGACTCCGGGGCCTCTCCCAGCCGGGGCTCCCACATCCCGCACAGACTCCGGGGCCTTGCCCAGCCAGGGCTCCCACATCCCGCACAGACCCCAGGGCCTCGCCCAGCCGGGGTTCCCGGGCCCCCCCCACAGACCCCGGTTCCTCGCCCAGCTGGGGCTCCCACATCCCGCACAGACCCCGGGGCCTCACCCAGCCGGGGTTCCCGGGCCCCCCCACAGACCCTGGGGCCTCGCCCAGCCGGGGCTCCCACATCCCGCACAGACCCCGGGGCCTTGCCCAGCCGGGGCTCCCACATCCCGCACAGACACCAGGGCCTTGCCCAGCCGGGGCTCCCACATCCCGCACAGACCCCAGGGTCTCGCCCAGCCTGGGCTCCCAGGCCCCCCCACAGGCCCCGGTTCCTCGCCCAGCCGGGGCTCCCACGTCCCCCACAACCCGGGCTGGGCCTCTCGGTGGGGGCAGGAGGGAGCAGCTGTGGACGTGTACACAGGCTGTGTTTACAGGACGTGGGTGACCAGTACCCTGTCGCCTTGGAGCTGATGGTGTGCGTGTGTCCACGTGTGTACGTGTGTGTATGCACATGTGGGGAGTGCATGCAGTGGGCCGGCCCGGAATGCAGGGCCTCCTCCGGAAGCTGGGCCTCTGGGCAGCGGGGCGGCGCGTCAGGTGGCGGGGATCGGTTCTCGTGCCCCCGGAGGTGCTCTTTCTGCAGCATCGCAGGGACACGCGTCCACAGCCCAGACCGTGAGCGGAGCTGGGTCGGGAGCCGATCCTTGGGCTGCCGTGCGCTCTGGGGGCTGTGGTGTCTGGGGGTGTGTGGGCAGGAGGGCGGGGCTTGGGGGTGGGGTCCCCACACTCCAGGCCCCTAAGCCAGAGGCCAGGCCTCCTGAGAGGACGGCTGGGTATTCAGAGCCGTGGGAGGCGGTGCCCGAGCAGCCCGTGTGGTTTCTCCTGGTGAGAATTTCACGAGGACGTGCCCTGCCCGGTTCTAAGGCAGAATCTAAGAGTCAAGCCTGAGTGCACATGTCTGTCGATGGCAGAGCCGGCGAGGCCAACGCTGCCCTGGACAGCCATTCCAGAATCACGCGCGTTCTAGGGAAGGACAAGGAAGGCGGGGAGCTGGCGGGCGGCAGCTGCACGGCTGCAGGGCCTGGGGGTGCAGCCGGTGTCAGCGCGGCCTCCTCTGAGTCCAGGGGATGAGCGTCGGCGCGGGGTGTCTCATCCTGGCGACGTGTGTCTGATTCCAGGGGATGAACTTCATCGCGGGGTATCTGATCCTGGTGACTAAGAGTGAAGAAGAAGCCTTCTGGCTGTTGGACGCCCTGGTGGGCAGAATACTCCCAGGTGTGTGGAGTCCCGCGGTAAGAGTGACTTGCTTTCTGGTGTTGCCGTAACGATCCTGCTGACAAGTCGGGGCGTGATGAAACATAAGGCGTCGTTTGAGAGCTGAGGTTCTCAGTCTTCCTGCAGTTGAGTTGAGGTGAGACGCTCACAAGATGTGGGGGCCCAGCGGAGCGGCAACCTCTCCCCCCACCACCACCACCCCGCGGGCAGCGCTGTCTCAGCCTGGACACCGCTGAGCCATCTGCTCAGTTATATCAGAGACCGAATGACGATGGAGGTGTCCGCCGTGACCACTTCCAGGCGTCGTCTGGGGATTTGGGGAACTTCAGGGAATGAAGCCTAAAAGCCTGGCAGCGACAGTAACTGAGAGACGCAGGTTGGGGCTGGGAAGGGCTGACCTCAAGAAACAGAAGCAAGGCTCCAGGTGCTCCCACCTAGTGGTTCATCACAGACTTAAAGTCAGAACATGTCGTTTCCAGTGGTCATTAGATTCAGTCAATACAGCAAAATGGGTCTTGCTTCAAAAACAAAGGAAACCTCCAGATGAGCAGGCAGGACTCGGGGGGGATCACCGTCTCACTGGGCTGGGGGTGGGCAGGGCTGTGTGAGTCCCCGGGCCTCTGGGTGCACAAGCAAGGTCATTTTGGCACGTGCTCATCCTGCAGTTAGCTGCTTCTGTCTTCATTACGCCAAAGCTGCACAGACACATCCTCGTCTCAGAAGTTCCGAGTGCAGCGCTGACGGAGGGTGAGCTGTGGCCGCTCTCCTCAGGGGTCCCCGTCCCTCGCGTGCTCGCTGCCCATGCTCAGCAGGGTGGTGTGTGGGTGTCCAGCTTCTTGCTCTGCGTTTGCGGGCATACAGGTGTGCAAGCACTCACACGGAAGAGTGGAAGTTAATGACGGAGAATGACAGAAAGATGAGCTGAGACGGAAGCTGGTTCTTTGGGAAAACTGTTGAAATGCACAGACGTCTGACAAGAGTGATAAAGAAGGGGGTGAGGAATCTAGAAGTGGAAAGGGCGCCGGGATTGGAACCTGCAGGGACTCCCAGGAACCGCAAGACAGCCTGAGTACAGTGACGAGAAGAATGGATGGTTTGAGAATACAGGCCAGCAGAGCTGGAAAGAGGACATCTGAAAGGCCAAATGCAGAGAAAAACATCTCAGTAAAACTCGAACAGATAATTCCCGATCTTTAAAAAGTAAATCCTGAAAACAGAGACAGATGAACTCATCAACTCGTGTCGTGAGGCTGGTGTAGCCTTCCTGTCGTACAGACCGATCTCAGGAAGAACACGAACACAGATCTCGTTGAAATAATACTGATGTCAGCCTCTGGCGTCGAGCAATGGTTATAGAGTAGTATTTTTTTAAATATATGACTCAACATGTGGATGGATTAATTCATATATTAAGGATGGATAGTGGCCTAATCACATGGAAGGGTCACTGGCAGGGCCAAGCCAGGAAGGGCTGGAAAGAAGTGGTGGTGTTTAGCCCCTCAATCCCGTCTGACTGCGACCCCACGGACTGTAGCCCACCAGGCTCCTCTGTACTCCAGGCAAGAGTACTGGAGTGGGTGGCCATGCCCCTCTCCAGAGCATCTTCCCGACCCAGGGATCAAACCAGGGTCTCCTGCACTGCAGGCGGGTTCTTTGCCACTAGGCCCTGGGGAAGTCTGGAGGGGAGGGTGCTCGAGTTGCATTAGGTGCTGTGACGGTCGTTAGGTTATCGAGGGATAATCAGGTGTGTCCATCTGTTGTACTCGGTACATGAGTTCTATTGAGGAAAAGACTGTTAAAACATCATTCCGTGACAGTTGATTGCCTATAGAGAAGAAAACAAAACTAGACCCTTATTTCAATCCCAGGTAGATTCTAGACGTGTGAAAAAGCAAAACTTTGAAACTCGAAACGAGTCAGAGAACAGTATGATTCCAGAGTAGGAAACAAGTCCTTGAACAAAATTCAGAATCATTTTAATTACGTTAAAATTGAAAACTGATTTTGACACAAGACCCAGTCTGCAGAGTAAAAAGGGATCCATAGAATTAACGTGTAAAGAATTCCCAAAAGTCTAGGTGGATACAGGTCGACAGAAAAGAAGGTGAAGAATAGGCGTGACAGGCAGTTCACAAAATAGAGACCTGCGTGGTCTCCGAGTCGGGGCGAGGCCACCGTGGTCTCCCAGGAGCGGGGAGGCCAGGTCTCAGTGCCGAACGAAGCTGGACGTCTGCAGCGTGGGCACGGCCACCGGAGGCCGCCCCCCAGTGCCCACGACACTGCAATTCAGAGCCGTCAAGTCGAAGCAGAGGCGGGGAGAGCGCAGCTCTAACGAGGTGGGGACTGCAGGGTCCCAGGCCGCCTTGCTGGGCCCCCGGGCTCTGCCACCCCCAGAGCAGCATCGGTGTCTGTGTTTGATCTGTCGCTTGTCAGTCCCCGCAGACCTTCACGTTTCCCCTCTTGTCCCGAGTCGGCAGAGGCCTAGCCGCCCACCCGCAGACACGCCGTTTCCCCGCAACTGCTCGCCTGGCGGTGGGTGAGGAGCCCAGAGACAGGCCAGGCTGGGGGCGGGAGGAGAGGTCCTCACGGGAGTGCGGGGGCCTCTCCCAGACCTGTGACTCCCCAGCAGTGAATAGTCGTGTTAACCTAAGCGTCCAAGCATCGTCCTGCTGGGGCTGGAGGCGGGAGGATCGGCAGGGACCTGGGCCCAGACCCACAGCCCATGGGCAGCAGGGGTCAGCACCGCCGGCCCTTGGCTTCCCTGCGACCTGCTGGTCGAGCGCTCCAGGGGGTCGGAGTTCGGGACCAGCTCAAGATGGTGCGTCCGGCTCGTCTTTACCTTGGAGACAGGTAGCAGCCTGCACTTGGTCGCCTCTGCTGCGGGGCAGTTGGCACCCCAGCCTGGCTGTCGCTGTGCGTGTTGACCCTTTGTTCCCTTAAAATCTATACCTGGGCTTCCTGGGTGCCTCAGTGGCAAGGAATCCGCTTGCCAATGCAGGAGACCCAGGAGACACAGGTTCGATTCCTGGATCAGGAAGATCCCCTGGAGAAGGGAATGGCAGCTCACGCCAGTGTTCTTGCTGGGAGAATCCCAGGGACGGAGGAGCCTGGTGGGCTGCCGTCCACGGGGTCACACACAGTCGGACAGGACTGTGCGACTGAACCACCACAAAATCTCTAGCGACTGAGACCTTTGTTTCTGCAAAGGCCTAGATCACAGGATGACCTAGACCTAAAATGGCTTGTCTTACATCAAAAAAGTTATGCCCGAGTCTCTTCCTCCAGGGACGCCTGTCTGTCCTCCGACTCCTGAGCCTGCAGAAAAGCCCTGCTGCACCCACCCCCAACGTCAGGGACGGTGGGGGGGCGTCTGGGATGTCACACCAGGGAGGAGTCCGTCCCTTAATGAACGAATGCATCTGCGTCCTGAAGAGCTGGTCCCACCTGTTTGCCCTGTGACATGGGAAGTGGGTGGCTCCCCCGCCGCAGCTGGACAGCGAGGCCCAGGGCGGGCGGCGGGGCTCATCCTGGGGTGGTGACTCTTGGGGCACCGCCCCAAGCCCTGCAGCCGCGCTCATCCCCCTGACCCCGGGCTGACACCTCCAGGCTGTGTGCAAAGGGGGCCCCTGGGAGAGGCCTGACTCGGGCCCTGGAGGGGAGCCTGGACTAGGGACCCCTGAGAAGTTTCTGTCTCTGTGCACAGACGGGAACCCGCAGATGGGGCTGGCCGTCGGGGTTTGTCTGCGTTCTTGGCCGACCGGCAGGAGGGTTAAGTGACCCTCCAGTGACCGGCTCGGGCCCGTGGCAGCTTTGGGGGGTGACCTTGCCTCTTCTGGGAGCTGCCATAAGCCTCTGTAGCGAAAGTGAGAATGTGCTGGGCTCGCACTCTGCAAATCCGCTCGTCTGCCCCGCTGAGCCACTCAGGACTGCCCCCCACCCCCACCCGCCGACCGCCTCCGGGGCCAGACTGGGCGCCACTGCTCAGGGGCGGAGGGGGCGGCGGGCTGGACTTGCGGCCAGGCGGGGTGGGGCTGTGGGGGCAGGGGGCGTGGCAGGGAGGGGCGCCCCAGGCCCCATGTGTTAATGACCCAACAGCTTCTCCAGCCTTGGGCTCAGTTTAGCCTTGAAAACCGGTGATGTGACTGTCATGTCCGTGCTCATGATGATTCTGTTTTAACGAAAACACTGAGCAAGAATGTCTGTCCCTTTGCCTCAGTGAATGGGCAAGCTTCATTATACAGATCGCTTGCCAAGCTCTTACGGCAAAGGTCAAGCATGAGGTTAAATACAGATCACTTGCCGAGCTCTTACGGCAAAGCTCAAGCATGAGGTTAGATACACCATGATGATGATCCACCACGATGAGAAGCCAGAAAGTTCCTTGGCAAGAGAACGTCCATTTCAACAGACAGACGGGCCGCGGGCGTGATGGGTACCAGCAGGGGCCTCACCATCCGCTTGCTGGCCCGGCTCCCGCTCTGGGCGGGTGGTCCTCTGGAAAGGGTCCCAGGGGCCCCCACCACCACCTGGCCCGGGGGGCACAAGCTTGCGGCCATCCGGCTGTGAGACCCGCGTCCCTGCCCCGCCGCCCCCACAGCCGATCACTACGGCCCCTCGATGCTGGGCCTGTGAGACCCACGTCCCTGCCCCCTCGCCCCCACAGCCGATCACTACGGCCCCTCGATGCTGGGCCTGTGAGACCCACGTCCCTGCCCCGCCGCCCCCACAGCCGATTACTACGGCCCCTCGATGCTGGGCCTGTGAGACCCACGTCCCTGCCCCCTCGCCCCCACAGCCGATTACTACAGCCCCTCGATGCTGGGCTTGAAGACGGACCAGGAGGTGCTCGGGGAGCTGGTGCGGACAAAGCTGCCGGCAGTGGCAGCGCTGATGGACGGCCACGGCGTGCTGTGGACCCTGGTCGCGTCCCGCTGGTTCATCTGCCTGTTCGTGGACGTCCTGCCCGTGGAGGTGAGGGCGCGTGGCTGGGCCTGGGGTCGGCCGCACGGCCGTGCGCTGACCCGCCCCTCCCTCCGCAGACGGTGCTGCGTGTCTGGGACTGCCTGTTCAGCGAGGGGTCCAAGATCATCTTCCGGGTGGCACTGACCCTCCTCAAGCATCACCAGGCCTCCATCCTGGAGGCCACCAGCGTCCCCGACCTCTGTGAGAAGTTCAAGGAGATCACCAGGGGCCGCTTCGTCACCGAGTGCCACAGTTTCATGCAGGTGGGTGTCAGCCACGCTGGGCCGCCGGGAGACCGGCACGCTCGCCCCGCGCCGTCGGCTGTGGGGGTTGCCACCTGGGACCCCACCTGAGCACATCAGGCCTGCTCCTTGGCTTCTCCTGGGCCTCCCTGACGTCCCCGTCGACGCTGGGCCCACCCTCCTCAGCCCTCCCCGTTGCCTTCTCTCCCGACCTGGTGGGGTCACACCTGTCTGTCCCCTCTCGTTGGGTTCCAGGCCGGTGCAGGCTGTGTAGGCAGCTCACCTGAGTTGATGACCTGGGTGCTGCATCCCACAGGCCCGTGGGGGAGGGGCGGGCACTGACCCCGATGCCTGGCCCATAGTGCCCTCAGCCGCCCTGTGGAACGGTGGTGGCGTGCCTGCCGCCCCTAGGCTGGCAGCCTCTGAGCCTCCCTGGGCCCGATTTCCTCAGAACCAGCCCCTCAGCCCTCAGGTGGCCTTACTGCTTGTGTGGCTGAAGCCCTGGGCCCAGGCGTGGTTGCCTCCGAGAAGGGAGCCTGCCGTCCCCACGGGAGCCCAGCCCGGCACATGCCGCCCATGGCCCCATGGCCCCATGGCCCGGCCTCTGCTGGACCGCGGTGTGGACACTCAGACCGTGTGGCTTTGGTGTCTGGCTCTTGGGCTCAGTGCGACGCTTCCGAGGAGCAGCAGAGGGCTTCCAAGGAGGAGCCGGGGGCTCCCGAGTGCAGCGGGTGCCCAGTGAGGGCAGGCGGCCGGCCTGCCTATCCCTGACAGCTGCGTGTCCACTGTGGGGTGGCTGGTGTTCTGGCCTGGACGTGCTCTGGGCCCTGTGAGCCGAGTGGACGCAAGGGGATCGCAGAGAGTGAGGCGGGGGAGAGTCTCCCCACACAGCAGAGAAAGTGCTGCATAAAGAAACTTGTCTTTACACACAGCAGGTGTGACCGCTCCCTGCACGCTGATGGGAAGCGACCCTGCTCTTGTTTCCTTGGGGGTCTCTACGAACTTGTGTATTTCTGCAACACTGCAGTTTATGCATCAGAGTGCTCTCAAGTCCTGTCCCAGAACATCTAGAATCTCCTAGATCCCACGTGGAAGCTAGGAGCACTGTAATGGGAAGAGGTCAGCTGAACCCTCCAGAGTCTGTTCTCTGGCCTGAGTCACCCGAGACTTGCTCCCAGGGTCCCCCCCCGGCCCCCAGGCACCCTTCCTTCTCCTTGTTGTCAGGCAGTTTCTCTCTCACTGGAGACAAGTCTGAGCCCCTTCCTGCTTCCGCTTCTCGAGTCTGGTCTCTCCAGGCCCCGAGTAGGCTTCAGGGCTGCTAGGAGAGTCAGCAGTTACAGGGTCGGAACTCAAAGAACTCAGCACAGACAAGAAAAGCGAAAATAGCCAACTGGACCACGTGGGGCTCGACAGCGTCTGTGCAGCAAAGGGAAGCGGTGGTGGATGAAAAGCTGACCCCCCCGAACTGGAGAGTGCGTGTGCAGGCCACATCCAGACACACGGAGACCTCAGCTGGACACGGAGCTGAGGGATCCCGTTTAAAAATGGGCAGAGGGCCCAAGCAGACAGTTGTCCAAAGACATACAGGTAGCCAGCAGGTACGTGAAAGGGTGCTCACTTCCCTCATCATCAGGGAAACGCAGATCAAAACCCCGTGTGACCTCACACCCGTCAGAACGGCTGGCATCCAGAAGACCACAGACAGTGACTATCGGTGAGCGTGTGACCAGGGAACCCTGGCGCAGCGTTGGCTGGAGCGTAAGATGGCACGGCCACCGTGGGGAAGCGTGGAGGCTCCTCAGAAACTGGACAGAGCGCCGCTGTCTGACGCAGCCGTCCCACTGCGTGTTTCCCGAGAGGAAACGGGAGCAGGACCCGGGGGGGCCGCCCACCCGCGTTCCTGCCGTCACAGCAGCCGCAGCGTGGACGCAGCCTGCAAGGCCGCGCGGTGCATGGGGAGCCAGTGTGGCCCACCCACACGGCGGGCTTCCCCTCAGCCTCCAGAGGGAGGGAGAGCCCGGCACCTGCTCCACCCGGGAGGAACCTGCAGACGTCATGTTCAGCGATCGTCATAAGAGGACAAAACCCGATTCCACCAACGCTTGGCCCCTCGAGGAGCCAGGTTTATAGAGATGGAAGGGGGCTGGGGACGCAGTGGGCTGGGGGAGGAGGAGCCGGAAGGTGACGCCAAGGGCACAGAGCTGACCTCAGCCCACACCTCGCGCGGCTCAGGCGCAAATGGGGTGGCTTGAGCACACGCGCGCACAAAACTAGTGGAAGAGTGGAAACGGGATGTCACCCTACTTTGATTCTGTGGCTCAGAGCCTCTGACTTCGGAATCAGATGTTTCCTTCACGGACTGGACACAGCGTTTAAAAAGTGACTCAAGTGTAAGCGGGCAGGAGCCCGTGTGCTGTCTGGCAGACGTCCCGTCTCAGGCACTTTCCTGAGCTTTGCAGCGGCTGAAACCAAGACGTGGCCCAGCCTGAGGCCTGACATTCAGGGCTGGGCCAGCTGCACGCACACCGCGGGACCCCCTCCCTCCCCTCCCTGGTCCTCAGAGCGCTCTGCTGAAGTCCCGGGGGGCGTTTGGGGGGCACCAGCGGCCTGCTCTTGCTCAACCCTGCAGTAAGCCCTTCTCTGCTCCCTTTGCCCTGCCCTCCAAGGAGGAGGGCTCCCCTTGCCCTCGTCCTCCTGGTGGAAGGGCTGCCCTCGCCCTGCACAAGTGACCTTCCTCTGCTCACTAACCGCTGGCCTCAGCCTGGCCAGCACCAGGAGCTGGGAAGGTCTAAACGAACCTGTTTCTGTTTCAGAGAATATTCTCGGAGCCCGGGAGCCTGTCCAGGGCCAGCATCGCCCGGCTGCGGGAGCACTGCAGGGCGCGGCTGCTGGCGCAGGGCTGAGGCCTCGAGCCGTGCCTCTGGCTGGCGTGGTCACTGACGACTGAGCGGCCCTCCTGTGCTCTTCCCTGCGAGCTGTCGTGTTGTTTTTAAATATATATTTTTACCTGAGACGCTGATGTATATAAAACGTGAGGTGCGTGTCTTGTGTTCGTTACACCAGCTCTTGTGAGCCTGCAATCTAACAACGTTTATAAATGACTTTTTGAAATTGTTCTACGAGCGGCATGTAAACCAGGTGAGAGACTGAGGGGCTGCGAGTCAGGCCTGGGCCGTCACCCCTGACCCCGGGGAGGAGGCGCCCCAACGAGGCCCCTCCCCTTGGGGCTGGAGGCCACGGCGCTCCACCCTGCCCCGGCCCTGTCTCTCTTCCTCTGGAGATGCCACCTCTGGTGAGAAACCCCACCCAAGCCAGCTGTGCCCTGCACAGAACACAGGGACGGGGGCACAGGCAGGGGTGGGGGAACACTGGCGTTTCCTGGGAGACCAGCTGACAGGTTCGCCTTCCTGGGAGCCGACCAGCGGCACGTCCCCCAGCAGAGGCTCCAAACCCCACTGTCCTGCGGAGACTGACCCTGCAGACAGGAGCTGCTGGGCTCTGCTTGGCTCAGCCCAGTGCCGCCCACCTCAGGGAAACAGGTGTGTTGGGAGCTTTGCTGCAGGGCAGCCGGGCTCTGCCCTGCCCTGCACGTGTAAGGGGCCGCTGCCCAAGGCCACCCACACGCAGGCTGCCCTCAGCCTCGCCCCCGAGGCCAGCCTCTGCCTACCCTGGCCTGCGCGCCCCTCCTCGGCCACCAATTCGTAGGACCAGGTAAGGAACCGTCTTACACAGAGATCTGTCCCCAGAAAGTGGGCTCCCCTGCTGTGTCTTAACCGAATACCGACTTTCTCGAGTCGCTGGCCTTGGGGCAGCCCCCCAGGCTGACCTGCTGACCCAGCTCACCTGCCACTTCTCACGGGAGCCAACAAAAGCACGAGGAAGCCCAGACAAACACGTTTTATTAGCATCGTTACGGCATCGCGTCCCAGAGGGGATCCTTGGCACATAGCCCACTGAGCTGCAAGTGATGAGCAGAGCAGAACGACTACTGAACACGGTGCGGACAGAGGATCACCCCAAACCTCCAACAGAAAACGGAAAATCACTTTACAAAAAAGTAAAAATAACACCCATTTTTCTATTTTAAAAAGTGCCAGCTCTCAAGAGGCAAAGCGTGGGGCCCAGGACCCAACGCCGGGCACCCTGAGGTTTGCGGGCTGGGCCGGGTGCCGAGTTTGAACTCAGGAGCCAGGTCTGCGTCTCGCCCTCCACACTCACCACTCGGCCGCCGCCTTCACCAAAGCCTTGGACCAGACCCTCCCTCTGTGAGGCTTGTGTCTGAGTGAAAAGCCCCAACACCAGGGTCTCGAGAAGCCAAACCAAAGTGGAGCCTGTGCCCATTTAGAAAAGCTCTTACCCCCCCACCCCCTTAAGAGTCCTACTTTGGTAAATATTAACGTTTAACCAGTTAGCAAAATAGTTAACCCAGTTAGCAAAATTAACACCATCATTTCCATAGTTACTCTCTTGTGCATAGTAAGTGTTGCCAGATGAACTTCATGTTGGATAAAGCAGATTTGAAAACCAGTTTGCAAGGAAGTGCCCCCGACAGTGATCTAAGCCCAGGGAAGCGGCCGGGGCTGTGCCCGCGGCTAGATGGTCTGGTAGCCGGCGTGGCTCCTCTTCCGGCCGATCAGGTAGGCGAGGAGCACAATGAGGACCAGCCCCGCCAGGGCGCCGCCCACGGCGATGGGGATCAGCATGCTGTTCTCATCCAGCTGGCACTCCTCCACTGCAGGGCGGACAGACAGACAGCCGATTCGCCCTGCTGCGCCCACAGCTCTCGCGGGGAGGCCTCCCCAGCCCTGCTCAGAGGGTGGTGGGAGCACCGCGGCCGGGCTGGCCCTGCGGAGTCAGGGACGCAGGCAGAGGACGCCAGGGGCCCTGCTCCTGACCGGCCCCCTACTCACCAGGCCCAAACTTGTCCCCGTCCACACGGAAGGCCTGCAGCCACACTCGGAACATGTTGAGGGAGAAGGTGCTAGTGACCTGCAGGCGCTGCTCGGCGTTGCACTTGTACGAGTTCCCCGCCGTGGCCTGCAGCGCCCTCAGCGAGCTGTTGGTGGCCGTGAAGCTGCCTTCTGCAAAGGCAGAGGGGTGAGCACCCTGGGCACCTGCAGGGCACATGGGGTGGGGTGGGGCTGGGGGTCTCACCTTTGGCGTCGGGCAGGGTCAGGTTCAGCTGGACTCCTTGAAGGAAGACCCTGCTGGAGCTCTCGTTCTAGAGAAGAGGACAAGCACATGGGCCCCATCAGACCGGGGGGGCGCCCCCAGCCGCAGGAGACCGCACGGTGCTCGGGAGTGACAAGGCAGCCTGTGGTCTCAGGAACAGAGCTCCAGTCGGCTCCTTACAGTCCCTGCCCAGAGCAGAGCCTGCTAGGATAGGGGCTGACAGAGCCACACTCCCCAAAAGCCAACACTGAACTTTCTGGGAAAGCTTTCTCGGGAGAAGCGCCGCCCACCGCAGTGAGGCGCGCATCCTCCAGGGCCACGTCTGCACGTCCCCACGCTCCTGCTGACTGGACTCGTCCCGGGCAGGTGTCCAGAGCAAGGGCGCGGGGACAGCACCCGAGGCCTCAGGTCTCCCCGGCCCCTGCAGCGCTACCAGGTACCGTGAGGTTTCTGCTGATGGACGCGGGCTAGGGGGCTAGGGGTCCTGCAGACGGGGGGGCCTCACCACTGCTGCAGGGCCAGGGGTCCCACACACGAGGGAGCGGTGGGGGGGCCCTCACCATCACGAACTGGAGCGCCAGGAGCAGGAGGTTCTCGCTGTGGAGCTCCAGAGTTGCCAGCGTGGCGGAGCAATTCCCCCCGAAGGTGGTCTTGTTGGGGTTGACATTGAACTCTCTGGTCACCGTCTGCAAGAAGAACAAGAGGTCAGCTCCCCTCCCACCAGCCCCCGGGCTGTGAGCAGAGAGAGGCAGTGGCTTCAAGGCCTGTTCACAGGAACAAATCAGAAGGAAGACACAAGTCCGCGCAGGGAAGACCACTGCATGCAGACGGCTTCTGGTACTTCCGGCAGCCTTCCCCGGCTCTCATCCCTGCAGAAGGGACGGGCCTCCATCTCCCAAAGCCACCCCAGACACTTGGCCTCGAGGAGATCGTCATCTCCAAGAATGACCCGAGACCCCTGAGTACCTGGTGGACACTCGGAGAGCCCGCCCCCTCTCAGGGCTGACACACCTGCCCTGAGGAGATGGCAGCTCCAGACTCTGTGGCCTCAGGACAGCCGTTGGATGGGGTCCAGCCGAGCACCGCAGGACACACTGCCCACGACCCGCCCCAGGACCCAGTGCGGGGAGCGGGGCTCTGGCCGGCCCACCTTGCTGTCCACCGTCCTGTAGGTGACGTTCAGCTGCAGCCCCATGCTGGCCAGCAAGCAGGTCCCGTTACTGCCAGAAACGTTGTACCTGGACACGGCGGGGCTCGCGGGGGCTGGGCTGGGCGTGGGCTGGGGTGGCGTGGTTGGAGTGGGCAGGTCCTGTGCACAGCGCGTCTCTGCGGGGACAGTGGGGTGAGTGTGCGCACCCTCCAGGGAGGCGGGGCTCCAGAAACGCTGGGCAGGAGCAGGCTGCCCCCGGCCTGGTAGGCGCTTGGCCGCCCGACCCCTGCCTGCACTCCCAGCTCCTCCTGCTCCTGGAACCCTCAGGCCTCAGCGGCCCCTCACCCACAAGAACATCCTCTCCAGCAGAACAAACCTCCCATGAGGCCAGGAACAAAACCTCAACTGTGTCCTATGCTGTTGGGACGGTGTCTCCAAGACCATTTGAAACGGTGACAGTTCACACACACTGAGCGCCTGTGCGCCGCCGGGCTGGACACGGCCCCAAGGCAGCAGCGCCCAGGCCAGGCGGGGACAGACAGCGGACACGCACCACAGGCTGGCACCAGCCCGTGTCCCGCAGAGGCAGCACGGGCAGCCCCCGCGCCAGGCTCGGAGCCGAGACCCGTGCCCAGGCCACCACTGCCGCAGGCCCGGGCGGGGCAGGAGGGGCCGGCAGGGCAGGGCAGGAGGTCACACCTGGCGGACGAGGGGGCCACAGGTGGGCCTGGTGACCCCAGCGGGGAGAGAAGCCTGTGTGGGGGGCTGGTGGCGGGGCCTCACGCCTGTGCCATCCGTCCCTGGAGAGAGTCCGCCACGGGACCGCTGACAGAGGGGGCAGGCCCTGCGTGGGGACCAGGCTACGTGTGGAATCTGTACCCTCTGCCGTTCTGCTGTGAACCTAAAACCGCTCTGAAACCAGTACTCTAAACACAAGGCAAGTGTTCACCTTAACAACAACATCAGTCTCTGTGCCTGTGTTCAGAGGCCTCAGGAGCAGAAGGCGGCCATGAGGTGAAGCGTGTCCAGGCCGGGCAGGTCAGGGGACCAGACGCCGCTGCCCAGCCTGACCTCCCAGGTCCGCGCTGCTTCCCTCTGCTGAGGCCCACGCTCAGCTGCTAACTGCAAACCCGGGCTCCTGAGAGCACGTGACCCACTGCCTCGGGCGCCCCCGAGCCCCCTGGACCCTGGCTCGTGCCCACAGCCTCACGCGCTTGCTGCCGTAGGAGCAGCCAGGACCCTCCGGGCTGGCCTGACCGGGGCCACGTGGAGGCCTCAGGATCTGCCCCTCGGCCCTGTGACTGGGCCTCTGGCCACACATCTCCCGGTCACGTGGGGCTTCCTTCAGCCCCCGCCCCGCCACGAGCGTGCCTGTGGGGTCAGGGGCTGGCAGGCTCCTCTGAGGGCCAGGCGGTGGCTGCTGCGGGCGCTGGCTGTGGGTGCCGGGCCCCACCTGGCTCCACTACGCAAGCGCAGGAGCGGGAGCGGGAGGGCGAAGGCCCGTGGCTGCTCCCTGCAAAAGCTCAGTCCCAGGCGCGGAACCTTATTTTCACCTGTGGTGAAACAGTCTTTGGATTTTTTTTTAACCTTAGATTTCTGATCACAAACAGCAACCTTCGTTCCTTGGCTGTGCAGAGCCCAGAAGGCCTCGCAGCCCCACTGGAAACAGGAGGGCCCAGGCCTGCTGCCGGCCACAGAGAGGGCCACGGGGTTGCCAGGCAGTCCAGAACCCGGCCACTCTGAGCCACCAGGCAAGGCTGGCACATGGAGCAGGGTGGGGGGATGCCACCCTCCCCCCAGGCAGTGATGGTGACCTGTGAGCTGAGCGGCAGGATGTGGGGAGTCGGCAGCAGAAGACAGCGTGCTGTGCAGCGCCCAGGGTACTCTCGCAGACTCCTAGGCCCCCACGACTCCCGAGAGGCCAGCACCGTCACCTCACAGGAGGAGGACGCAGTCTTCCTGAGTGGCACCCTGGGCCCACCTGCCTGAGTGGGACTGTGGTGGGCGAGGCCTCTGTGTGGAGACCGCCGCCCCGACCCCATCCACTCCATGACGAAGGCAGAGGGTCCACCTGCTTTGCCCTGGACCCTGCTTGAACCCATCCTCAGGGAGGAGGGCACCTTCCCCACAGTGGGGGCCGGGGCCTCGGCGGGGTCCTCACCCTCTCTGCTGAAGTTGCTGCTGGACAGGTAGGCCTGGATGGTGGCGTCTCGGAGCGTGACCGTCACGCTGTCCATGTTGACCTGAGTCTCGCTCACACACCGGTACGTCTTATTGATGTCGGCCTTGATGTCGGTCGCCGACGCCACAGTCTTGACTCCTGTATTTTAAAAAATCAGTTTTTAACGCCCCGAACTGCTTGCTTAAAAAGCAGTTTAGATATTCCCCAACCCAATTCTCTTCACCTTATCACCGGTTCACACTGGTTCTTACCTGTGGAGCTCGAATTGGGGAAAGTGTCTGTGTCTGACAAGTTATAAGCAAAGCGCATCAGCTGGACCTCGTAACGTGTTGCATTTCTGGTGAAAATGAGGGTCAGCGTGTGGCCTCTTCCAAAAGTGATCACGAGACTGGAGTCAGAAGCATTCTCTTTTCCACAAGAGCTGCTATTTGACACTTCCGCACCAACTGGGAGGTCAAAGGACTTGTTCTGGAACCAACACGACGATGGGTCACTTACTACAGGGTTCAGAAACAACCACAGCTTGGAACCCAGACCCTCTCCGCCTCAGATGCCACTACCAACGCATACACTTGTCATAAAAACAAAAGACAAAGCATTTTATGTCAAGTGACAGCCCGAAAAGTAGTTCAAGTGTAAGATAAGGATGACCTAATTACTAACATTTGCTTCACCGATGTAATTTTACTTCACACGAGAACGAAAATAAAGCTATCACATAAACTGAAATAACTCATGCTAGGCTCCAGGATGAGCTGATACTCTCAGACCTTCGTGACTGCTACAGAGCTTATTTAAAGAGCATGTCTCTCTAAACAGAGAGAAGATGAAGTTTACTGCAGAATTGTTTGAGTGAACTATTATAAGCAAAACAAACAACTACAAAACCACCAAAGCCCATCTCCATGATGTGAAGTGGACGAGTGGCCAGCGAGCAGCTGTCCTGCAGACAGACCACGCTGTGACAAAGACACGGTTCGTGAGGTGGGAGTCACGTTACTGCAAACAGATGACCCCACTTGTGTAACATGAATAACACATAACGAAACAATACTTAAAAATTCTAACCCAAAAAAAGCGAAGTAGAAATTCAAAGGTGCCCGGACGAATCTTTACAATGAGAGGCAGCTCCATGGACAAGTCCTGCAGAGCTCCCTTCTGTCTGACAAACATCATTTACATCAAGAGGAGTCGGCAGCTGGCATGTCCAGGCGGCTCCAAAGGACCCGCTTGTCCTCCTGGCAGTCCTGGGCCCCCACTGCTCTCCAGGCACCAGCAGACAGCGTGCCGTGGACGTGGGGATGGGTAAGGAAGAACAGTGCTTCAACAAAGCACTGACAGCAAAATCTCATGGAAGGACATATGTACAAGAGCAAATGTAAATGGAAGAAGTGCTGCAAAGCCCACAAACAGGTGATTAACAGAGGAAGGATCAACAGAGAGGGAGAAGGGAAGGGCTCCCCGCTCCGGTGTTCTTGTCTGGAGAACACCATGGACAGAGGAGCCTGGCGGGCTACAGTCCATGGGGTCGCAGAGAGTTGGACGCGACTAAGCACGGCACAAAAAACAGAGAAGCGCTGCGTATCTGTCAGAGAAGCGCTGCGTATCTGTCAGGGGCCTCGGACAGCAGCGAGCAGCCTCACTCTGCAGGAGCACAGTGCTGTCTTAACAAAACCACAGGGACGCCCCCGTCAGACCAGTGCAGTCACGCTGCACCTCCCACGCGCATGCGCGTGTGATTCCTGCAGCGTGACAGTTCATCTAAAGCCGAGCCAACAGAGCCGCACACCAGGCTCAAAAAGAACACGAGGGCTCGGGTCCAGGCGATGGGCGAGCGCTCAGTGCGGCTGACACAATACAGCGCTGCGTCCTGGCGATAAAATACAATCGTGAGGAAAACTGAAAAAGGCTCAAAATGAAACAGCGAAAGCAGTGCTCACGACGTCTGTGTGACTGCAGCCGCAGCGTGCACAGAGCACCCAGGCAGCAAGGGGCGCCGCAGTATGCGACACGGAGCACGCACGCGTGTCGAGGAGCAGGCCCAGTGCGCGCGCACAGCGGGGTGCGGGGCCCGGGCTCTCCTACCTGGGGCCCACTCTTGGTGTCGTAGCTGGTCAGGAAGGTGGCAGAGAAGTCGGCCATGATGCAGGCGGTCCCGTTGCCATTCTTCACCACAAACACTGCCGATGCGCCGTGCACGAGGCCTGCTGACTCCCAAACAGAGAAACCCCCACGTGACTCTTTGGAAGTGTCTGTGGCTTACAGTTGCAGCAGCGTGGCTGTTACTGGGAAAGCCGCTTAACTGCCAAAGAGACTGGGACATGCAGGTCCCAAGGGCTGGGTCCGCAGGGCTCTGTGCCCCCACACCACCGTGACACTGCCCTCTCGAAAGCCACCCCCTGTGTGTGCCAATCTGGGGTCACCCCGGGCCTAGGCGGCCTCACGCCGGTTCCTCAGAGGACCTCTGGGAGGCGGGGCAGGGTCCTGGAGGAAGGACTTGAATTTGGAACCAAACGCTCACATTCTACAGAAATGGTGGACCCACACTGCAGCTCAAGAGCTGCCTGATTTACCTGCTGACAGGGCAGGAAAAGCCACAGACTCTAAGATCAGAGTTCTTTACCCACTTCCAGAAGGGCCTCAAAACACAGTAACTCCATTGGCTCTGGACTTGGCTGTGCGACCTTAGGACCCCACACCACCTCTGCAGGCGCTGCCAAGTGCCCGAGGGAAGGGTGGAAGGAGCTGTCGCGCGGGGCCTCCAGCCTGTGCGTGACCGTGGCTCTGAGCCAGGGCCAGGACCACAGGCCACAACCCGAGCAGGCAGCTTAGCAACAAGTGCATCTGATCAGGGGCACAAAGGTTAAGTTTACAGCCATGCACTTCAGCACCTGGTTCTCTCACAGATGGGCAGGAACAGATGTTCTGACCCTTCTAAACCCAAACAGCTTTCAGCCAGCACAGCTGTGGCCACGTGCCAAGAGACACACCTCCGTGTTTCTGCAGCACAGGCCCCTGCACGCCCTTCACCAGGACAGGACACACCCACCTGCCTCCGACGGCTCTAAGGGTGAAGGCAACCCAGGCGGTGCACTCCGGAGCAGCAGCTAGCTTCCCACATGTGGCCCCTGCTGCTCATGTGTAAGTGACTCCAGTGAACCCAGTTCCCTCCACCCTTGTGACTGGCACCAAATAAAATCCTCAGAGCAACTACTGCTTAGGCCTAAAGCAGGGAGAACAGACAGAATCCCCACACTCCGCCTGTAAGCCTCAGGTAGAAGAAACGTCAGGCTGGAGCCACAGGGAAAAGCTGCTGCACAAGGACGAAGCCAACCAGGGCATCAAGGACACTCTCGTCTGTGTTGATTCACAAATTTTTAAGCTACTCCTCAGAATACTCAAGGAAGATGACACTAAAATCATTTCCAACGAATGAATACTGCTTTTTTAAAAGGAGAGAAAACCCCACGATTCACTTCTGACACAGTGACGGTTTTAAAGATGCCTCTGAGAGTGACAGAGTAAATGCACAAGAGCCGCTGAGACACCAGCCAGGCAAACGCAGGTCCAGCAGCAGAAGCAAAGCCCGGGCACAGAAGAGGGGCAGACACGGGACACCGACCAGCGCCCGGCGCACAGAGACGCCCCAGGCCTGGGCGGCCCTGCCCGGCCCGGCCCCAGAGTCACGTGCCACTACGCGCTCCACAGGCTCGCAGGCCAGGCCACTGCTTCCCTCGTCAGCTCCTACCACGCCGCTCTCCTGTACGAGTTCCTTAAATCACCAAACGCTTCCTACTGACTCAAAGCCCTTCACTAGAAAACACTTCACGTTAAATACCTTTTCAATCACATAATTCCCTCATTTAGTAATAAACAGGCTGAGGGCCTGAGCTTTCAAAGAACAAATAAATATTACTAAACAAACCTCAAACAGCCTTCAGCAGCGCTAGAGACCCACATGTATTCTGGAGAGACCCAAAAATTTTTCAATTAAAACAAGAAACCACAAGCCAATTTTGGTCAAAAGAAAAATGTCTGCGACAGCATTATAGCATAAAATTGTAAGAGAATGCGTGTATGCGAATGATCAGAAGTTTCTTTTTAACTCTATAAAAATACCACTTTCTCAAGTCCGAATGTGTCAGTAACTTGAGGAGTGTCCCTCCTGAAGGTCAGAACCTGCACCACCAGCAGCCCTTCACTCAGGACTCGCCGCCATCCTCTCTCCAGGGTCCCATGAGGAGTAAGCACCTTATTCCTTCAGAAAACTTCCATCCGGAGACATTCCAGTCTCTAAAACAAGCTGTGGGAACACGCCTGCCTGAGTTGAGAGCTCAATCTTGAAGCGAGTCCTCCGCCACTCCCGGCCCGATGAGCTGGGCTCAGAGGAACCACCAAACCCTCAGTTTAGGCACCGGTAGAGTGGAAGTAAGTGAGCCGGCACGAGCGCCGTCAGAGCATCAGGTTAGCTGAAGCCAGCGCAGCACTGAGGACGGGGCCAGGGCCTGTTCCTACCGGCGTGTTCAGCGCCACAAGGCTTCGCCTATCAAGCTCATCGCTGAGCCCGTGGCACCTGACACAGACCGTCACTAAGTGTTGTATTTAATGAGCGCCTGTGCTGTGCTCTGCAGGTAACTGAGTTACTGTGACCATTTTGATAGATAGACACTATCAGGACTCCCTTTCACAGATGGGGAGTCCAAAGCAGGGAGCAGGTGACCGTCATGCTCGAGGTCACACTGCCACGACAGAGCAGAGCCAATCTGGAACTGGGCCTGCTGACTCAGACCACGTGCCTGCCGAGCTCACCACACCTGAACACTTTCTCTCCAACACTCAGTGAGCAATGATTATGTTTCAAATTACAACATACTCACTTGAGATGTGAAAGAGATTGCCATCTGGAGGAACAAGTCAATAAATTCTTCATTAACTTTTTAAAAGAAATCACTTTCTAATCTAAGATCAATTCTTTTTATAATCAGTGATACATAACCATGTATGAAGACTTAAAAGAAGAAAAAGACAGACGGAGGACCCATCCCTGACACAGAATCACAACCTCTAAGACTACTGTGTACATTTCCGCACACCTGACATGCATGTTCTGCTAGGGGCGCTGCTGTCAAACTGGACGTCTCTTCGTGTAGGTCCTGAGCACTTAATGTGACGCCCAAGATAGGCTGTAGGATAAGGAAGATACAGGCATAAAAATAATCACAACAGTAGTGTAGGTCATACACGCATGGAGTCAAGTCTTTCAGGACACACAAGCAAAGGACTACCATAGCCTGGCATGGATCTAACAATATAAATCCAAAATTATGGACCTAAAACATTTAAACTTCCAACCTAGTGAAGAATTCGATCGCCAGCCAGCCTGGGTAACTGACAAACTCCCACAATCGACAGTAACAGTATTGGTAAAAAAAAAAAAAAAAAAAATTTCCCTCTATTTTGTAAGCAACAGCTCATCATTTTGAAAGCGGAAGGTCATCCGGTGACATCAACGGTCAAGAGTCCCATTACATAATACTTGATCTGTGTATCGAAAAGTTTCAGTTCACACTTGCCTAGCTTTCTACAAAGTTATCAAATGAAGCTTAAATTTCTAGTTACTAATGCAGGATGACTTTGTAATTTAGAACTCAGAAACATCTTTAGAAAATGCTTTTTGGTGAAGTGTATTAAAATAAACATTACTTTAAACAGATCCAAATCCAAGCTCTTAACAAACCTTTTTTAAAAAATGGATTTTTAATCAAATATAAAATTTAAAAGACATGACAAAATGGATATCAAAAAAGTAATTGTATGCACGATACTCCAAGCTATCAATGTAGGGAAGTTACGGATTTTTCTCTTCATCAGGTGAGTTTTTAAAACATGAAACACAGTAACAAACTTGTAAGGCTGGCAAGCTCTTCTCATAAAGAAAAGCCAGTCGTCCTGACACGACCAGACCCGTCCCAGCAGCTCCTCACCTAACTCAGGACACCTGCCAGGGCGCGCAAGGCTCCAAGTTTGCTGCTGAAATAAGGTCAACCTTTTCGGCTGGTCTTGCAGCTCAAAGAATGCATTTTACAACAACAAGCAAAACAAGAACCTGAAACCAAAATTCATTCTGTCACCAGCAACAGGATTTCGGGCAGATGTCTCGAATTCCCAGCAGGTAGGGGTGGAAAGTGCCTCTGTGTCTGCTGAACTCTAGGGCGCTCCGCCGCCACTTCTCAAACCCTAGCACGTTCATCTTCCCGTCCCATGGGAACCAGGAGACAAAGTGCCACACAGAGTGTTCTCAACAGCCCTAACGTCAGAGCAAACCAGGCAGTGATTCCTGTTCAAGTCAACACGGTTTCTCTCTCATTAGGACAAATAAATGAGAGCAAAATCCCTCAACGGCGAAAACACCCGCAGCCACGCACGCCGCTCTTCTGACGACGCCTGGCTAGAAAGGAGCACGTCCACTGTGACGCCCAGGCCCTTTGTCCACTGCTGGGTCCCTGAAACTCCGCGGGGTAACGAGGTCGTTATAACCTAATGAGAACGCCCGGCGGGCGAGCGACGTCAGAGCACAGGTCAGCGCTCCGTGCCGGCCCGCAGGGCCAAGGGGAAAGCCCGCAGGACGGGCTCCCGAGGCCGGGGTCGCCGCCCGCCCCGTCCCCCGCGGGGACCGAGGCCCGCGCCGTCCTCGTCGCGGCTGCAGCCGCTCGCAGCCCTCCGCGACCACCGGAGCCCCCAAATGAGGGGGCGAGCCGCAGCGCAGAGAAGCCGCCAAGTCTCCGCCAACGGCCCCCAGAAGCGGGCTCCGGGGACCCGGGCCGACGCCGCCCCCGGCAGCCGGCCCCTCCGGACGGACAGCGCTCCTGGAGCCCCCGCCCCCGGGGCCGCCGCGGCCCCTCACAGCCGCCCCTCAGCCGGCGGACCCCGAGCCCTGGGCCCCCGCCCGGCCTCTCACCGAACAGCAGCAGGAGCAGCGGCCGTCGCCGGGCGCCGCCGGGGGCCGCCATGGGCGCGAGCGGGAGCCGGGCGGGGCGGGGGCGGTTGGGCCGGGCCGGGGACTGACCGGGCTGGCGAGAGGGCAGCAGGTCCCGGCGCTGCGCCCGCGGCGAGAAAGAGACCCCGCAGCCGGCGGCGCCCGTCACGTGAGGCCGCACCGCTCCCGCGCCGTCACGTGACCCCCGCGATCTCGCGAGAGTGCGCGAGCTCGGGCCCCGCCCCGCGTCCTCCTCGCACGTGACCAGCCCACGGCACGTGACCGCTGCGCCACGTGACGCGGGTCACGCCCACGACCCCGGTCTGGTCTCGGGTCGCCGAAAGCGGCGGGCGGGCGGGACGCGGCCGGTCACCTGCCCACGGAGCCGCCGGGCCCGGCCCGAGCCTGCGGGAGGACCAGACTGCGGCTCCCCGCCGCGGGCCGGGGGTGGGCGCGCCTCGGCGTCGGGGGCGCTCCTGGAGGAGGGCAGGGAAGTGAACACTTCCTGAACGTCTCCACGAGGGCGGGGTCTTCCTGAGGGTCTCCACGAGGGCGGGGAAGTGGACCCTCTTCCTGAGCGTCGTCTCCACGAGGGCGGGGAAGTGGGCACACCGGGAAGCACTCAGAGCTCGGGCGTAAGGAAGGCTGACACAGTCCGGGGTGAAGGGGCCGCGGAGGGCTCGGTGACTGCCAGCTGCGACCCCTCCTAGAGCGTCCCAGAGAGGCCGGGCGGGGCAGCCCTAATCCGCCCAGAAAAAGAAGCCCCAGCCCGCCGCTTCCACAGCTTTCCCCAAGTTCCTCTCTCCGACGCCCTGGTTCCCCGCTCGTGTCGGGACTGCAGGGTCCTCTTTGCTGGACTGCTGTCCGGCTGCGCCGGCCCTTTGCGGAGAGGCGGCCGTCCTGCTCTGTCCACCCCGCCCGCTGCGGCCTCAGCGCCTCGGACCACCAGCTCGGGAGCCGCCTACCATCACCCCGCTCAACAGGCTGTGATTCCCGTGAGGTTGTGTTGTTGACTTGTCTGCTTTTTTGTAGGTTTTGTTTTTTCCTTGTCATTTCTTCCTTTCCGGTTTTCCCGCGCTTCCCTACCAGCGTCTAACACACAGCTGAGAAAGTCTGGCACTGAAGGGCTTGAAGACTGCAGTGTGGCTTCGCTGATGTCTTGTTTAGGCGCTTAGGGGCCGTTCTGGATCTTTGCTGCTCTTTCGCACAGGGAAGAGTTTCAGCGGGGCCTCAAGAGAAAGGACATTAGGAGGCTGACGGAGCCCCAAGCTTGTTGCGTTTTTGTTGGCTAAAGAAAAGATGCGCAAGCTAGAAGTTGAGAGCTGTGCTTTATGCCTCTGACATTTTTAGGACCTCAAGCTTGGGGGACATCATCTCAAATAGCCCAGAGAAAAAGCCAGGGTATATTGGAGTTTTTGCAACAAAGGGCAGGTAGTCCAAAGGTCAGAAGATTATTGTTAATTAAGGAAAACCAGATAAGCCAAGTTAAGGAACTTAAGTGCCTTTTTCTGTGAGGAGATGCAAGAGTCTGGCCTCACTGAAGTCTTGCCTTGATCTCCACCCCAGCTCTCTGGGGCCAGTGTCCTGTGCTTTGCCATGCTGCGTTCCCTCAGGACTCATCGGGCTGGTTGCAGTGCAGGATTGTGGGGTGGTGGGCGTGTCCCCAGGCTGCACCGTCGGGGGTGGCTGCAGTCACAGAAGGGTGACGGCTGAGACATCCTTCATTGCTGATTTGGCAGGCTGCGTTCTTAGTCCACGGTTTGTTCTGCTCTTCGGGGCAGGAATCTACTGCTACTGAAGAGTCGATTCGCTCGCGGAGGTCTTGTTAGGTGTTTGGCAGCTTTCCGGGTTCTTGTTAGTTGCTGTTCTGGGGGGGGCAGAGTCTCAGCGGCATTGCTTGAGAGAAGTGCTGTCTGGCCAGGCGCGCCGTGGAAAAGAGCTGCTGATCTTCCGTCTCTGTGGCATCACGGTGACGTCCTTCAGCAGCAAGTTTGTAACCGGATGTTCCTCCAGTAGGTCGTCATTTGCACTCACGTTGTCCTTATGAAATAGAGTGCTAAGCTCAGGAGTAATTGGTTAATTCTAGAACATTGCCCTTTTCTCTTGAACTTCCTGATGGTGAGAAACTACCAAGTAATCTTAGTATGAAAACAAAAAGACCTATCAATTGTTGCTTTCCTGGCTTGGAAGCCTCTTCCAGTGTTGAGATAACGTTTTACCCTCTGAATGTGGGTGCAGAGAAGCTGGCTGCCCAGGAACCGGTGTTGGGTGGTGAAGGGCCTGCCCTGCCCTCGCGGGTCGGGTTGGTGGTGAAGGGCCAGCGCCGCCCTCAGGGGGTCGGGTTCGCACCCTCAGCTGTGGCTCCCTCTGCCCCCTCGTGCCTGCACTCTCCTCGCATCGTTCTCTGCTCCTTTTGGAAACTGTGCGCTACCCAGAGTCCTTTCAGCAGGCAGTTTTATTTTCTTAGACCCTTCAGAGCCCATTTTTTCTGGGTCCAAATGCATAATACATGCTGCGTTTAAAATCTTCTTTTTAAAGACCCAAAGAAGTTTGTTTCAGCCAAAGGACAGAGCTTTTAAAAACAGCAGAAAATGAAAGACTTGTCAAAAATTCTATGGTGCTATGTTTTTATACAGTATGGGAAATAATATGGAGGGATTTTCTTGTTTGGTATTGTTTTTTGTTTGAATCCTTAATTAGGGCTGGATCTGTTTTTTTTTGTTTTGTTTTGTTTTCTTTTTGGCTGAGCCCGGAGGCTCTTGGGATCTTAGTTCCTCAACTAGGGATCAAACCCATGCCTCCTGCAGTGGACACACAGAGGCCTAGCCAGTGGACCGTCAGGGACCCTGATCTATTCTGGTTGAAGGAAGGATGTGGAAAACCACAAAGGACTCCACACCTTGTGAATTCTTTTGGACACAGCCTTTTTATTTTTGTTATTTTTAAAAAGTATGTATTTGGCTCTACCAGGTCTTAGTTGCAGCATGCAGGATCTAGTTCCCTGACCAGGGATCAAACCCAGGCCCCCTGCGTTGAAGCACAGGGTCCTGACCACTGGACCCGAGGGAGGTCTCAGGATGACGGCTTTAAGGATCGGCTTTGGTAACAATGAGCCGTGTAAGCTCCCAGCTGAAAGGCAGGGCCTCTTCACCCGTGAAATGACCCGCCTCCAGCACTGGGAGGGCCAGTTTCCCGGAGGTGTGGGTTCCATGTCTGAAGGAGAGGAGCGATGGTTGAAAGAACGTGGAATCTGTGCCTTTTTTCTCTTTTGCTCTAGGCTATACTATTTCTTGAGCTTCCCAGGTGGTGCTAGTGGGTAAAGAATCTGCCTGCCAGTGCAGGAGACTCCGCTTTGATCCCTGGGGTGGGAAGATCCCCTGGAGGAGAGCATGGCAACCCACTCCAGTATTGTTGCCTGGAGAAGCCCATGGGCAGAGGAGCCTGGTGGCTACAGTCCATGGGGTCGCAAAGAGTTGGACACAACTAAGCATGTACAGTTTATTGTGATCCACACAGTCAAAAAAAAAAAATTCTGAAGGAGATGGGAATACCAGACCACCTGACCTGCCTCTTGAGAAACCTGTATGCAGGTCAGAAAGCAACAATTAGAACTGGACATGGAACAACAGACTGGTTCCAAATTGGGAAAGGAGTACATTAAGGCTGTATATTTTCACCCTGCCTATTTAACTTGTATGCAGAGTACATCATGTAAAATGCTGGGCTGGATGAAGCACAAGCTGGAATCAAGATTGCCGGGAGAAATATCAATAACTTCAGATATGCAGATGACACCACCCTTATGGCAGAAAGTGAAAAACTAAAGAGCCTGTTGATGAAAGTGAAAGAGGAGAGTGAAAAAGTTGGCTTAAAGCTCAACATTCAGAAAACGAAGATCATGGCATCTGGTCCCATCACTTCATGGGAAATAGATGTGGAAATAGTGTCAGACTTTATTTTTTTGGGCTCCAAAATCACTGCAGATGGTGACTGCAGCCATGAAATTAAAAGACGCTTACTCCTTGGAGGAAAGGTTATGGACCAATCTAGATAGCATATTGAAAAGCAGAGACATTACTTTGCCAATAAAGGTCCGTCTAGTCAAGGCTGTGGTTTTTCCTGTGGTCATGTATGGATGTGAGAGTTGGACTGTGAAGAAAGATGAGCACCGAAGAATTGATGCTTTTGAACTGTGGTGTTGGAGAAGACTCTTGAGAGTCCCTTGGACTACAAGGAGATCCAACCAGTCCATTCTGAAGGAGATCAGTCCTGGGTATTTGGAAGGAATGATGCTAAAGCTGAAACTCCAGTACTTTGGCCACCTCATGCGAAGAGTTGACTCATTGGAAAAGACTCTGATGCTGGGAGGGATTGGGGACAGGAGGAGAAGGGGACGACAGAGGATGAGATGGCTGGATGGCATCACCGACTCGGTGGACGTGAGTCTGAGTGAACTCCGGGAGTTGGTGATGGACAGGGAGGCCTGGCGTGCTGCGACTCATGGGGTGGCAAAGAGTCGGCCACAACTGATCGACTGATCTGATCTGATCTGATAAAAGGCAAGAGACTTGGGGCTGCTGGATGTGAGATTAGTGTTAACGAATAACACGTCAGAAAAACAGCAAACCGCTTTCAGCTCAAAGCTATGCTAACAAGCGGGGAAAGAGGTAAGACTCCTACCCCGAGATCCTTTAAAAAATCCACCTCTGGACGCTGTGGGAGAGGGAGAGGGTGGGAAGATTTGGGAGAATGGCATTGAAACATGTAAAATATCATGTATGAAACGAGTTGCCAGTCCAGGTTCGATGCACGATACTGGATGCTTGGGGCTGGTACACTGGGACGACCCAGAGGGATGGAATGGGGAGGGAGGAGGGAGGAGGGTTCAGGATGGGGAACACATGTGTACCTGTGGTGGATTCATTTTGATATTTGGCAAAACTAATACAATTATGTAAAGTTTAAAAATAAAATAAAATTAAAAAAAAAATCCACCTCTGCTTGGGGATACTCTGGGTGCTCACAGCTTCTCTCTGCTTAACGCAATGAGAACAACTTTTGGACACGTCCGGGTGCCTCTCAGAGAACTTCTTTTCGATGGATCCCTTGAAATTTTTCAAGCACGATAGGCTTCCTTTTAGACAGTTACAAAAGAGGAACTCTCCTGAAAAAGAACCAAAACTTGCTTTCTTAGAAAGCAGATTCAGTCCAGCAGTCCCAGGTCATCTGCAGCAGAGAACATGTGTGACTCCAGTCACGGTGGGTTTCCAGTTCCATGCCCCTGGTCTCGGTGGGCGGTCCTCGAGCCTCAGCTTGTTGGAGAAACGAGACGTGGCCTCCCAGGGCCTCTTCCTAGTCACAGACGCCACAGGTCGGGAGCTGAAGTCCATGTGAAGTCGCTTCTGCGCTTGTAACTCCTGGTTTTAACTCACATCGGTTCTGTGAGGCCGGCCTGCAGCACAGTGGCCGGGAGGGCTGACTGTGGGAGAGGGTGTGGCCCCGGAGCCTTGGGGAGAGCTCGCGTTCCAGACAGATGCCCACTGTCCTTCTGAAAGCATCAGTCACTCAGTCGTGTCTGACTCTGCAACCCCATGGACTGTAGCCCTCCAGGCTCCTTTGTCCATGGGATTCTCCAGGAAAAAGTACTGGAGTGGGCTGTCATGCCCTCCTCCAGGGAACCTTCCCCACCCAGGGATCAAACCAGGGTTTCCTGATTACAGGCATATTCTTTACTATCTGAGTCACCTGGAAAGATCCTTCAGAAGGCGATCGTATCAACCAGCTAATCCAGCGCTATCTGCTCTTAATGACAAAAGGGAAGGTTAGGACCAAGATGGAAACCTTAAGATCACAGTGACCAGGGACTTCCCTGGAAGTGCAGTGGTTGAGACTCCGCGCGTCCACTGCAGGAAGCATGGGTTCAATCCTTGGTTGAGGAAGTGGGTTCCCACAGGCCTCACAGTGCAGCTAAAAAACCCCACGAATCAAAAGAGACGAAACATAGTGAAGACAAATCCCTGTCTCCTCCATGACAAAAGGTAGTTAACACGGATAGTTGGGTGTTTCTACACATTACCAAGACTTGAAAATAAAATGAGCAAGAATTTATGTAAGAAAAGACCATGATTCCATCTAAAAAGAAGCCTAAGGCCAAGGTGCTGATGCCTTTTGTTTCTCCAGGTGGAGCCAGCTGAAGGTGACTCATTCATTTCCTTTTTCCTTGTAACCTCTGCTTTTTCAAATCAACTTTTTGAAAATTAGGGTATATGAAATACACAAACCACTTTAGGTGTGCGGTTTGATGAGTTTTGACAAATGCCCTGTGAATGGAAGTCAGAATGGCTCCAGTCTTGCCAGGAGAGCCTCCAATGGACTGGAGGCCTAGGAGGAAGGGGAGCTTGCGCTCGTCTCAGCCCTGATGGGGTCTGAACTCTGACCTCTCCTGGTCTTGACCCAGGCCTCCAGAACGTCTGCACAAGGTTCCAGAAACTCAGGACACTCATCGAACGCCCACCCTGAATGACTGTGACAGCCGATCGCTCACAGACACGCCCTTCCTCCTTCTGTCGGTCAGTCTTAACTCGTGCCGAGCAAGCTTGTGACTTTCCGCGCCTGTAAGCCTTCTGCGGTTTCTTGGTCGACAGCAGACACCCATGAAACCAGCACCCTAGTCAAGACAGAAAGCATTTTCTTCACCCAGAGGCCCTCCTGTCCCCGTGTGCTTGTCTGCTTCTGCCACTGTTCTTCAGGCGTGTACCTTGCAGAGTTTCATGCAGATGGAATCACGCGGTCCCTGTTTTTCCGTATCTGGATCCGTCTGCGCTGTGTGAACCACCAGTTCATTCCTCTCGTTGCTAACAGCGGCTTATTCCAGAAGGATCTGCCAGTCTCCTACCCGTTCACCTGTGGAAGGACCTTGGTTGCTCCCGGTGGTTTGGTGGCGTTATACCTCGGAAAGGAGCGGCTGGGTCATGTGCTCACCGTACGTTTAGCTTTAAAAACAAACTGTCCGGTGCTTTCCCCAGGTCTCTGTACACCGTGTTCCTAAGTTCCCACCAAGAGTGGCTCCACACCCTTGCCGATACTTGGTATGATTAGTCTTTTAAATTTTAAAGAATTGGAGAAGGAAATGGCAACCCACTCCAGTATTCTTGCCTAGAAAATCCCGTGGACACAGGAGCTTGGAGGGCTACAGTCCATGGGGTTGCAAAAGAGTTGGACATGACTTCGTGACTAAACAACAATATTTTAACATTCTGAAAGTTGTCTAATGCTATCTCATCGTGACTGTAATTTGCATTTTGTTGATGATTACTGAAGTCATGGGTCTTTTCTTATGCCTATTAATTCACATACCTTCTTTGGGTAAATATTCAAACTTTCTCCTGTTTTTAAAAATAGATTACTGGTTTTCTTGTTATTGAATTACAAGTGTTCTTATATATTCTGGATACAGATACTTTGATGTATTGTAAATATTTACCCCATTATATGGCTTGCCTTTTTATTTTTAAATAGAAATAGTACCTTTTAAAAAGCTTTACATTTAATGAAAACTCAGTTTATCAGTATTTTTTATGCTTCATGCTTATTGTATCCTAAGAAATGTTTGCATATCCCAACATCATAAATATTTTTCTGTCATTTTTTTTTCTAGAAGGTTCATGGTTTTAGCTTCTACAGTTAGGCATATGATCAAATTAAATTTTGAAGGTAGTGTGAGATAAGAGTTACTGTTCATTCTCCCCATGTGATGAATGAAAAGACTTTTCTTAACCTACTAAGTCACCTTGGCATCTCTGTTGAAAACAAGTGGACGTACTGTGATGCTCCCTGTTCCATTCAGACGATGTAAGTGTCTTCTTGTCACCAACACCACGACGTCTTCACTACAGTAGCCTTATAATTAAAGTCTTGAAATTAGGTAGAGTAAGTTCTCCAACTGTTCTTGTACAAAATTGCTTTTGCTATTTGAATTTCCATAATCATTTTCCATAATTCCATAAGCACTTCCATAATTCATAAACATTATTCCATAAGCATAATTCCATAATTATGCTTATTCCATAAGCATTAAAAAGCAGAGACATTAGTTGGCCAATAAAAGACATTACTTTGCCAACAAAGGTCCATCTAGTCAAAGCTATGGTTTTTCCAGTAGTCATGTATGCGTGTGAGAGTTGGGCTCTAAAGAAAGCTGAGCACTGAAGAATTGATGCTTTTGAACTGTGATGTTGGAGAAGGCTCTTGAGAGTCCCTTGGACTGCAAGGAGATCCAACCAGTCCATCCTAAAGGAAATCAGTCCTGAATATTCATTGGAAGGATGGATGCTGAAGCTGACCCTGATGCTGGGAAAGATTGAAGGCAGGAGGAGAAGGGGACGACAGAGGATGAGATGGCCGGATGGCATCACCAACTCAATGGACATGAGTTTGAGTAAACTCTGGGAGTTGGTGATGGACAGGGAGGCCTGGTGTGCTGCAGTCCATGGGGTTGCAAAGAGTTGGACACGACTCAGCAACCGAACTGAAACTGAACTGATGCTGTGCTTAGTCGCTCAGTCGTGTCCAACTCTTTGTGATGCCATGGACTGTAGCCCACCAGGCTCCTCTGTCCATGGGATTCTCCAGGCAAGAAGGCTGGAGTGGGTTGCATGCCCTCCTCCAGGGGGTCTTCCTGACCATTTGTAATGTCCTTTCTCAAGTTAAGGAAATTCCCTTCTATTCCTACTTTCCTGAGCATCATTTTTAAAATCAACAAGTGTTGAATTTCATCAAAATCTTCTTAATCTATTGAGATGATTTTACGTTTTGCTTCTTTGTTTTTTAGATTTTCAAATGTTAAACCAATCTTGCATTCTTGAGGAAAACTTCACTTGTTTTGTATATTATTGATTTTATATATTGCTGTATTCAAATTGCTAATATTTGATTGAAGGATATTGGTCTGTATTTTCTTGTGATATTTTTGTCTGAGTTTTCAATCAGGGCAATGCTGGGCTCAGTAGTTGTGAGCTAGTCCCTCTTCAGTTTCTGAAAGGCTGTGTGAGATTCTTTCTTTCTTGACAGTTAAATGGAATTCACCAGTATGGTCTCTGGAGTTTTATTAGTGGAAAGGTTTAAAATGACAAATTCAATACCTTTAATGGATATGGATCTATTTTTATTTTCTATTTCTTATTGCGTCCACTTGGATAATTTGCAGATGTTGTGGAATTTGACCATGTGATGTAAGATGTACAATTATTGGTGTAAATCGATTCATAATGTTCTCGGTAGGATCTGCTGTCTTCTCCTTTCATTCCTGATATCGATAATTTTTTTTTCTCTTTATAATTAGTCTAGCTAAAGGTTTATCGGTTTTGTTGGTCTTTTCAAACAACCAGATTTTGGTTTCATTGATTTCTCTATTTGTCCTTTTTCTGTTTTTGATTTCTTCTTTTACCTTTATTATTTTTTTCTTCTATTTACTTTGGATTTAAATTGCTCTCCTTTTTCTAGCTTTTTCAGGCTTAGGTCATTGTATTTAAAACTTTCATCTTTTAAAATGTAAGCACCTGAAGCTACGAATGTCCCCTAGGCACTTCTTAAGCTGTATCTTACAGATTTTTGGTCTGTTGTTTTCTTATTCATTCAATTCAAAGTATGTTCTAATTTTCCTTGTGATTTTTCTTTGACTCATAGATATGTAAAGTGTGTTGTTTATATTATCTGTTTATGTCAGAATTATTGGATTATTTATTTAGAAGTGCATTGCTTAAGTTCCAAACAGTTATTCACCACTTAGCTCCCTGTTGGACTTCTCCCTGACTGTCATTGTGATCTAGGACATGTTCTGCACAGCTTCAGCCCTCTTGCTGCAGTGGGACTGGCTCTGTGACACCGCGTGCTCCCCTGGGTGAGAGCCCCCGCACCATTTGAAGAGCGTGGTTCAGTGTAACGTCCTGCAGTTACCAAGGTTGGGTCGGTTGACGATGTTTCGCGTCCTTCCTGTTTTTCTGTCTCCTTATCAGCCACTGTAGGGAGAGTGTTGAAACCCTGGCTGTTGCTGGGCTGTCTGCTGCTTCCCTCGCTCTCGCCTGTGCTGGGAAGCTCCGTCACCGGAGATCTATGGTCTTAGACACGCTCTGACGAGTGCCTGTCTTTATGAAATGCCTTCTTTGTCTCTGCAGACACTCCGTGTCCTGATGAGACGGGGAACCGAGCTCTGTTCACAGAGCGGAAGAATGGACTCTGCAAACTCGCAAACATTCAAGCGGGCAAAGTTTATTTCAAAGGATAGAGATACAAAGCCCTCAGCATAGACACTGAGAGAAGGTGAAGAGCCCCCAGAGGCGGGAATAGCAGCAGCTTTTCTGTCTTCATCAGACTTGATCTGTCCGTCCTTGGCTGGCCCGGGGCCCGACGCCTGTGATTTCTGACCAGTGAGTGTAAGCGTGACATCCAGTTTGTTGTCTTTATGGCTCTCTTTTGGGTCCCAGTTCCTCACTTTCTCCCGACATAGTGACGCCACCCCTTGACCCTTTCTCAGGACCACACACCATTACTGAGGAGCCTGGCGTGCTGCGATTCATGGGGTTGCAAAGAGTCGGACACGACTGAGCGACTGATCTGATCTGCATGTTTAAGAGCTGACGATCCACCAGGAGTTTCTCTCCTTGATAAACTGGACAGCAGTTAATGATTGTCTTGCCCTGGGTCTGAAGGTTTTATGACCCTGCAGACCAGGGAGCCGTTCCTCTGAATGTGTAGGAGCTGAAAGAAATGCAGCTTTAGGCCAGTGGAGCCAAAAACGTTTGTGCGTGAGACCTGGAATTGAAACGGAAACTAGAGGAAGAGCCAGGCTCTAACTTCTGCACTAAGACTGCCTGACACTGAAGCCTGCTGGATACCAAGCTCGCCACGCAGCTTTGCGGGGGTGTGTACTTGTGGGCATTTATGTGTGTTCGCACAGCTGCCTGCATGTGTGTGCTCTTGCTTTCTGTGTGATTTCATGTGATTAGCTCTCATGGTAAAGCTTTTTTCACCTTTTACTTTGAACCCATCTGTCTTTATGTGTTAAATGACTTTCTTGTAGTGACATATACCTGTCTGGGTCTTAATTTTCTATCCGGTCTGAAAGCCTTTGTCTTTTAACTGACGTGTTTAGATAATGTGATTTGTTCATTATTCCTGTTCTCCCACTTTCCTGGTCCACTTTGGGCAGATTTAAGATTTATACCAAATTTGTTCTTCTTACCCAGGAACGGCCAGTGTCTGTCCCATCCGTTGGCCGGTGGCTCTGTGGCAAGCACCGTTGTGCTGACTGGAACGACCCCACAAGAAGCAAGCGTTATTATCTTTTAGAAGATAAGAAAATTAAGGGTGAGAGCACAGGAGTAGTTTTCTTAAGGGCACCAGATGGAGCAGAGCCAGGCTTGACCCCTGGGCCACCTGAACCAGCAGCCCCAGCCCATGACCCCTGCTCTCTGCCACCCTGGGGCCTCCGTGTGGGAGGCTGGCGGCCTGTGCAGCTCGGTCGCCATTTGCAGAGCGTTGATTCCTCAGTAGGGGCCCTTAAAAACTTCCTCAGCTTTTTATCTCGCAGCTTCCCATGTGTCTGTGTCTGCACCTACTTTTATACACTGCCCTCCTGTCTTTGCAGGAACACATACAGGCACACAGGTAACACTCATGCAAACACACATACATGCCCATGAGTACATACACACACACTCAGACACACAAACTCGCATACATGCAGATACACAAATACACACCAGTCACAGGTACTGCAGCAACCAAGAGACGTGGGGGCATCCTGTGCTGGGAGCCAGGGGGGACGCACAGGACCACCCACCCGATTCCAGAGAGGGTTGGTAAAGCCTCAGCACACGGTGGCTGTGGAAGAACGAAGGATGGCTTTTATGTAAAGTTTTTTAAAAAATAACAGACAGCAAGTAACTGACTCCAGGCAGCTCATGAAGCAGGAGCTCTTTACCGTCTCTCTCTTCACAGAAAAAGTTACAACCTGCCCTGTACTCGGTGAAAGAGGAGAGGACTCCAGACACGTGTATTAGTGCCCTCAGAACTTCAAGAAAGTATCATAGCCATAAAAAAAAAAAAGAAAACAAAACAACAGTCTTATTAAAACTGTGAGCACCAGGACAGAGCTGACTCACTGGAAAAGCCCCTGATGCTGGGAAAGACTGAAGGTGGGAAGAGAAGGGGGTGGCAGAGGATGAGATGGTTGGATGGCATCATCGATTCGATGGACACGAGTTTGAGCGAGCTCTGGGAGACGGGAGGACAGAGGAGCCTGGTGTGCGGCAGTCAGTGGGTTTGTAGAGAGACAGGACTTAGCAACTGAAGAACAGCAGCCAGAAAACAGGAAATGACACCCTGATCTAGAGGCCACTGTGGGGAAGGCTGACCAGAAACAGTGGGAAGTTCACGGAGCGGAGGTGGCGGGCGGGCAGGCCTGTGGTTTTCCATTCAGGATCTCCTGACCCATGCACTGCACAGATTCCTCTTACAGAAAGTGAGAGCAGGACGATGCAGGGGAAGGCGCCTGGCAGGACGTGAGTCAGGAGTCTTCACTGAGTCCTGTCGGCACAAAGGAAAACAAGCCCCACTGGAGTCTTGTGAAACAGAGAAACTTGGGACAGGATTTCAAAAGTTCTGTGGGAAAAAGCCCAGGTTACACAACGCAGTCAACCTCAGAGCTGGAGGCCAGCAGGCCGGGGAGCCAGGCCTTCTGCGTGCTGAGGGTCAGGGCTTCAGCGGGAGCTTCATGGGCAGCCCGCTCTCAGGACAAGTGCAGCGGCCAGCAAACCAGACGAGCAGCGATTCAGGATGCCGTCCTCTCATGCCTTCCGGCCGATAAAGCCCTGGAAGGGCCACCTCAGTGTAACGAACCAGGAAGACAAGGGGAAGGCAGGCTGGGGTTCGGGGAGGGGGACCCCAGCCGAGGAGGGAGGGTCGCATGGAGGGAGTTCTGAGGAAAAGGTCTTTAAGGAGGAGCTGGGTTTGTGCAGATTGTTTAATAAGAAAATTGCTGATCATGGTGATAAGACAAAGTTCTGTGGGGTTTTTTTGTTGTTGTTAACAACAACAGCATTAAAACTTGCTGTATTTTTATTTTAAAATGCCCAGGGAAGACAAAAGGCTGGACAGCAGTCTGAATACAAAGCAAGTTAACAGGTGACAAGAACTTGGCGTGTCTGCTGGTGTTTGGGAGGAGACCCACTCGTCTCTGTGCCCAGAGCCTCAGCTGTCCCGAGTCGGAACAGCACTTCACTCCTGGGCTCAGGGGAGCGAACAGGCCACAGACGCTGTCTGTGTGTTTGCAGCTTTGAGACCAGACGTGCAAAGTCTATTATATATACACACAGTCTGACAAGCTGTTGGAAACTGGAAGGGAGGAATCACGGGGAAGAGCGTGAGTCTTCATTTCTTCATTTTCAGAGCAGACGTTCTTGAGAAGCAGTAAGTTCATGAGCCAAGAAGACGGAGGTTTGTATGACTCATGATAAAGATCCCTGTGAAGCAAGCAGGGAGGACACAGCTGGCTGGGCTGGGGGCCCTGGGCTCCCTGGGGTGGGCCGACCCGCACTCCCGGGGCAGGGTGTGGCCGGTGGGCTCCTTCTGTTTTCTCAACAATCCGTGAGTAATTTTATTTACGCATGTTGTTTTGACAAAAAAATGCAGGAGGCGTGAAGGGTGTGCAGCCAACAGGTTCCCTTGGCTTTGCAAGTCCACCATGGGGCACAGCTGCTGTTACACACACGTGACTCTGCACACGTACACACACACACACACACACACGTGTGCGGGGGTGCTGTGCCCCCTCCATGGCCCTCCCGTCACGGTGGCTGTGACGTCCGCCCCATCACGTCTGGACCCGTCCAGGGGACACAGCACCACACTCCCTTGCGTCCTGTCAAAGGACGTTCAGGACTTTTTTCTGAACGTGCTGTTCCGGCATCAGAACTCCCTCCCCGCAAGTGTCAGGGCATCGCGGGGACGTGGATTTTGGTGGGTCAGAGACACAGGCGTCTTGGAACACTGTGCTGGTCAGTTTCCCTGAGGGACCATCACCCTGGTGGCTGCGGGCCAAGCACCGGAGTCCAGGGGCAGCACGGTCGCTCGGTGGTCCTCCTCCTCTTGACCCATCCGGTCCAGCCTCCAGCTCTGACCCCATTTCAGCTCCCGCTCCAGACCAGCCCCTGCACACCTGCGCCCCAGGAGCGCCCCCCAGACCAGCCTCTTCATGCCTTGCGCCCTCCAGGAGCGCCCACCTCCCAGCCCCCCTGACTCACCATCACACCGGGCTGGCTTGTAGTTCTGTGCACAATGAAATATTCAGCACTGCCTTATTTTTACTCTCAAATTTGCCAATGTTTACTTAAAAGCTTTTCCCCATGTAGATTTTTAAGAATGCCATTTACCTTTGTTTTTTAAAAGAGGGATCTTATAAGTCATTAGGCTTTTTTCCACTCCAAATAAGATGCACCTCAGATATTCTTATTCCACATCCAGTTTCTTTCCTGCTGTAACTTGGGAATCATCATGTCTTTTTAAAGGGGCTATCTTTTTTAAAAAACATTACTTGGCCGTGCGGGGTCTCCGTCCCGGCACGCGGTCTCTGCTGCGGCACGCACGACCTAGTTCTGAGCAAGGATGGAACTGGGCCTCCGCGTCGGGAGTCTCAGCCTCTGGCCCCCACTGGGACGTCCTACCGAGTCTGTTTTAAAGGGGACACCTTCCTTCGAGTTCAGGGGGTTTTCTGCCTACCTTTCCCTTCTCAATCGTTTCCTCCGTGTGTTTCACTTCGCTGGCCTTTAAGTACAGTAGACAGGGCCAGACGCGGGGCACCGCGGGTGAGACTGAGCTCGGGCGGAGGCGCCAGGTGCCATCACCGTCCTGGGGGGGCTTTAAGGGCTGAAGGGCGGGGAGCGACATGTCGGGTGCATACCACAGCTTTATTAATGTGATTTTAAGGCCAATTGAAACTACTTTTATTCAGAGTAAGTCTACATTAAATTACAGTATCAACAATTGAGAGACATCGAACTTAAAAGTCTAAGAAGCAGAAGCTACTGGTCTCTGATGAACCATGTGTGATGAACTCACAACTGAAAATTTACAAAGAGGGAAGAGGGCACGCAGAGAGGGAGGGCTTCCATCTGGAAACCCACGAGATGTCATGTTTTAAACACGCGTGTTTCAAAAAGGGAGAATCTTTTAATAATTTAGCACAAAAATCAAATGATATAAACTTGGTATATTCCAGAAAATATTGCTTTCAACACTTACACCATGATCAAAATTCCTTTGGTAGCTTTTAATCAAAACAAAACATGCTATTATGTAAAATATAAAGTACTTTTAAATGTTCTCACAAAAGTATCTTTGTTGTGGTTCCCACATGAACCAGCGTCCGCAGCGTGGGTCCCCTATGCACACGCATGACGGCAGGGCCCACAGGGCCACCTCTGCGCCGCGTCGCTCTCCTCGAGGCGCTGACGTGGTCACACGGAGGACAGCCGCCGCCCAGGGCCGCAAAAACAGAACCAGACTTGACTGTTGCCATCGTACAAACACGCGGTTAGAAAAAGTAAAACAGCAGTCGCCCCTGGGCCAAGAACAGGGGCTGCCAGGCGCAGCCTTAGGGCGGCAAAGACACAGCGCTCCCGCTAAACCCACACAGGGAGAGGACGCAAGCAACACAGTGGGAATGAAACAGAGACAGGGACGGGCTCGCGGCGTCACACACGCCAGAGCGACCTCCTCTCCACGAAGCAGAGGGCTCGCGAGGAGCCTCGTCCAGAAACCAGGCCTCACAGGTTAAAACTTGGTGCAAAGGAACAAACAGAAGCCACTGAGCGGGCTGCGGAATTCATCAGCTGGGACACTGCAGGTTCCCCCCCGACCACCAGTCAGGGGCACCCGCTCTGGGCCTAAGAGCTTGTGTCGGGAGCGCACAGTGGTCCTGCAGGGACGGGAAGCAGCACGGAGGGTCTCACGCCTGCACACACACGCGCGCACACACACAGGACATCGGCTCTGGCACAAGAACACTGCTTACAAAGGAGACTGCCTGCCCGCCCAACCTCAGCCACTCTGCGGAGCCCTGGAAATCCTTAAACGCCTAAAGGAACAGGAGGAAGCACTGGAGGGAAGACACGCCACCTGCGAGTCCCGGGGCCCCGAAAGTGGTCCAAGGACCGCCCTCTCCGAGTATCCCCGAGCGGCCGCACGGCTCGGCCCCGGGGCCTGGGCGCAGTGGAGTGGGCTTCTCCCTGAAGGGGCGTCCTGTGTGTCCTGGGCGCGGGCGGGCCTCAGGCCACGTAGTGGTACTGGTTTGGGCTGTCTTTGTCCCTCTCCATGTAGTCCCTGTCTATGAGAGACTCGATCCGCTTCTTCAGATCTCCAGGCTGGAAAAGAAGAACAAGGGCCCCAGTCACAGGGCGTCCAGCTCACCTTGAGTGAGTGGGTCAGGGTGCACGTCTGAAGCACGTGGGTCAGGGCACATGTCTACACACATCTGGGCAGGACCAGAAGCTCACAACAGAACGACTCAGACAAAGCTCCCTGTTTCAAAGAACGTCAACATCGTAGCGCGAGCCGATGTCTTCCGAGCAGGCAGCTGTTGGGGGCCCCTCAGCCTGCAGAGCGTCCTGTGAGGAGACTGCGCCCTACGCTGTGCTCTCGTCACCGGGGGACACCACACGCAGCCCGGTGCATGCTGTCCCCCTGAGAGAAGGGGAGGCCCGGCCCTCAGGGCGCAGCGCTCCGCCCCAACAGCTGCAGGCCTCGCCCTGTGGCCTCTGCTGGACGTCCGGGTCTCCTGGGCAGGGGACCCCGGCCCCCTCCCACCCGCCCTGGGCCTGCGGAAGCTCGGGGAACACACGGCCCTGCTGGCCCGTCCACGGCCTGGTCCACCTGAGCTCAACGCCACAGTCACCGAGAACCAGACGCCCGCTGGGAGCCCTCAGACACCGGCACTGGGGAAACTCCCGAGGCAGAGAGCCTGGGGCCGGGACCACGGCGGGAGGAGGGGAGGGCGCTGCAGCCACCGGGGCACCGGGAAAGCTGCTCTCTCTCCGCACTCAGAGGGAGGCCTCTGTGGCGAGTGACCAGCGACGGCGGGGAACAGACAGCCGACCCCAGAAGCCGTGAGACAGGGACGCGCGGTGCCAAGGGTATGCAAACGCAGCAACTCGACAAGCTGATGCCCGCTCACCTTGACTGGGAACTTGAGCTGATTGTACAGCTCGGAGACAAGCAGGTTGTGGCCCAGCGTCTTCCTCATCTTCATGATCCTGACGATGGCGGCGTCGATCTGGTACTGCCGGTCCTGGAACACGCGCTCCGTGGTGCTGACCTGCTCCTCCACCTGCGGGAGAGGGCCCGCCGCCCGGCTCAGCACCGGTGCCGCCTCTGGGGGGCTGCTGAGCTCAGGGCAGAGGGCAGGCCAGACTGCGGGGGCCCCTGTGCTGCTCTGCCGCTTTGTTCCAGTGAAACCACTGAACTTCAGCACCAAAATCAGTGAATTTATAGGAATAGTGACACCAATTAAAAGGCTTTGGGTGCTGGCTTTGAAACAGAACTTAAAAAACAGAAACGAGAAACTGCCCGGTAATATGTGACCCTGATTTCTAACAAAACTGACAGTTTAGTAGGTTGTGAGAGAACCCACTCATGTTTTAAAATAGGAGGGTGGCTGGAATGCTTTCTTGATGCTAAGATAACTTCTAGCTGCTCAGAGAACTATTTCAGGGGAAATTTGAAACATACAGACTACTGGAACAATAGAAGTAAACATTCTTTAAAATGTGGGTCAGAGGAAGGTCTTCCTTAAGCTGACCCTCAAGTCAGAAACTGCAGAGGAACAGATTGAAGCTCCCACTGTACTCACGTGGGGAGAACTCTCCCAGAGTGACAGAGCCACCTGCCACCAGTCCCCTCCCTTCAATGTAAACAGAGCACTCCCTACAAGCCAGAGGGGATGTTACAGTAAATGTGCCAGGGACTCGAGATCAAGAATTCATTAAAAAGACGAACGAGCACCAGCGGCGGCCCACGAACGAGCGGGGCAGGACCAGCGGGGCGCCGCAGGCGGGTGGCCGAGAGGCGGACGCGGCGGCCCACGAACGAGCGGGGCAGGACCAGCGGGGCACCGCAGGCAGGTGGCCAAGAGGCGGACGCGGTGACCCACGAACGAGCGGGGCAGGACCAGCGGGGCGCCGCAGGCGGGTGGCCGAGAGGCGGACGCTGGCACTCCCTCTCCAGTCTCAGCCCCGTAGTGCTGATATGGCCACGTTAAAAGACGAAAAACTGAGGATTGGGACGGCCACCTAATTTGTACGAGCTTCTAAATGGCATCAAGATGCTCCGGGGACTCAAAGATAGTCGCACTAACTTGGCCATGAACCACTCCCGTGCCCCCCCGGGGGGAGGACGCAGGCAGGTGGGAAGGTCAGGACCCCCAGGAGCTGGAGACTGGAGCCTGGCGCGTGCTCGTCAGCAAAGCTCACGTCCTCTAACCCGGCGAGTCCAGGGTGAGGAGCTGAGACTCGAGACAGCCAAACCAGGAGCTGAAAGCACGAGTGCGGCTGGGCGGGCACCTCAGCCGAAGGAAGGCCGGGCCCGAGGTGCTGCCAGGCTCTGCACAGGGGCTCCATGCTCTCGGAGTCAAGTCACACGACGTGCGACTCTGCACACGTAAAATCCCAGTCCTGACCTGGGAAGAGGCCCAGCTTAAAAACTGTGTGCGTGAACGTTACAGGGCATGGTCCCCAGAAGAGAGTTTATGTGTGTGCAGCGGAGGAAACGCTGCCAACTCCAGGAGAGCCAGCTGTGGACCATGGAGGTGACAGACAGGCCACCCGGGAAGGACCGCCTGAGTGCCCGCCAGCCCCTCGTCCTTCTGTGTGACTCAGTCGTGAGGAAGCCGGAAAAGGCTGAGGGCACCCCGTGACAGGCGTCTCAGGTCACCCACACAATCTCCACACCAGCCCAAACATCGCTCAAAAATAAAAACACAAAGAACATTTCTCTACGTGTGCTCTGAACGTACTCCCAACTAGGCAGCACAGAGCGTCCGGGGGACAGCACCCCCAGCCCCTGCAGCTGCGGGAGCAGCTGTGAGGCCCGTGCAGTCAGCGCTGGCGCTCCCTCTGGACGGAGCTGCTTCCCGACAAGGCCACGGTGCCCATCTGCTGGACCACAGCCCTGAGGTGCGAGGGCTCCTGCAGCAGGGTGCCCGAGGGCAGCGGCCTGGAGCCGTGACGCTGGGGAGCCTGATCAAAAGTACAGATGCTCGGCCTGAACACGGAGCCCAGTGGCAAGGCTGAGAGGATGGCGGGGGGTGGGCAGAGCTGTTAGGACAGGTCACCAGGTTTGGAATGAGGTGCTCCCTACGTGGACAGAAGGTGGGCTACCAAAGACCTCAATAGGACACGTTTGTGCAGACAGGAAGTTACCTGTTAGACGCGTATCCTTCTGAGTTTCACTCCTGAGTATAGAAGTAGTAAGAGCTATGCTAAAGCATCTCACAGACACAGGTGTGTAATGAGGGTCGAGAAGCTCTTATAGACCCACAGTCCCCTGTAATCGGGGAAGGCGGAGGAAGTGGATACGTACTGTCTCCTTCATCTGAATCTGGTTGATCTTTATGCGAAAGAGCTTGTGCTTGAACTCTGCGTTGAAGAGGAACTTGTCTCCATCCTCCACCTCCTTCCCTTTGGGGCTCTTGAGGAGGACGCGGGCTTTGCCGCAGGCCAGGGACTGCAGCGTCCTCCGCAGCTCGCTGTCCTCTATGCCTGTGGCCATCCTGATGTCCTCGAAGCTGAAGCCGTCCCCTTCATTGAACATGAGCAGCACCAGCGTCTGGAACAGGGACACCTGGAACTCCTTCTTCCCCTGAAAGAGCAGGAGCCACTCAAGTGTGTCTGCCAGCCTGCGGACACCTGGTGAGCCTGCCTGCAGGCGTGCTGGGACGGTACTGGCTAGTCACCAGGGGAGGAGGCGCCCTGATGAGCCTGCGTGCAGTGTGCTGAGATAGTTACTGGCTAGTCACCAGGGGAGGAGGCGCCCTGACGAGCCTGTGCGCGGGCGTGCTAAAACACTCCTAACGAGAAACCAGGTGAGAAGACATCCTGATTAGCCTGTGTGCGGGTGTGCTGAGACACTCCTAACTAGACATCAGGTGAGAATACATCATTAATTTTATTGATTAAAGTATTAGCCCTTCGACCACTTCATTTTACTGACTTTGAAAAGCCAGTATTGAGTTATATTGAATAATCCCTTCCTTTCTACCTTTCTTCCTTTCTACTTTTCTACCAAAGTCTAATGGCAATTTAAGAACATTCTTTTCACAAATGTGCTTCAAAACATAGAAAGTGACAGACAGAGGACTTGCCTCCTTGAACTCCGCTTTCAGCACCGCGTGGCCCAGCGTCGTCTGCCACTGAAGCTTCCGCCCACTGTGCTTCCCCAGATAAAACGTCTTAAACACTTCCTGGAGCTTGATCATCTGTCAGCAAAAGAAAACGAGTGTGATTTTGCTGCACACGCTTACTCTGACACCACCATCGGCTCAGTGTGCAAGTTCCTAAGCCACCGCTGGGCCGAATGAGGCCTGCTCCGTGCGCCGACAGCGGCCACCTGCACGCAGCCTCGTGCTGCCGTCATTTCAGCACCTCCTTCCGGGGCGGCGGGGCCTGCACCCCCTCCCGAGCCCCGCAGGCTCCCTCGGCCCCCTGCGGCCTCTGCGCCCAGGCGCACCATGGCCCACGTGGCCAGAGCCCATGCTCTTGTCCGGCCGCGTCTGGTGGGATGACCCTTGCTGCAGCTCCTCCTGTCCCAGGGAGGCCCTGGGACTCTGGCCCGTCCCTGCCACCCCTCCATGCCTGCCCAGTCCTGCAGCGCCCGCATGTGCAGGCATGCCCTGGGCGGAGAGAGGGGTGAGAGACGAGTGTCAACCAGCAGGGACAGACGGGGCGTGGAGGCTTTCCGGGGAAGAGCGTCTACTTGCAGGGTCACACCAGCCCCGGGAGTGTGAGAGCGCCGGGCTGAGTGTGGGGAAGGGTGCAGACCCGTCCCATCGCGTGGGGAGATGTGGGAGGGGGCGCTGAGTCTGGGACAGCCGCGACGGTCCTGGGGTGGGGGGACTGGAGACACAGGCTGGAGGCTGAGAGGGATGGAGCTGGGGCTTCCGGGGAACATGTGCATTTGGGGTGCAGGCAAGAGGAAACAAAGGAGAGGACGCAACAGACACTGGCTAGAGGGCCAGAAGCGGGAGACTCCAGGAGACTCTGCCCTGGGAACAGGAAGGGCGGATCCAGGCAGCAGCACGTCTGCCCGGGTGCCCGGGCCCTGGGCCCAGCTGTCCTCCCTGGAGGTCCTGGGCCCACGCCGGCAGGCACACCCCACCCCCCTCAAAGGGCCCATGTCAGCCACACACACGCTGTCCCTGCCCTCTCAGGGCCTGGCTCTGGTATGTCGGGTGGGAGCATCAGCCAGCCAAGGAAGCCCGAGGCTCCCACACAGGAGCTAAACCAGCGCCTTCGTGACAGGCAGCCGGCGGACAGAGACAAGGAGCGTGCACTGTGAACGCTGCTCCCAGAGATGACACAGATGGTCAGGGTTTTCAGCGAGCGTGTGACTCCCACACTCCCCGAGGTGCGTGGGCCCTGGGGCACCAGTGTGTGAAAGCCGGGCCGGCTGGAGAGCGCTCACCTCTGGAGTCAGGTGCACCTCCATGGGTGTGTATGTCGGCCAGTAGCCCATGGTCAGTATGTTCACGGTCAGGTCTATGGAGCCCGGGTCACTCTGATTCTGCATGTACTGCAAACACAAGAAACCAAGACACACGGTCACTTTAGAAGAGCACCCAAAAGAATTAACCTCTAGACACTGAGTGACCCCATTTCCAGGCTACAGCTCACCTTGTGTTTTCATTCGTTTGAGTCCCTGGAACACAGCCCACTGGAGCCACACACCCTGGTCTAACGCCACTGGGAAGGTTTTTCTTTAGTTTTGTCCCAAATATGGGTCATTAAACTCATTTAAGCCGGAGTTTCAAGTGCACTTTTAGGAATTACTTTTCTTTTCTTTTTTTCCAACTGCATCACACAGCTGGCAGGACCCTAGTTCCCAGACTGAGGATTGAATCTGGGCCCTCAGCAGTGGAAGCCTGGGGTCCTAACCACTGCACCGACAGGGAATCCCCAGGGGTTATGTTTCTTTTTCATTTTGAAGTGTTTTGAATATGTGAAACATTAACAGTGTAATTTTTAAAGACAAAGATTTTACATAGTTCGTATACTTAAGTACAAAATCACGTCACAGAATTTAAAATAGCGTATTTTTTAAAAAGCTGTTACACTTGAACACAACTTGCCTGCTTGAAATGAACCATGATGTCCTTGGAGAGCTCCATGTCCTTAAACATGCCCTCCAGCTTGCTGGTGAACGCGGCCCCGCACTCTGGACAAAGCGGATGGCGGGTGAGCATCAGGGAGGCCCTGCGTGCGGGCGCTCACCCCACCCCCAGGCGCTTACCGTGCTTCAGCTTCGACAACATAGATTTTTCAGCATCGACGGAGGCACTTTTTCCAACCAGGAGTCTTTTTGCTAAATCTTTTTTGTAAAATGCTTCAAACACATCTTTACCTATTTATAAGCAAGCAAGAACCACGTGAGACATTTGACAGTTGCCGTGAAAATGTTCACCTCAGCGGCTGACTAAGCCCAAGAGGCGACCGCATGCATGTGTGAGCCAGCTCTTCCCGCTGAATCCCCACAAACACCCTTGCTCCGTCCACAGCAGCCGCCACCCTGGCCCTGTGTCGATGGGCAGGGGAGAGACGGGCTGGCGGGGCACTGCGGATGCACGCCTGGAGCCCAGCTCACCGTGGATGAACCGGAACAGGATCATGACCTTGTCCAGCATCCGCTCCAGCTCCTCGTCCGTCGCCTCCTTATTCCCTGCTCTCAGTTTTGAGTCTACGTGCTTTGCTGTAAGAGATGAAGTTATTTGAAAAATAAGCATTCACTATACAATACAATATATATTCTAAATACAAAAAGGAAGATCTTTAATTTCTCCAAGAAAAAACTGAACATAACACTTGGAACTTTCCCAAAATGACATGTTATTATGTAACAAAAAGGCAAACACCTGATGTTCTAAGATCTGTGCTTTCAAGGCACCTGAGAACACACCCTGTGCTCCCACACTGGAGCTTCCTGGCACACGACTGCTCCAGAAACCGGAGCAGCCCACCAGCAGGATGTGCTGAGACGCGGGCAAGGTTTCCTTACGCGGAAGCACTCCTCTCAGGGCCGACCCCGCAGGGACAGAGTGGCTCTGCCTGCCCTCCTGCTTTTGAGACGCACAGGCCACCTCGACCTGCCCGAGGGGAGAATCCGAGCTCCCGAGGGTCTGAATGTGTCTTTAGAGAAACCAGAGTCTATAAAGTGGCCAAAGGCCAAATCAAACAGGTGCATTTGAGCGTCTCCTCCCGTTGGCTCTTCTTAGCTCTTCCCCTTATCGTTCTTTATCCTGCACGTTGCAAACGTGCACACTTGTATTGTGACCTCCACTTTCCCACCGGGCACCTCCAACAGCTCTGTACCACTGCCTCACACCTCCCTGCCCGCCGCCTCTGGACAACTCCAAAAAACTGCCTCACTGATGAGACTCCATGAATCCTGAGTATATTTTGATGCTATCATGAAATAAGTATACAAAGGGATCATTTAAAAGAGATGCCAATCAATCCCACCATATTTTACACTGACTGGAGGATACAAGGTCGGGACTGAATAGCCATCTCCTATCACACGCTGTCGAGAGGTCAACAGTTATCCTCCTAACATTCCTACACGACAAACCCAGGCCAGTTTCTGGGCAGGAGGAGCTCTGGGGCCGGGACTGTGCAGGCGAGGATAAAGCCGCTCGTCTCGTCCTGCTCCTGTGACGTCAGGCTCCATTTCATCACGAAACTACCAGCACACGCTCCCAGTGGAGACACCACGTGCTCACATGCGGATCCAACACGCAGAGCGCACGCTGCTGTCTGTGGTTTCCGGAAAGGCTGTCCCTTTAAGGCACAGTCCATCCTCCCCGCGAGGCGCCTGCTCTTGGGGAAGCCTCTGCGTGAGTTGTGCTTTCCTACCGATCAGCTCCGCAGGCTTATTGGGCCTCTTGTTGATGAACGTCTCGAAGGACTCTTTCATCAGGTTGATGAACTTCTCGCTCCGCTGGAAGCACACGTCTATCACGTGGTCCACTCGGTCCTTGAAGTCCAGCAGGTCCTGCACCATGTCTTTGTCCTTTTCAGGATTGATGACGATCGTTGTCCCAAAAGTCTGCAAAACACAGCAGGTCAGCAACAGGGCTCTGATACAGCAGCTTCTCTCCTGCTATCGAACAATCACGATGGCTTAACACATTAATCACTTCCAGTATTCAATGCTTGATCACTCCAGAAGTCTCACAAATGTAGTCCACATTCGAAAAGTTAAGTGGGTATGCCAACTAACCTTTAGGGTTACAATTCTGCTTCTGGAAGAACTTTTACTTATAACTCCCTCAGAAATTAATCCTCTTAACCGTCTACACCTATTTGGACTTTCTAACTATAGTTCTTTTTCTTTCACTTCTAACTGTGCTTTAGACTCTGCTTTTCAGCCTGCGTTTTTATTTAAGAAATGCTATTTAAACACGACTAGAAGTCTGTATGACAATAACAGCTGGCTATCGGACCACACAAACTGCTGGCTTCCACAGGACACACAAGGAGCTCCATGTCAGGGGCGCACATGGGGGCAGACACTGGCGGGAAGGCCCGGGTGAAGCGGCACAGAGGCTTGGGGAGAGGGCCCGGCACGGCCTGCAGGGGTGGGGGGTGTCACAGCTCACTGTCAGCAGACACTTGGGCAGGTTCACAATCCAACACGTCCTGCCCAGACTGGACGCTGCAAAGCTGCCCTCCTGTGTCAGGACCCGTGCCCACTCTTTCAGGACCCCTGGGCAGCAGAACCCTCAACCCCCACAGCCTCTCCTGGCATAAAGCCCAGCACTGGCCCGGCCTGAGTCACTCCTGCCTCTCAGCTCAATACAGCGGCACAAGATCTTGGGGGTGTGTGTGCGTGTACAAGCTTTCCACGCGCAGGCCCGACTGTTCCCGTCGTCTTTCTTACTGCGTTGAAGCTTCTTCCTGATGGTTACAGACCCGTGTGCAGTGAGAAGAGTGAGCGTGTGCCTGTGCGCTCAGCCTGGTCCCCAACGCTGACACACGGGCCCCAACCGAGCAGCAGCACGACCAGGCCTCGGCCCGACACAGTCTACGCCTGCTCGTCCAGATGGACCACAAGTCCACCTACACCTCGCCGGGTGTGCACCACCCAAGCCCAGCACCACACGGATCACTCCTGTTGCCTTTTTATAACCGAAACATGCATAAATCCCGGATTTGTAGGAAACAAAGCCGCATACACCCTGCCCAGACATACCAAACTGTGTAACAGTTCCCACTGAGCCATGCCTGAAATTATGTTTCAACAGTAGATTCACAAAGGCAACTTTCTGAAAATCACAAGCGCAGCATCCCACTAGTGCTTACGCTGACAGCAAAGCGCCAAACGGCAGCTTGTAAACGCTCGCCCGCTGCTACTCATCCCCAAGGCCGTGTGCGCAAGGGGCCCGGAAGGCGGTGGGCAGGTCAGCCAGGCCCCCCGACCGTGAAGGAGCCGAGGCCGCTCTGTGGCCCGGGGCCCAGGCGGCCCCACGAGCCCCGCCCGCCCAGGGCCGCACACACCTTGATGTAATCGCTCCAGTGCTGGAGCAGCGCCTGCTGGCCGCCCCGCACGCGGCTGAACAGCTGGAACATCTGCGTGAGGTCCGGCACTCGGTTCTCGTCCAGCAGGTGGTCCAGCCCTGAAACCACACGGCAGCGTGAGCTCTGGCGGCAGGTGGACGGGGCACTGAACCCGCACCGCCAGCCCCGGGTGTGCGGCCAGGTCTGCTCCCTCCCCGGGACCGCCGCGCAGGCAGGAGGCAGCCGTCAGGCCCGCTGGCTGTCCGCCACACGTCCACGCTTGTGGTCAGCCCAGGCCTGAGCACAGCGAGGCTGTCTGCCCGCCAGAGGCGGGGGTCTTTCAGCCCCGACAGACTCCTGTGACTTTAGCTCGAACGGTGCGTGCTCCCTGCCCACTCCTTCAACACAACTGGTAACCAAGGCCCCCCCGGGCTGAGGGCCACCCCCTTCGATGACTCATAGTGACTGTGTTACAGCCAATGGCCCCACGTTGTCACCGCGCTGCTCCAACCCTCTTACTGAATGCAGGACAAGCGGTCAGTGCACACACGAGCGGTGGGAAATCTACCTTTCTGCAGAATTGCTGTTAAATGTTCTCCCAAGAGCTGCTTCTCCACACAGGCGATCAGTGGTTTCCTGGGGGGTGGTGCACAAGGAGCCCATCAACCACGAGGGACGGGACCACGCCAGCGCTGACCCGGTCTCGGGCCGCTGAGTCCAGCGAGGAGGGCGGCAGCAGACGGGGCGACCACGCACAGAGGGGCTGCCGGCGGCCCTCACGCTCCGGCCAGCTGAGCTCCAGTCCCTGGGGCTCCTGGACTGCTGCCCTCAGTCGCACCCCACTGGGTCCCACAGCCCCCCCCGCCGCCCCAGCGGCCCCTCTGTTCTCACTTCCACCTGCGTCCTCCCAGGATCACACATCAAAACTCGACTCCCTACAGTCTGGGAGTGTCACATGCAACAGAGAACCTGACATTCTGGAGACAGGCGTGTGGGGCTGTCCCCTGCACAAGGGGACACAGCGCCCTTGTGGGGTCCAGGCCTCTGCTCGCTGAGCTCTGCTCTCAGAGATCAGAGCCCTACTGCAGTCCCAGGACTTACTAACCTTGGGCCCACTCGAGGGACTTCTCCCTGCACCACCTCACGTGGCCCTCACGGCAGCCCCGACAGAGAGAGGCCGCAGCCACCTGGGGTCCGGGCACCGAGGGCTCAGCTTCGAGCCGTCCCAACGCCCTGAGGAGGGGGCGTGCAGCCCGGGGCTCGTTTACTGGCCTCCTGAGTCTGCTTTCTATGAAAATCACCTTTTACTCGATGACCTTTGAGTCATCTGACGCTGCAGAAGCCACCTCAGTGCTCCTCAAAACCCTAAGTCAGGGAACCACCCTTCTCTACAAGTCCTCCGCTTAGCCTGCAGTCACTTCTCGGTGAGATGGGGAGAGTGGGGCTCTTCTGCAGCACCTGCACCCAGGGGCGCCTGAGCCTGCAGGAGCAGCCGTGGGGCCGGGCACCAGGCGCTGCAGGCTGAGGCGTCCCACCAGACAGTCTTCTGTCTCGCTGCACCCATCCCCGAGGTCCCGGCGGCACCTCCAGCTCCGCGTGTGGGGGCAGCATTTCTGCTCCGGCCCTCTGTGCTCTCGAGCTGTCACGCTGTCCCTTCCTTTCACTGCCCCCCCCCCCCCCCACAACCAGCCACCACAACGCACACAGTTTAGCACTTTCCCTCTTAAGACATCTCTCTTTTCCATCTCCCACGTTTATGCTCTGACCTTCCTCACTTAAATAAACATTATGTGCCTGACACAGACACTCAAAAAACTTTCCCTTGAACTTCTCCCTAGATACTCATCGATTTAGAGAAAAAAATTAAGTGAAATGAGAAAATAATGGGACTTAGTAGCAAAATAATTACAGCTACATCAGTACATCAGATATCCAACCAAAGTTTACAACCAAAACTGCCTACATTCAGTGATACCCCATTAACATTTTTATAAATGACAGATTCATAACGTAAATTAAAAATGGTAAAGAGACACCAAGTATCTCTGTCTGAATCACTCCTCTGGATAGGAACTCAAGACAGGCGACTTGGTCAGTGTAACTTACGACTGCTGAATAATCACGAGTAATAAGCTGCTCGAGGACCAAAAATACATCCAGGGTCAGAGAGCAGCGAGCGAGTCTGTGAGACACCTGTGTGTGGGGAAGTGGAGGGGACGTCGTCCCCAGGAGGCCACCAGATGGAGCCCGGAGCTGCACTCACTGTGTGCTGTGATCCAGGTATGTGATCACGCGGTCCGCCTCCTCCTCCAAGCGCTTACTCACGTGGTCAAGATACTCTGGAACCTTTCAGAAAGAACATTGAAACACATCAGCAACAAAACACATTCTTCATGTGACCCAAGAAGTTCAAACACTGCTTTAGTAAAACAAAAAGCAGAATTGCACACAAGCCAAACTGGAACACCGACTGATGGGAGTGGGGAAGGGACACGGGGCCCGGGCTAGGTCACAGCACCCCGTCCACGCACGGTGCGGCCAGCGAACACCAATCACACGCTTTCTCCAGAGGCCCCAGAGTGGTTGCAGATCTCAAACCACACTCTGAGTTTCCGGGGGTGAAGGGCGCCTGTGCTGCCCCCTGCCTGCACAGCAGGGGCCCCATGGCAGGGGTCCCTGAGGCCCTGGCGCGGGGTGGTGGCCAGGCCGCCCTCCGACGTGAACTGCCCCCCAGCCTGTGCTGGCCCCCGGGCTTCCTTTTGGGTTGGGCTCTAAGACCCGAGAAACCAGCTAGAGAGGTTTTGGGGTTTGATTACCATCACCTGGTATTCCCCCATGGCTTTTAGGGTCATTTTTTTCAATGTCTCACACAGATGAAAACTGTTAACATATCGGGTTTATCTTTCATATTTAAGCATTATCTTTAGAGAATTCCTGGCGTTCCAGTGGTTAGGACTCCACGCTTCCACTGCAGGGGGCACGGTTCAATCCTTGGTCTGGGAACTAAGATCCCGCAAACGGCTCAGCACAGGCACCCCGCCCCCCAACACACACACACACACACACAATTATATTTTATCATACTCTTTCATCTTGAGCTCCTTTAGGTAAATCAGAAGCTGCTTTTCTGGCTTTTTTAATGGGGGGACAACAATGGAAAAGTTTCTAAAATAGGGGGAGAAATTAAACCCTCAAAATACTAAGAAAGAACCTCATTACTGGGAATTGAAACTAGATTGTAGCTTTCAGGAGATTTTCAGTGGAATGTTCGCCTGTGTGAAAAGACAGACGCTTAGAAATCACACCTGGATACACATCTGTGAAAACAAAGTAAGGCGTTTCACAAACGTCTCGGCGACTCACCTCTCTTTCTTGCATTAACCTCTGGCCTTCTGCAGCATATAAACAATTCGTTTCTTCCAAAAATTTCAGTTCAAATGAGTCTTTATATACCTAAAAAATGAGCAGAGTTACTGGCCAATTATAGCAAAGCCTCTCATCCTGAAGGCTGACCCCACGGCGAGGGCGGCTGGCTGCATTGCCACGGCCCTGCTGGGGGTGGCTACGTTCTCGCCCCGGGTGGAAGGGAGAACACTTCTGCATTTTCAGCAACGTGTGAACGGTGTGGTCTCCACCGAGGTCTGACCCGTCTGTGGCGTGGGGTCGGTGGCTGGGCCCACCTGGAGGTCGGACAGCATGCCCAGCAGGCTCCGCAGCAGGCTCCGGTCCACCGCCTCGCCGCTCCGCTCCCGCTCGATCAGCAGCAGGATGCCATCAATGGTTTTCGTCTGGACCATTTTATCACTGATAATGTGGTTTCTAAACAGCTCTAACCCCATATCCCTGCACAAACAGAAAAAGCAAGACGTGTTAGGTTCACTCTTGACAAATTTTGGGTGAAGCTCCAGACACACTTACTTGCTAACTCGCTAGTGCACACGTCAACTTCTTTTAATTTTCCTCTTTGACAGTCTGGCGCACCTTGTGCTTCTTCCCTCATCCGGGTGGCCTGTTTCCTGCGTGAGTCAGTGGGTCCCCCCACCCTGCCCGGGGCCCCGGGGTCTCCTGTCCTCGGTGTCCCCCCAGCCCGTGCTCCAGCTGCTGCGTCTGTCTGCGCTGCAGGACCACAGAATGAGGATGCAAAGCAGAGCCCACCACCCGTCCTCTGCCCGTTGCCCAAGGAATCAGGAGGAAGTTTGGCCATGGCCGCAGGCACCCTCTTCTGGAAGCTGATATCTCGGCTCGGGCTCTAGCAACTCCCACTCAGCCAGCAGGACACGCCCTCACCCCCTCCGCCGCCCACAAGCCATGTGTCCCGGGCACAGCACCCGAATCAGGAGTGACTGTCTGTGTGGATGGAGGCCAGGAGGGCTGCGGATGAGCTGGGGCAGGCTCCCGCACAGGCTGAGCTGCTCGGGAGGCAGCAAGTGGGGACCCGGGCAACAGGGGCGCAGGGTCCCGCTCACAGGGCCCCCCAAAGGCCCCACGTGAGGAGCAGGGGGAAGTCAGGCCCCCGTGCTCAGCCTCCCCAGAGGAGAGTGAGTGGTGGAGACTGAGCCTGCTGGGCCTGTCCCGGGACTCCATCGCCCGCAGGAGACCACATGGGACTGCCAGCTGCCAGCTCGGTGGCCACCCCTCAGAGATGGATGCCCCGGGCTGAGGTCCACCAAGGGGCCCAGGAGGCGCGGAGGACAGACAGACGGTCGGGCACACGTGGCAGCCACAGTGCAGACACTCACCAGATGGAAGGCAGCGTGGAGTTCTGTAGCACGTACGTGCGGTCCAGGAACAGGAAGATGCTCCGGATCATGATCTGGGGGCAGAGGGCCAAGTCAGTCCACGCCAGGCCTCTGAGCGGTCATGCTGCTGTCTCAGATCTAACACGGCTGCCTCACCAAGACCCTCTCAGGATTGACATCCCTGAATCTAATTGTTCCCCTTGGTGCTGGCTTTTCCTCTTTCATCCAGAAAATCTGACGAGGGATTTCAGAGCACTCGGCCTCCGAGACACATGTGAGCTCAGTCCCTTCCTCACTGATGTGCTCAATGCCCTTAGCCTGGGCTCCAGCATTCCTTCCTGGCACGTGGGCATGCGGCCCTCAACTGGCTCTGCAGGCTCAGGGGGCGTGGGGGCCCAGGACTCTCCTCTCAGGGAGCTCCCCAGACTCTGTCCAGGAGCTTTGCTCACACAAGTAAACAGAACCTTCCTGACGGACATTCGCCCATTTCTACCACTCACGCAGTGCTTGGCCTGGAAGAGACTCTCTTGCTGTCACCACTTACCTCCGTTAGGAAACAAAAGCGTCCAACCCACTCGGGAGAGCTACTGACATTGCCCTTGCTCCCCCTCTCCTAACTCTCAGCCAGGCCACCCTGAAAACTCACACGCATAAAGCCAAATTAGAATCAACACAGCCACTAAGTCTAAGCCTGGCTGTCCATAGGTACTGGGAAGCCCTGGGATTCGGGCTTGATTCTCAGGCACAAACTGAGATCAAGGAAAACTTCAGAGGCTCACCAGAGTCCCAGGCCCGGGGCTACTGGTGTGTGTGGTCTGAAGGCCCTGAACAGGACAGACCCCAAGCCCCGCTCACGACCCGCCTGCCCTGCCCGTGCACCGAGGCCGGCACAGGGAGGAGGCGCCCAGGCCGCCAGCATCGCAGAGGCCGTTGGCAAGCTCACCATCTGTCTGCAGTGGTCCTGCCAGCACGTGTTAATCTTCTTGAGAAACAACACACTGTCTAGTGAGTCTGTGCAGGGCTGCTAAGGAAAGCTTCAGAAAACAGGCTGATTTATTGCAGTTTTTACCTCTTAATTTCAGCTCTCTTCACCACAGACTACCGCATCTATTTAGTACTCAGATTACTGAAAGACCAGAAGCTCAGAAGCCACAAGTGTGGTTTCTGAGTCCCCACATGCCCCTGCGAACCGTGATGCACCTGCCTCATCCCTTCACGCCCGCCCTGTACCCTTGCCCCCTGCCCGGGTCCGGCCCCGGAGGGAGGAAGCGGGCCTGCTGCCAACAGCAAAGGCCCAGGGGGGTCTCAGGCAGCGAGGCCCTGAGCTGAAGACCACTGCGCCCCCAGCTGCACACTGTGAGTAGACAGGCAAGGCTTGCTTCATGTGGCCAAGTTTGTGGCAACCGGTTATAAGCCACAGAAAATCAACAAGAGTTTTAAGAACAAGAATAAAGAATAGCAGAACTCAAACTTTAAGATATTTTTTAGAATGTTTCCTAAATACTTCAAACCAGTCTTAAGAAATGGACACTCTCACTTAATCAGCAAAGAAGTTTAAAGGTAAAAAATTCCACTTCAAAAAAATCTGTTTTGTATGATATAAATGCAAGGTTTTGTTTCCATAAATAAAAGATAATTTTAAAAGTTTTTGTTTTAATATTAAGGATGTTCGTTCATTCTTTATTCTATTAGCGTTCAGTTTCAAAATATTTAGGTAATGAACAGGAATCGCCTAAATAAAAAAAGGATATTCTCTGAACTGAAGGATCTGTGCTTGGACGTGGCCTTCGCAGGCCTGGCGCAGCTGCTGGTAGAGCGTGGGGGACACTTTGTGGGAACAAAGGTTTTCAACAGCCTGAAGACAAAAGGAATAACCAGTTATTCGCTACGAATGACAAACTTGTTCTTTAAAAAAGTGTATTTGTGCAAACAGCTATAATCGCAACAGAAAGGCGCCCTTCAGCACGCACACAGGCTGCACCGTCACAGTGGCTCAGGGCCACCGCTGCTGGGGCGCCGGAGACCAGCAGAGAGCTCCGCAGCAGCAGGGGCCCAGAGCACGGGCGCGGCGGCGCCCCGACGCCCGCCCGAGGATGGGGCCCCGAGGGGCCAGGCTTCTCCCGACGCCCCCAGGCTCCCTGCCCAGCAGCCTCTGGTCCTGGCTGCACTCCACTCACTTGAGGACCAAAATGGGCCTGAGCCCACAGGCCCTTGTCTGCGGTGGGGCTGCAGGGAGGAGTGAGCCAACCCCGAGGATCACAATGTGAAACCCGCCCAGAAACACCTGCTCCAGACTCCGAGACCACCCACGGCAGGGGAGGGGGCAGGAGACCCAGGGAGACGATCCCACGGCAGGGGCGGGGACAGGAGATCCAGGGCTCCAAACTCTGAGACCACCCCTGACAGAGGAGGGGACAGGAGACCCAGGGAGACCACCCATGGCAGGGGGGAGGGGACAGGAGACCCAGGGCTCCAGACTCTAAGACCACCCCTGACAGGGGAGGGGACAGGAGATCCAGGGCCCTTCAGGCTCACGAGTGGGTGACGGTCCAAAAGGAGCTCAAGGACCAAGGTCCCAAGTGTGGGGCGACTCTTAAATTTGGCTTAAATTAATGAAGAAACAAGTGTTTGTGGCGGAAACAATTTTCATAGAATATTATCGATCCACATCAAAGAAATAATACTTGTATATTCTTACCAGTTCTAATAAAATTTTCTTTCAAATCTCATGTACAAAATCAGCATCTGATCCAATCCAAATATGAAATACTATAAAGAGAAATGCAGTGTTTCTACTGCCTATTTCTGAACAGTTTAAAAAAGTATGTGGGATATACAGAACGGACACATTTTAGAATCTCTACTCAAATATAAGGGCAACTTACGTTTTTATAGCGATAATAACTATGTAAAGAAATACATAATATACAAAACACATGCATACTTATAAGGTTCAAAAGAGAACATGGAAAAAGAAAACAAGAATACCTTTCCCTTACATTCTGTGCGTTAATGAGAACAACGGGTTCCCATCCACGTTTTCTTTCTATATCCTTCACTTCCTTTCTCAAACTTAATGGTTTTATAATTCACTCCAAGATCTACTGTCCTTTTCCCTCTTAAAAAAAAAAGGGGGTATAATGTCCTAACAAAGACTTTTGTTCCAGTAGTCATTCAGTTCAGTCGCTCAGACGTGTCCGACTCTTGCAACCCCATGAATCGCAGCACGCCAGGCCTCCCTGTCCATCACCAACTCCCGGAGTTCACTCAGACTCATGTCCATCGAGTCAGTGATGCCATCCAGCCATCTCATCCTCTGTCGTCCCCTTCTCCTCTTGCCCCCAATCCCTCCCAGCATCAGAGTCTTTTCCAATGAGTCAACTCTTCGCATGAGGTGGCCAAAGTACTGGAGTTTCAGCTTCAGCATCATTCCTTCCAAAGAACACCCAGGGCTGATCTCCTTCAGAATGGACTGGTTGGATCTCCTTGCAGTCCAAGGGACTCTCAAGAGTCTTCTCCAACACCACAGTTCAAAAGCATCAATTCTTCGGCGCTCAGCCTTCTTCACAGTCCAACTCTCACATCCATACATGACCACAGGAAAAACCATAACCTTGACTAGACGAACCTTTGTCCGCAAAGTAATGTCTCTGCTTTTGAATAAGCTATCTAGGTTGGTCATAACTTTCCTTCCAAGGAGTAAGTGTCTTTTAATTTCATGGCTGCAGTCACCATCTGCAGTGATTTTGGAGCCCAAAAAAATAAAGTCTGACACTGTTTCCACTCTTTCCCCATCTATTTCCCATGAAGTGATGGGACCGGATGCCATGATCTTCGTTTTCTGAACGTTGAACTTTAAGCCAACTTTTTCACTCTCCACTTTCACTTTCATCAAGAAGCTTTTAGTTCCTCTTCACTTTTTGCCATAAAGGTGGTGTCATCTGCATATCTGAGGTTATTGATATTTCTCCTGGCAATCTTGATTCCAGTTTGTGTTTCTTTCAGTCCAGTGTTTCTCATGATGTGCTCTGCATAGAAGTTAAATAAACAGGGTGACAATATACAGCCTTGACGTACTCCTTTTCCTATTTGGAACCAGTCTGTTGTTCCATGTCCAGTTCTAACTGTTGCTTCCTGACCTACATACAGATTTCTCAAGAGGCAGGTCAGGTGGTCTGGTATTCCCATCTCTTTCAGAATTTTCCACAGTTTATTGTGATCCACACAGTCAAAGGCTTTGGCATAGTCAATAAAGCAGAAATAGATGTTTTTCTGGAACTCTCTTGCTTTTTCCATGATCCAGCGGATGTTGGCAATTTGATCTCTGGTTCCTCTGCCTTTTCTAAAACCAGCTTAAACATCAGGAAGTTCAAGGTTCACATACTGCTGAAGCCTGGCTTTACAAATATAATTATTAAAAATTAAGTTTTTACCTTAATACACGGAGAAAACATATTTCCTTTGGTAAAAATCAAGACACACTCAGTGGTGTGTGCCCTTCACGAAGGGCATCTTTTCGGGAGCACCTCTGAAGCTCCAGGTCCTGAGGCGCGTGTCAGTGTCCTCACAACGGCCTTTTCCGGGCTGGGAGCTGTTTGGCGGATTCTGTAACCAGCTAGCTCCCCCTCGTATGTGCCCTGTTTGGCATGTGCTCACTATTTACATAAAGTCCACTGAGGCTGTTTTTAACTTGGAATCTGGAGCCAAGCCCCGAGGCGCAGGCGGGCCGGGCGCCGTCACCCAGCCTCTGCTGACTCACTGCTGGCGTCCTCGTGTTACAGGAGCCCGTCACCTGCTCTGCCCCCGCGGGGGGGCCGGCGGGGCAGAGACGCTGCAGGCCCTTCTCCCTAGAACTAGTTCAGGAGGTTTAGTCACACTTGGAAATCTAGAAATCCCTCTCTGGGTGCACGAAGCCCCCTGTGGGGCCATGTGGGCAGCACAGGTCTAGGGGACGCAGCGCCCAGAGAGGGTGAGCAGGACCCGGGTCCCAAAGGCAGCAGACCGAAGGGGTTTTCCTCGGCCAGCTGGGCAGCCCGTCAATCTCCCAGCCCTGCCTCCCTCCCCACAGCGCCACACCCGCTCTGCACAGGCTTATCTGTGTCAGGACAGACGAGTGTCCCAGCAAAACACTTCCCCCGAGAGAGCGCCTCCCACATCCAGGAGCAAACCAGCTGGAAGGGGGAAAAGTGAAAAACAAACACTGCCCTCCAGGCCCGGGGGAGACCGCGCCCCCGACCCTTGCAAGGAAGGAGCGGCCTGGGGGAGACTGAGCCCCAGGCCCTTCCACTGGACGGAGCGGCCAGGGGGAGACTGCGCCCCCGGCCCTTCCACGGGACGGAGCGGCCCGGGGGAGACCGTGCCCCTGACCACTCCACCGGATGGAGCGGCCCAGGGGAGACTGCGCCCCCGGCCCTTCCACGGACAGAGCGGCCGGGGGAGACCGCGCCCCTGACCCTTCCACGGACGGAGCAGCCAGGCCCAGCCCTCGGCCTCGGCAGTGAGCTGCCTCCTCCAGCCGCCCCGCCCTGGTCACCGGAGTGGGTGCCAGGCGTGTCTGAACGCTACAAGCCCACCGCACGGGATGCTGTCTCCCCAGGTTCCTGCCCATGAGAAACCAGTGAAGAGCAGCGCAAAAATGGGCCTGAGTATGGAGCGAAGGATAGGGAGGCCCAGGAGACTCCAAGGGGACAGGACGCCCACCCTCCCAGCCCCAGTCCCAAGCCGGGATGTGATTCCCTCATACAGAAGACCGACTTCCAGGAGTGACCAAGTTGGTGAATTACAGAATCCTTGCTGTTAAGCCTAAGCTATCTGAACTTGAATACTGCGTTTCTGAGTAACTCGTGCACTAAACTCACTCTCCATTACTTCACGCTCTCCAACAGGCCATCAAGTAAAGTGTCCACCCATCTCCCACTTTCCGGGCTCCCTTGCTCTCTTGAATCCACCTTGTGGATACACCAGCACCCGAGTCCACCCCACTCTCCTTCCCCAAGCTCAGTAGGTACAGGGGTCACGGAGACTTCACTCCAGGACTCAGCACCAGCAGCGTGGCTTTTCTCAAGTGCAAGTTCCCTGTGACAGGTTTGAGTCTGAGCATCAAAACCAGCCTGAAATCCACACAGATCAGACTCAAGATTGCAGAGGGGGAGGGGGGATGAGAGGGATGCCCAGGAGCTGGCGGTCGGCAGATGCAAACTCTTACACTTAGGATGGATGAGCAACAAGGGCCGCTGTGGAGAGAGCCACAGCCAACCTCCTGGGACAGACCACAAGTGAAGGAACATTAAGAATACATATGTTACACACGTGTGTATATATAAGAATATATACATAACGCGTAAGACCGCGTGTGAACCTGGCTCGCCACGCTGCGCCGCAGTCAACAACATCTCCATTGTTTAAAAAATCAAAAGCAAAACAAAAATCTAGTCTGAAATCAACACACAGCCTTCCCCGAAACTCTTCTTGAAAACGTTCAGGTTCCCACGGTTTCACTGAGCTGACAGGTAGGACTAAGACACAGACACCCAGATACACTTTCTCCAGCGAGCTGGGATTTCACACCTAACTTCAGAGAAGATCTATGTATGCAAACTCTCCTCCTCCTCCTCGCGTCACAGGAAGAACTGAGTGGGGTGTGGATCTACTGGCTCATCATCATGGTCAGAACATCCCTTCCCAGCAAACAAAGGCCAAGTGAGGAGCGGCAGGTGGGCTGAAGCTGCCCTTGGCCTCCGCAGAGGCCTCTGCAGGCCTGGCTGCCTGCGAGGGGGAGGCCAGACCTGCTCTGGGGAAACTGGTCAACATCAAAACAAGAGGTGCTCCCTCCAACATCCCGAAAACCTCCTCAAACAGAACCAACCTTGCAAGCTCTGGTGAGGACCGTTAACAAACAAAAGATTCTGGCAAAGTGCGTCCCACCCCAGCACAGAAGCTGGGGCTCTATGCTGAGGCCCCAAGGCGAGCACTGTCCACGCCGCCAGAGCCCAGGGTAACGTCCCCACCACGCCACCGACTCTCCCCCCAACCTGCACCACATGACCTGAGCGGCTCACCCTGTAGACACACACCACTCCTAAGTTCGGAGCGGCCAGGTGCCCACCCGCGCACCTGCCTCCAAAGGGCGGCCACTGATCCCTCAGGCCCTCCAGAGATGCCCCCCAGGAGGAGTGGTGCCACTGTGGGGGGAAGCACCCCGAGCCTCAAGGTCCCAAGACACACCACCAGGACACCTGGAAACACCATCTGTGATGGTATCCAAGGTAACCACGATGAAACACATCCTGGGTAAAAGTCCAACCAAGAAAACACTGGGCAATTGATACCAGACAGTCAAATCTCCAGGAAAAGAGCAATAATGAGCCCTAGCTGGAAGATGTAATGCTTTACTAAATTAAAAGCCCCTGAGTTTGGCCACGTGGTGGGACACTTGCTTCTGGCCCAGACAAAGCAAAGGAACAAGCCTCACCTGCTACTGAAATAATACACAAAACTGCAGTTTTCAAAGCACTGCACACTGGGTTCTGAGAGGCAGTGACCTCGGCAGACAGAAGACAGACAAGCACTGACCACTCGGGCGTCCAGTGTCCAGGCCGCAGAGCGGGCGCCCTGAGCTGAGGACTCAGGAAGGTTCTGCGTTGGCAGCGGGGCGGTTAGTCCCGGACAAAACCATGCTCTAGTCCTGCCTGGCACACCTACAGGCAACAGTCTAAAAGGTCAAACTGACTCCAAATAAATTAACCAAGTCGGGAACAAAACTCAAGAATGTTCACAGGAACACTAAGCATCCAGCACACAAGTCAGAACCCACGGTGTCTGCATCTAGTCAGAGCTGCTGCACAGGCCAAAGGGAGGAACACAACTCACTGGGGAGAAAAAGCAACCATGCCAGGCAGCCGGAATGAAGGCTTGGCAGATCAGGACGCAGAGGAGATGGAACCACGTCCACACGCCAAAAAAGTTGAGTACAGACAGAGAAGATACAAACCAGATTCAAACTGAACACCTAGAGAGGAGAACAACGCAAGGGAAAATCACACTGGATGGCACGAACGGCAGACTAGACGCCGCAGCAGAAGAGTGAGCTCAAGCAGGTGGGTAAACTGAACAGTTTCATATCCACTAAGGAAACCTGTAGTTGAAAATCCTTCCACCAAGAAAGCCAAGATGGCTTCCCTGGGGAATTCTCTCAAACATTTAGGGAGAAATAATACCAACTCTATACAAAGTCTTCCAGAAAATGTAAAGGAGGGAATATTTCCGATTCATTTTTTGAGGCCAACATTACTCTGACAACAAAATCAGACACAGACATTACATGAATATCAATATCAATATCCTCTGTTATCACAGATACAAAAATTAACACACGGTTGGCAGACTGAATCTAACAATACATAAAAAAAAGGTAATACTCATGACCAAGCAGGATTTATTCCAGAATGAAAGACCAGTCTAAGATTTGAAAAATCAATCAATGTAATTAGCAAACTAAAATACAAAAATCAGACGACCACCTCGACAGTCACAGAAGAATTTATCAAAATCCAACATGTATTTCTGATAAAAGTGCTCAGCAAAATAGGAACAGAGAGGAACTTCCTCAACTTGATAATGCGTATTCCGGGAAAACCCACGGCTAGCATCGCATGATGTTAAATGATGAAAGACTAACAGCTTTTTTTCCCAAGACCGAGAACAAAACAAGTGTACCTGCTCTTCACATTCCTATTAGCCATCAGAGGCTCTACTCAGTGTAATCAGGCAAGAAAAGGAAATAAAAGGAATGTAGATTAGAAAGGGAGAAGGGAAGTTATTTCTATTCATAGGCGATGTGACTGTCAGTATAGAAAATCCAACGTTACCTACAAAAAAAGCTACAGAAAAAAGTGCAATCAGCAAGACATAGCACAACAGATCAATGTATAAAATCATTTGTATTTATACACACTATCAAGAAATCAAAATTTATACCACCTTTTATAACACTATAAAAATATGAACCGCTTTTAGGGATAAATTTCACAAGACCTATGCAATGAACTAGAACACACTGTTGAGACCCAACTAAGCGAGAGCTGCCCTTGTGAGCAGCTGGGGTCAGTGATGTCAAGATACAACTCTTCCCACGCTCACCTAGAATTCCACAGAATCCCACCCAAGATCCTAGAACGCTTTTCTGAGAAACTGGCAAACAGATTCTAAAATTCATACAGAAATACAATGGACCTAGAAGAGCCAAAACAAGTTTATCTAAAAAAGGATAAAGCTGGAGGGCCAGTGCTCCAGACTTTGAGGCTTCAGGCTCTCATCTGGACAGCAATTTCTGATGAAGGGACAGAGCAGCTCGCTGGGGGAAGCTCAGACGCCTCGCCACGCGGCACTGGACCAAGCGGACATCCACAGGGAGGACAATGAGCTTGGAGGTACAGCCCACAAGAGATACAACTACTCACCTGCAAACAGATAACACACCTAAGTGTGGAACTGAAACCCCTGAAATGTCCACAAAGAAATAAGAGAGAATCCACACCACCTTAGATTAGGCAAAGACTTCTCAGACAGACACTACAAGCACAATCCATAAAAGACCAAATTGATACAAAGACTTCCTCAGAATTTAAAACTTCTGCTCTCTGAAAGCCATAGCTAAGAGACTCAAAAGGCAAGTTGTAAACTGGGAGAACATAAGTGCAAGGCAAATATCTGAAATAAGATATGTACGCAGAATACATAATAACCCCAAACACTCGATGGTAAGAAAATAAACAAGACCATAAAAAATGAGCAGAAGATGTGAACACACACTTCAGTAAAGCAGGTATAAGGAATGGCAATGGGCACAAGAAAAGATACTTAATATCATTAGGGAATTGCAAATTAAAACCAAGGTGAAATTCTGCTGCATACCAAACTAGAACAGCAAAAATTAAAGACTGACAATACCAGACATTGGCATAGACATGGAGCATCTTAAACTCTCACACGGCACTGGCAGAGACAAAAACTCATGACACCACTGTGAAAAAGCTATGAAATGTCTTATGAAACCCAGATATTCATTAACTCACGATAACCAACTGTGGTACCCAGAGTATTCAGCGACAAAGAAACCAGTTACTGTCAAAAGGCCCACACCAAATGCAGAAGCACTACCCTAAGTGAAAGGAGCCAGGTACAAGAGACTGCAAGAGGCACAGTTCCATTCAGATGAGGTTCTAGAAACGGCAGAAGGTACCAACAGACAGCAAGTCAGTGATTGCCAAGGGCTGGGAGTGAGGAGGGGTGGCTGGCCGCACAGGGGCCTCCGGGCACTGTCTGTGGTGACGGAATGTTCTACAAGTGGACACATCTGTTAAAACTTACTCAAGGACACATTCCATATCTTAATAAAGTGGTTAAAACACACAACAGACTTAAAGTTAAGACAAAGAAGGCACATATGTTCATCAAACTGTCAACAGCAGTCTTCTTTGGGTGGCAGAAATATCGGGGATTTTCATTTTCTTCAATGCACTTTTTGCAGTGTCCATAATTTTTATAACATAATTGCTTATGTAAACATGAAAAGGTTTTTACTTATTTTTTACAATTATCGAACGTTAAGCTCTTTATGTCATATTGGGGTACAGCCAGTTAATGACGCTGTTGGAGTTTCAGGTTAACAGCAAAGGGACTTAGCCACACATACACATGTATCCACTCTCCCCCAAACCCTCCTAGAAAAAAAATTTAAACTCAAGTCTCTTAATAGAGAAGCTATATATCAATATAAATGCTATTCTATTACCTAAAACGTAGGTAAGAGTTTCGTATATAACATAATGGATAATAATTTGCTGCATATTTGGAAAATGTTAAAAGTCCTATGGCTCTTAGAAACACATTTCTCTCCTATAAATGGGTTAAATTTAAATACCTTTCAACAGCTTAAGCCTGAAAATGAAATAAAAATCCCACAACCACCAAAAACAGAAAACATTCCTTGACTCGGGACAGGATTCCGCAGAACTCCTACTGTTCCTGTTGGAGGCAGATACTCGGATTCTATTACCTCCTTCTCTATTGTCTCTGAAACAACACTGGGGACCACAAAATCCATGGCTGCGTCACGTTTCACCGGAGCTGGACTGTTGCGCTATTTAGACCACTATAAAAAAAGTCAGGTAAGTGGGAAACAGGATGCAGGGACGGTTTCCGTCTCAGTGAGCCTTCTGTAAAGCTCTGCTCTTAGCCGCCTGTGGACCTTACTTACCTGGTAGAGCTCTTCCAGGTTGTAGCGGATGGAGGTGCTGCTCTGTATGGCTCTCACCGCTTCATGAAGCTTCTGCCAGGTGTCCTGAGTGTAGTTATCAGGCAATTTAGGTCTGTCTGTAATTGCAGACAGAGTCAGTAGGTAACGGCACCCATGCCAACAATCACACGTCTTCAAAAAACCATTCTACAAAAAAAGTACTTCAAAGGCACACAGCTAAGGAACGCAGGACATTGTTTTCCCAGTACAAGGTACCGTGTTTATAAATCTCTCGGGTTACAGACTCTGCAACCATCCCACCTTCGTTTTGCTAAGTAAACACATCGAATACTGATGACCAGTGTAAGCGGATGTAGAAAACATAAAAATCTTGTTCTTTTACTTAACGAGTGGACTTCCCAAACGGGAGGACGCGGAATAGTTACACTCTACTCAACACTGGAAGTTGCCCGAAACTGCCCCCAGTTGGGAGGACGCTGAGGCGGGAGCTCCTGACCGGCCAGAGGCGCGGGCTTGGGGGCCGCGCCGCCGCAGGGCCGGGGCGAGCGGAGGGGGTGACCACGCCGCCCCGCCGAGAGCTCCGGTCCCGCCGCGCCCGGCCCGGCCCGGCCCGCCGCGACCGGGCGACCGCGGATCGCGGGGCGGCGGCCGAGGGCGCCCCCGGCCCGCCCGCCGGCCCCGCACCCACCTCGGAAATTCTTGATCACGAGCTTCTTGGAGCCGCCGGCACCGCCGGGCTTGGCGGTGACGGCGGCCGCGGCGAGGGACGCGGGCTTGGTGAGGCCGTTGGTGTGTCCGACGAGCGCCGAGAAGCTGCCCTTCCGGGGGGTCTCGTCAGCCATGGCCGCGGCCTCCGCCCGTCCGCCGCTCGCCCGGCCCGGCCTCCGCTCCGGCCTCCCTCGGCCGCGCTCCCTCGGCCCGGCCCGGCCCGGCCCAACCGCCGCCTGGCTCGCCTGCTATGCCCGCCCGGCCCGACCCCGCGCCTCAGGTCCCGGAGCGCGCAGGACCCCGACCCGAACCGACCCGGCCCGACCCGGCCGCAAGCGCTCTGGCGCCGCAGTCCGCGTCCGCCGCGGCCCGTGAGGAACCCGCAGCAGCCGAGGGAGCGGCGGGGCCGGGCACCCGCGCGCCAATGAGGCGGTCGCGCGAGGGGGTAAGGGAGTCGCAGCGCAGCCCCCGGCCGTCCTCAGCCCGGGCGCGCCGCCATGCCGGCCCGGGGCTCACGTTCCGGCGCACACACCGCCTCCGGAACCAACGCGCGCGGAAGGCGGGGCCGGGGGCGCGGGGTCGGGGCCGGACCGCGGCCCGGAAGTGACGTGCGGCGGCGGCGGCGGCGGGCGCGACCATGGCGCACATCACCATCAACCAGTACCTGCAGCAGGTAAGGTTCCCGGTCTGCGGACCGCCTGCCGCCTGCCCGCCCGCTGCCTTTTCTCGTGCGCTGCAGTGGGAGCTTGGGGGTTCTTTTCGCCGGCTGCGCCCGCGCCGTCGGCCACCGGGCGCAGGCAGACCCGATGTGTGTCCCGGGGGCCGGCCGCGCCCTCGGTGTAGGGGCGGTGGGAGCTGGGGACGGAGACAGCTGGGGTCCGCCTGCAAGCGGGCCGCGCCCCGCGGACTTGCGTCCTTCGGTAATTGTGTCTCAGGGCTGTGTCCACACAGCCTGTAAACGCAGGAGCACAGCGCGAACACAGGCATCGACAGATTCAAAGCATACAGTCTTTGCTGGAAGCAGGGCTTCCCTGATAGCTCAGACAGTAAAGAATCCGCCTGCGATGCAGGAAACCCAGGTTCGATCCCTGTATGGGGAAGATCCCCTGGAGGAGGGCATGGCAACCCACTCCAGTATTCTGGCCTGGAGAATCCCATGGACAGAGGAGCCTGGTGGGCTACTGTCCATAGGTCCCAAAGACTCAGACACGACTGAGCGACTAAGCACAGCATAGCATAAACACTGTAAGGGCTTCCCCGGTGGCTCAGACAGTAAAGAATCCACCTGCAATGCAGGAGACCCAGGTTTGATCCCTGGTTCAGAGAATCTCATGGACAGAGGGATCTGGCAGGCTACAGCCCATGGGGTCGCCAAAACTAGGACACGACTGAACGACTAACACAGCCTTTCCTCTGAGCTATGCTAATTCGCAGGGCTAGAAGCCTGGTAATAGGATTAAGGAAAGGCGGGGTGGGGGGCGGGGGGCGGTTGCGGGGGGCGGGGAAGGGGGTGCCGGGTGTGTGGACTTTAAAAAATATTTGAAGACTGCCAGGACTTAGGAAAGGTGTGTGTTTGGGGCACCGGAAGGAATCAAGACTGATTCCCAGGTTTCTAGCTTGACAATAGATGAACAGAGCCGATTTGGAAGTAAAAATAAATTATTCTGGACATGTTGTGTTGGAGGTGTTTGCTGACAACCAGGCAAAGATATCTAGTTGGCAGTTGAATATAGTATAACAAGATTGGAACCGTTAACTTAATGGTTAATGGTTCATTGAGAAAACTGGTTAAAACAAGAATCATGAAAATACAAATACATGCTTTTGTTTTAACTTAAAGTTTGCAAATATAATACATTCGTTTGCAGTCTTCTGGTTGATGCCTAAGACTTTTTCTTTAAGGATATGTCTACTTTGGCCTTATCTTTGCAGAGTTAACATTTTCCAATATCAGTTTTTATATGAAGTTGAATAAGAACACAGACATTGGAAAACCAGTGTGGATGTAGAATCTCTCTAGAAGTTTATGCTTTTTTATATCTTTTGCATATGAACATTTACTTTCTGTGCGTTTTATACCTCCCATGACTTCCGTGCGCACACCCAACTGCAGAGCTCATATTTTTATATCTCTCATGACTTCCGTGCGCACACCTAACTGCAGAGCTCATATTTTTATATCTCCCATGACTTCCGTGCGCACACCTCACACCTCACTGCATGGCTCATATTTCTGTACCTCCCGTGACTCCCGTGCGCACACCTCACACCTCACTGCATGGCTCATATTTCTATACCTCCCATGACTCCCGTGCGCACACCTCACACCTCACTGCAGGGCTCATATTTCTGTACCTCCCGTGACTCCCGTGCGCACTCCTCACTGCAGGGCTCACCCCACTGCAGGGCTCACCCCACTGCAGGGCTCACCCCACTGCAGGGCTCACCTCACTGCAGGGCTCACCTCACTGCAGGGCTCATGTTTCTGTACCTCCCGTGACTCCCGTGGGCACACCTCACTGCAGGGCTCACCTCACTGCAGGGCTCATATTTCTGTACCTCCCGTGACTCCCGTGGGCACACCTCACTGCAGGGCTCACCCCACTGCAGGGCTCACCCCACTGCAGGGCTCACCTCACTGCAGGGCACACCTCACTGCAGGGCTCACCTCACTGCAGGGCTCACCCCACTGCAGGGCTCATGTTTCTGTACCTCCCGTGACCCCCGTGCGCACACCCCACTGCAGGGCTGGGCAGCTAGCCTGCCACCACCACTATCCCTAGGAGGCCGATCCGTTACACATCCCACTTCACAGAGCAGCTTGAGTGACTCTGTAGGGTCACTGGGCAAGTAGGTGATACAGTCAGACCAGGAATCGTGGCCCCAGAGTCCATGCTCTGACACCAGGCTCACTATCTCTGTTAGCCCAGGGTTCACCCATTTCTTGTCTCAGTCAGAACCTGCCTATTCCTTTGCTTCCAAAGTTTATTGTATCTTGAATTTCAGGGACCCTGACAGCTTGGACTTAATTCACACCTTTGCAGCCTCCTGGGCCGGGGCCACCTGTGGACAAGTCGTGCGTCTTGCGTTTCCCGTGGTCTCTGATAACTTCCATTGGCTTTTGGGTCTGGGGTTTGATTTCACCTTCATAAGCTCATAAGATCTGTTCGTTTCTTGGATGCTGGCAGAACACATGCAGTTCCTTTCCGTTTTGGACATATGTGATCTTCAAGCATTTCTTTTTTGTAAGCTGTATAAGTGGATCTTCAAATGTTTATTAGTATGACTGAGTAAACTGGACTAATTAATCCTCTTTAGTAAGCAAATAATAAACCACTGGCTGATTCTGCTTTTTCATTGTTTTTAACGGTAAGTCACCTGTTTGCCTCCAGAAGATCTCATTTCGAGATGCAATGACTGTCCGCTCACTGTGGAAGGTGCTGGTCACGCCTCTGCCCTCTCACAGCAGGGGCAGTGCTGCAGCGTGTTGTCTCGGCCCTTCTGGGGTTAAGCGTTTCACTTTCCACGTAACAGCTCTTTTCTCTCCAAATGCTTCAGGTCTGTGAAGCCATTGACACCAGAGATGGGGCGTCCCTTGCAGAGCTGGTGTCTTTCAAGCATCCTCATGTTGCGAACCCACGGCTTCAGGTAGGTGGGAGGCCACGCACGCATGTGTCTGAGAGGGTCACTGGGTCACCACCTTCCTAAGTTTAGGGTGTGAGTGGGAAGAATACTGTTGCCACTCTTATTTGAAAATCGCCAGGTTCCTTCACAATTTACCTAATTTCAGTTCATTTATTGAACATTAATGGAGCACCGTGCCTCAGAGCCTGTGTTGAGGTTTGTGCTTCTTCCTGCCTGTAATTGCCGCAGGACTCTCCCGGGCTCAGACAAGCGCAGCAGGGTGGCGGGGTGATCAGCGGACAGGCCATGGGCTCGGACTCGGGCAGGCCTGTCTGTCCCTGAAGCCCACAGCTGTGCGGTGGTGCTCCCAGGGAGGTTTTACGCCGCCTGTGGCTATGGAGGCAGACCTGGGCCCACAGAGCCTGCAGCATTTCCTGGCTGGCTCTTTATGTGAATGTCTGCCAACCCCTGCTCTCAAATGTAAGCATCCTTGATTCGGATGATAGATGGCATCCAAGTAGAAGCTTCTGTGGAAAGCACTGTTGAAACCTTGTTGAAGTAATGCCCACTTCCTCGTCGATTGCCATTATGCATTGGAGTGTGTTCTATCCGGGAGCTAAACTTTTCTTTTGAAAGAAAGTGCGTGGAGTCTTGGTGGGTCTCAGGTTCAGCTTGCTGGCAGGTAGCCCCTGGAACACATCTGCTGGCCCATATGTGACCTGAGGCTGATCCCTTCATTACAGAACTCCGCCTAACCTCCCATCAGCAGCTCCCTTTACTGGCAGCCTTTGTCCACCCAGTCATTTCATCAGAGATTGTGGAGTGGTGACCTTTCCTGTGTTGTCATCGCCCCTCTCAGATTTATTGACATAGATAAGCAAATATAGTTACCGTGCCAGAGTAGCGTCCCCGAGTCCCTTTCTTGTTGTGTAAGCCGTCCTGTTACACATTATTGAAAATCTGGCCACTGAGAGGAGCGGGCAGGTGACAGGTGAGTGTCTGCCATCTCCCAGGATTCCTGAGTGGGCAGTCTGTCAGCAGGAGGTGAGGACCCCCCCATCTCCCCTCTCCCCAGGCATCATCTCCATCTCCTTCGACCTCACATGACCTACTTACCTTTGTTAGGCACGTAGTATCTGCCTAATAAATACACAAAGACATCTGTGAGCATGCCTGGAGTGCTTCCTGACCTATGGTAGACAAAGCAGACCATGTGCCTCTCCTGTGTGCAGGTTGGGCTTGATAGGCGTGTGGAGGTAATGAATCGCTTTTTGAATTGCTAAAGTGTGAAGAGCTTCTGCAACTATAAAGTGTAAATCCTCTAGAAACAAAGGTTTGTCTGAATCTCTTCCTTCGCATTGCATTCTTTCTGTCCCAGTTAAGTTTCTTTTTACCGTTTTTCTTATTGGCATGCAGATGGCCTCTCCAGAAGAGAAGTGTCAACAAGTCTTAGAACCGCCTTATGACGAAATGTTTGCAGCTCACTTAAGGTAAGCCATGGGTGAGGTAGGAAACAAGCCAGTCTGGAGGTTGCTGGCTTGATTAGGGGGGTTTTACACCGTCTTGAAGCATTGAAAAATTTCCTTTGAAAAAGTAGAAAAGTATGTTTGTAATTGCACTTTGGTAAAACCTGTGAAAATCTTGTGAGGCTTAAAAGACTTTAAAATTTAATAAACTTTTCCATCTCAGGGACCATGTGTGTTTTAAAAGTTAGTGAAATGGTGATCGTGTGTCTGTGTGTCTTCTGTGTGATGCTCGAAGAAGCATTTGATGCTCATTCCACTGGCTGGGTGGTGGGCGTTTATTCAGAAGGGTGTGCAGCCCACCATTGACTTGCATTTTTCATGGAAATGCCTGGTTTTTAACCTCTTTGCCTTGAACTGGAAAAGAAACTGGATCAGAGCGG